>NW_019174343.1:6343584-6943584 GCF_002260705.1 Seriola dumerili | reverse complement strand
CAACTTAGGAAAACTCATACAAATAGGTAAAACCCAAAGAAATTCAGAAAACATCTTCATCAATTTGACAAAACTCATAACACATCCAAATACACAAACGTGCTGCAAATAGTCACAACATATAGGAAGTGTTTCCAGGGGACACTAAAAGTGATGAATCTGGCTTATGAGCCAATGCTTTGTGACTTTTGAAGTTAAAAGCATTGAACAACAAGTTCACATGGATGCATTATAATAGGCCTACATGTATTATAATACATCCTTGCTAGTGCGTCCACAGTCCACAGTCATCAACTTATATGAAATATAAAAGAAAGATTGTTATGGCAGCATAGTCAACTCAGAAGAAGAAAATGTTACTGGTTTTACTGTCGAATGCGATCTTGAGTGGGGTGAAGCTGATGATGCATATTGTTGGTGTAATCGGGGGGTGGGGGTGTTAACACATATTTCATTTGCTCCTCCACTGAGTAGGAGTAAAGCCAAATGGCTATTTCTGTTTCACTTACAGTTGCTGTTATTAGTTTAATAATTTTAGATATCAGGATTTAGGTGCAAGCACTAACTCCAGTACAAGGGGTTCACTCACTTGCTGACTCCATGATATGAAGGTGTTCAGGCTTTGTGAGACGCTACATGTAGGATATTATATGAAAGGTGATAGGCTTACTTATAACTTAACTGTTTTTTTACGAGAAAATAAAAATCCCTATTTCTATGAATCTAATAACAGCGTTGTCCATATGTAAGGGTTTGTATTGATCTTAAATTTTGGATTAGTTCAGGCTTTTTTCTTATCTGCTGGGCAGTTTTAAATACAGGTCCAGCAGGTATTAGTTATCATGTGCTTGCTGTAACAGTGATATTTACTGCTATTGGACAAATGTCTGTGTTGTTTATGGATTGGTTGCTGTCAGGAAACTCTCACTCAAGAAACGCACTAGTTGGTTGTAAACAGCAGCCTTTAACATAAAATTGTGTTGTAGTTCACTGGCTGTCAATATTCCCTGTAGCTAATTGCAGCACTGGAAAATACATGTGTTTTTATGCTCATTTACATCACATGGCAAACACCTGATTAAGGAAAATCACAAAGTTTTGCCCCATTTGTCAACTTATCTATTTAGAGATCAGACACAGACTTTGAAATCATCCATTGTGATGATAATGAATATCCAGGCCATATAATAGAGGCATTGGATAAAATCTTAAATCTTTTATTCTGAAACTGCCAACTATTACTTAGCACAATATTTAGAGAACCAGAGCCAATCAACCCCCCAGACATCCACTTAATAAATGAACCCATGTCCCAAAATCTTGCTGTATTTCTTTAATACAGTAATCAAACCAGAACACAAAGAGTGTTGACTTGACTATACCTCTCCCCTTGACAGTGATTGTCCAATCATAGCTTAGCAATCATAACTAGGCACAGCAGGCCTGTTAAGCTTTGGATTTCTCAGCATGTTGAAGTGGTGTGCACGGCTCTGTAGTGAGAGCAGTTCTTGGCATTTACAGAATGGAGAAGGAGGGTTTTCTTTTTTAGCTAAAGTGTGAAGAACGTATGGCTAACTAGCTTACTTCCTACTGTAATAACTGAAGGCTGAGGAGCACAACATGGACTAACTGATGCGAGATGGCACAGTGCAGTACGCAGCATTCAGGTGAAATCGACCTTCCTCCACTGAAGAAGCCATGTTTTTAGGCTAAAAAGGTCTGGACACGATGACCACTGGCAAAATTCCTGGTCAGCTGGTGGACCATCAAAATCCATAAAGTTTTTAACCGGCTCTGTCTGTGTCCAAGGCTGAATTTCTCCCGCCAGAGGGAGGCCAGAGTTATGGCTGATGAAGCATTTGTTTTGGTCTGAGATGCATGTGGTTTTGTGTGACATCTAGTGGCTGTGACGATTGCTTACAGAATCTTTAACTTTCCACTCTAACAGAATCAGAAGGGCTGAAGAGCTGTGTTGCTAGTACTGTAGGACTTCATTTCAGTTCCCTCAACTACTTCTTCACCTTCTTTTTGGTTGATCACAGCCCCTAAAGCGGACGCTCAGTCTTTTGGGTTCAGGTTCTGGCTTAGTTTCGCCTTCTACCTTCTCACTGGACTAAGATTAAATTTTGATTAATTTCTCTGAGCGACTGCAGCAGGTATGTTGAAAAAGAACTCAAAACACAGACAAGAAGAAAGCCCTTGCTGTGAGCCACTGGGTGCTCTACCACATTTCAAAGTAAAGAGAGTTGAGACCAGAAAGAGGCAGGGCACAACCCAAACACCCATCAGCGTAACACCAGCTTAGAAACTTACTTGACTGAAACTTGAAGTGGGTTTTGTCAGTGTTTGCATGTTTAAAAGCTGACCTCTGCTTGCTGGAGTATTTTTTTTAAAATTGTCTAATTTCTGTCAGTCAAATAATTAAAAAAAAAAATTAGTCCTATAGAAATGCAAATGAAAGCGTGTGCAAATTTGCCCAATGCCATTTTGTTTGTCATACAGTACTCCTCCTGTCCTAAGCCACAGTTTTACATGATTCACCTAGAAGAAAAAAGAGCATGAAGCCCAGCAGAGGAGCGCGCTGTGCCATTCTGCTTCACCTTCGTTGCAGAGAAGGAGCTTTTCTCGCTCCACACCTTTGAAAGCGTACAAGATGTTTTAGTGGTTTCCCACCTGCAGGGTGTTGACCTTGTCAGTGGTATTTCAGGCTCCAGGGACTTCTCTCACTTGGCTGCCAGCACCCGCAGGTGGATGGAGGGAGGGGTTGTCATGGAAACAGGCCACTGGGATGGGACACAGTGCAGGCTCCAGCACACGCTTTGAAAAGCTTTCATTGATAGCTGTCCCAATGAGCTGATTTCCGGTCTGTTACTAGGCTACACACTGAGTCGGTATAAAGACTCATTCGTTCAGTGCAGATAAAAGGACGCAGAAGATTTTTCAAAGTAGCAGTTTCAGTGTGCAAGTTTAACAAATGCCAGACTACGGCTAGTTTGCCCTCCTCTGTCCATCATTCTCAGCACAGGACACAGGTCTCCCTAAAGGGTCGATGACATTCAGTGACATTTTCCTTGCAGCATCTCCTGACATCTCTATCCATGAGGAAAAGCAGCAGTCTGAGAGAGTTTAATCCATTTCATCATCAGCATTTCTTGATGCACAGTGCACACAGAGCCAAATCAGTTCCTGACAGTAGAATGACATTAGAATCAGGGGACTTTATCTGACATATATAATGTGCATCAGCGACACTACTATTTACAAGCAATTTATGAGCATATATAAATAGTTTAAAACAGACTATAATGTAGCTTTAAGCAGAAATTAAGACATTTGAATGTCTAGTAGTGTATTTGTCAACAATCCTATGAAGCATGTGTAGTTGGTGTACAAACAGTTAATGAATGATTGATATATTACCATGCTTCATTTTTAAAACTTGTTTGGCTTGAAGGTTCATTCTTGATCTTAGTATGTAACAAAAAACTCTTCACTCAAGGTCCACTTCTTAGATTTTGTCTGGAGCTATCAGCTGCAGCTCATGACCTTCATTAGCAGATAGAGTTTGTTCAAATGCCATGTGAAGTGGAGATGTGTTTATAATAAATAAATATTAAACAAATAAATTATATTTGTGTCTTGTATTTATAACAATGAATATAAAATGTATTTCATATTCATATAAAAACACCAATTATGGATGCTATAACTATATAGTGTATTTATAGGTGTTGACAAATACGTTAATATTCGATATCTGCTTATATCTCAATTTGATTAGTGCTCACTGATAAGACTGAATGGTGTTATTTAAACAGCTTCTACACAAAGACAAAGTTGCACATGCTTGATGAACTGTCCGATGCTTCCTTTTTCACTGAAGAATATTTGTCTCCATTCCTGCAATGATGGAGGAGAAGAGGGGCGGAGAGAGCATGCAGGAGAACGAGCATGTTGTCAGGGGAGACTAAACGGAGATCGTTTGATTGCACCACAAAGCTCAAAGCTGTCAGTCAACATCAGAAACAAACAGAGCTTCTGGGCTCCCACTGGAGATCCACTTTTGTAGACAGTGAGCCACTGAGATTGGGATCTGCATTGTGGTGGAGTTATGGACCTTGCAGAGACATTAATGGTAACTCGACATATTAGCGTTTCACTAGCTTTTGCAGAGAAAGCAGATGGTTGCCTTATATCATTTTACCGACAGAGATGAAGAAAAGCTACATATAATGTATCAAATAAAAACCCAACAAGGCACGATGACGAAATTTGCCGCCATTCCACACCACATACAGTACAAAATGCTGAGAATATGAAACATTTGGATGATTATGCAGATTTGCTTGGTGCTAAATAACGCTGCAGTCTGTACTTGCTATAACTGTCCATTATCCATAATCACCATCTCCTTCGATCTTGTGTCAGTTGCATTAACAATCCCCATGTTGCCTCCTCTCTAAAGCTTTGGAGATGCCGAGGTATGCTTAGTATAATAAAACAGACACTGAACAAAAATGCAGGCAATATATCCAACGTCTTGGTTTTGAGTGACTAATTTCTTTGTTTTTGAAGTTACTGTATTTACTTCGAGGCATATTGTTCAGTAATTATATTCTACCGGGACTAGAATTTAAATTATTCTCTGATAATTGCTTTGCAGAGGCAAAACACACTGCAGTCTGCAGCTCTCTCTCTCGTTCTCTCTCTCTCTCTCTCAACACTGAGGTTGTAACCTAACACCTACAGCTACGCTCATCACACTGAAATTAACAAAATCATAATATAAAACATTAATAATGAGATGATTGTCCCTGCAATAACAATTTGAACTTTCAAACCTTTACTGTCAATCTGTAAATGTCTGTTTCTCCCAAGCACATTCATTAAATATACAGTATTACATAATGAACTACATGTAGTTTTCGAAAAAAATGACACTTGGTGTTGAAATCATGGTTTAAAAAATATGAGGAAAGAAGATTTTATTTAAGTTGCTCCTCAATAAACAACATGTTTGTGTGTGGAAACCACAACAAAACGAGTGATTGTAGACATATTCTAGCAAAATAAGAAAAGAAATATTTAAGAAATTTAAAAAGCCTTACATCTATTTACCTAGTTTATAACATTCATATTTCTATTGCTGGTTTACAGTAGTTGCTCTGCAAACTTAAAGTCTAAATCAAACATACTGTTATTTAATGTACAAAAAAGTAAATTAAATCATAGCTGATACAACATTACAGAAGAATTGCTAACATTATTCAATAGACGGTATATCAAGTCTAAACGTACTTTGTCAGCTTATATTTCAGTTGATAGACAAATTAGTATATATATTTCAGTGCACAACAGTCAACAGTGAAACTGTTTTACAAGAGAAAGAAAGATTGCAGTCTCTAACAGTTCTGCCAGAGAAAACATGTCAAAAACGGGTCGGATTTCAGCTTTTCCTTTGCTCACGCATCCTGAATCAGTGACAATGCTCATGCTGTGTTCATCAAAACAAGTACTAAAAATAAAGCACAGTGACTACTAAGTCCAGGAAGCTAAACAAAGCTGCCATATTGTGTGTCAAAATTAGCGAGAGGTAAAAAGGCAAAATGCTAACCTAAAGATCTGAAAATGTTGGTTCGTTGTTCGCTTCAAAGAGCAAGTCTGAGAGAACCGAAGAAAATAAAAACGAAACAGGAAAGAAAAGAATGACTCAGTCCACTTTTACACAAAGAAGCAAACAATGTATATTTGTGCTCCTGAAAGAAACATGTCTCTATACCTCCCACTGGATAGTTAGTAGCTTTCACCACATGTAATAGCTGCGTGTGGTGTCCACTTGGCTAGGTTTGGTCTCGGATGAGCCCTCTTTTTCCTTCTCACTGTCTGCCTCCCACAAGTTGATAAGAGGAGGGTACAACTCGTTTAGCGGTATTGAGGAGGTTTTCTGCATGTACTTTTTCAGAGAATGGTGATAGTTTTTCCTTTTCCACCTCTTAGCAATGTACACACCCAGAGAGGCCAGACTGATGATTGCAAACATTGTTCCCATGACTGCTGCAAGAGCAGTGTTGGTCCCTTGGTCGGATATTTCCACAGCGAAGGTCGCTTGCTTCGTTGTCACATTCACACACGACTTCTGTGTTTGTTGATGGATGTTGGAGACGGTGAGGCACACTTCATACTCAGTTGCTGGTTGTAAATGCGTAAGGTTGTACTCATGGACATCCACAGGTACTCTGGCAGTGTAAGTAATATGTGGGTTGTCTATTTTCATGGTAGCAGATGACCACTTTAGGTTAGAGGTCATTATGTTTGAGTTTATTTTCCAGGAGACCAGGATTGAGTGGGATTCTGTCTGTTTGACATAGATCTTCATAAGCTGAGTGCTGTCTAACAGAGTGCCATTTACCCGAAGAGCTATCACTCTTGTGTCAGCTCCCTCTGAGTTTTGAGCCACACAGGTGTATCTGCCTGAGTCTTCTACTTGGATATGAAAAATTCTCAATGTCCCTTCACTGCTGAGGCTGTACTTGTCTGATAGGGTGTCCATCATCACCTTGTTCCCCATAGGCGTCACCCAGTAGATTTCAGGCTCAGGCTTTGACATGGCTCTGCAGTCCAAGTCCACAGTCATACCAATGTCCAAATTGAGGTGGCTGGGGAAGGTGTCATGAGAAATCATGGGCAAGCACTGATTTGCTGCATTCTTCTGCAGCACCTCCCGCACACGCATACCCCTGAACTCTGTTGGCATGGCACACATCATGGACACAGGTTCCATAAAACGGACGGTGGTCTTGTTGGAGCTCATCCACTGGATGACGCAGTCACAGCGAAGAGGGTTGCTGTGGATGCTGATCTCACGTAGGTTTGGGAGGGTGTCTACTGTGGACTGATAGAGGGCGTTCAGGGCATTGTTGTTTAGCATTAGACTTTCCAAGGCTGGGACATCACGAAAGGCCTGACAGTTGATGTAGGAGAACTTGGGGTTGTTTGTAGCCTCCAGCTTTGTGAGCTCAGGAAGGTTGTCCAAAGCGTAACGATCAATAGAAACCAACTCTCCCATGTTGTTTATACCCAGCTCCTTCAGCCTCAGCATGTTTTTGAAATCTCCCTCCTGAATTTTGTGCACTGGGTTTTTGTTCAAATCCAAGAACTTAAGGTTAGGTAGCTTCTGAAGAGCTCTCTGAGGAACTCGGACCAGCTTATTGTCATAGAAAGAGAGGCTCTCAAGATTGTCAAGTCCCACAAAGGCATTTCCGGGGATGTCGGTCAAATCCATCCCAGCCAAAACCAGGCTTCTCAAGTTGCCCAGGGGTTTGAAATTAAAGTCCATTATTCCAACAACGGGGTTCTCCCCAATCATGAGGATCTCTAGATTGGGCGTAGATTCAAACCACTGGCTGTTGATGGTCTTAAGCTTGTTGGAGTTGAGGTGAAGCCTGAGCAGGTTGTGGAGCCCAGAGAAGGCATTGGCAGAGATGGTGTTGATCTGATTGTGGTTGATGTAGAGCTCCTGCAGGTTGCTGAGGTCCTGCAGACAGAAATCGGGCATTTCTGTGATCTGGTTCTCCTCCAGATGAAGCGTGGTGAGCTGGGACATATTGGTAAGGCCAACATCCCGAATGCTACTAAAGTTGTTCTGGGACAAGTCCAGCTCAGTCAGGTTGAAGAGCTGCTCCAGCTCCTCACTGGTCCTGGCAATATAGTTGCTCTGTAGGAGGAGAACCTGAGTGTCACTGGAGAGGTTTCCCGGGATGCGTGTTAAGCGAAGGTCATTGCAGTCCACAGTGATAGCTTCTCTGTAGGTGGACTGGGGAGTAAACCAAGGCCGGATCTCGCACACACATAGCTGGGGGCACTCATTGCTTTGGACGAAAGATAGTCCTACAGATACCAGGATCAGGCCAGCAAGGCACTGGCCTAGAAGAAAGCAGTCTAACCTCCGTCTAGCCATGCTGGGGAGGGACAGGAGGAGGGTCAGATGACTTTGGGAGAGGGTGCGTTACAGTCATCAACTAGACTTTGCGCTGATTAGGTCTTTTATTCCGGTGGACTTGAAGCCAACAGTAGAATTTTACAGCAAGATCTTGGAACTGCAGGATAATCTGCAAAAGAAAGACAAAGGATATATGTCATTATACAGTAAACAGCCCCATGTTTAGAATGAAAAGGGTATATAGTTCATGATTATCTTTTTAGCAATGCTAGCAGCATGCAAAATTGGTCCACCACTTGGTCATGACTGAAATACTTTACAACTATAGGTAAAAATACGATGGTTCATCAAATTTTGTACAGACGTTCATGGATCATGGAGGATTAATCCTACTGGCTTTGGTGATCCTCTAGCTTTTGACATGAGGTTGTGGTTTTCAGAGAAATATCTCAACAATTATTGGATGGATTGCCATGACATTTGGCACCATCATCAGTCAATCAGGTCATACTTTGATTTATGAACAAATACTTGCAAAATTAATTACATTCCTATCAGCCTAAGTTGTATTTTATTTTTAGTGGTAATTAGCAAATGCTATGATGGTGATCATTACTTCTTTGTGAGTATACATTGTACTTGTGCTTATGTACTACATCAGCATGTTACCAATGTCATTCTGAGCATAATTAACATGCTGATGTTAGCATTTTAGCTCGAAGCACCACTATGAATGTTTACAGCCTCACAGAGCCCAACATGGCTGTAGACACTTAAGTCTTGTTGTATGTAACAATTAATAAATTATCACAGAATCTTTAATGTGTCTTGTAAATGTAGGAATTACTTAAGACAACAGATTGACTAAGAATAACAAGTGCTTCTCCATTATCCTTGTGAGACTGTGGGTTATGTGCAGCATCAACAGTTTTGAGAAAATGCAAGTTCAGCTCATTACAATGCATGCACAAAACACTGCTCTGAACAACTTGGAAACAGATCAAATTCCATTGAGGGCTTTCATCTATCCAACAGGCCCATAAGGACTTGATCATTAGTTTCTCCGAACATCATTAAACACTATGAGATATTAGTATGTGCCATGCCTCAAAGAAAGCAAAAAAAGATGCACGTCTTAATTTTTAATGCAACGTCTTCAGCATTCTGAAATTAGGGCAAACATGAAAAAAAAAGTTTTCAGCAGGCCTAGTATTTTTCCAGGATGAATGGGTACAGAAGGAAGACTGTCAAAACTTTGAGCAGCATTCTTTAACACTTTAGAAGACTACAAATAAAGATTTCAGGAGAGGGTTGTGAGAGGATGAGAGACCCTGATCTACTGATCTAGCCCATGCAGAGCTCCTGAGAGGTACAAAGAGCATCTGCTAGCCTATAAGGTAGTAACACTTACTACAATCACTTGGAGGATAAGTCATTTATCGTTGCAAACAATAGGCTTCTTTTACTCAATGCCAGTGCTACATTTTAAATTCTTTACTGTGCATGAATACATGGGTATTGCAGATATATCATTGTCATCTAGGGATAACAATATGGGTTAGTTATGGTCCACCAATTTGGACTGAAAGATCTTAACATGTATTATGGTTTCTAATGCCTTTTTGTTGATTCTACAAAAAACAAAGTGTCCAAAGCTGAGTTGGCTGCTTAGACAAGTCCTGACCAAGAAATAGACTCCTTGTAAAACAGCAAATGGTCAATTTACACTTCAGTTTTGAACAAAGTAAACAAACAAAATGGAATGTATTAATTTGTGACCTTTAGATGTGCTGGTAGATTTTGTCACCTTTTGTGAGTGGTAGGATAGCTTTTCCCCATGTCCACTGCTGGCAGTAGCTTCATATTCAGCATACATATATGTGAGTGGTATCAAATTTCTTATCTAACACTCAGCAAGACAGCAATTATGCATATTTCAAACAACTATTCCCTCCTTAACTACAGGTTTCATCATAGAGCCTATCAGCTTATTGGTACATATACAGGCATGGTGACTGCTTTTAAATGTTTTTACCTAACTAGGGTCTGACAGAGACTGAAACATTGTCAATTTTAAATAAATGTGTGGTTTGGAGTCAGTGTGTGTCAATATTTCACATTCAATGTCCCCAGTGGATAAAACACACTGACTTTTTCTCCTGCACCACCATAAGGTTGGCATTTGTGATTTTGAGTTAAATCTCTAAACAATCAACAGTTTGATACAGATATTCATGTTCCCCTCAGGATGACCTGTAATAATTTTAGTGACCTGTAACTGACTTATGACAAAACATCTGCAATGTTAAATACATTTCAAGCAGCTTCAGCTGAACTTTGTGTTTAGTGCTAATTATCAAATATTAGCATGCTAACCTGCTAAACTAAGATGGTGAACATGGTAACCATTACACTTGCTTAACGTAAGCATATGAGTAATGTCATTAGTGTGTTAGTGCATTGTCAGTCACTGCTGTGCATGACTGTAGACTCTTAGTCATCTTAATCACAGTGTGAACCATGTCTTACATAGCCCTGTTGCTTTTGTTTCATCTACTCTATCAGACATGAGGTCCACTCAATAAGTCTGTTCACATTCAAATACTACAGTTTTATCCTTCACCTTTTCTTATTAACAGGATTAGGATGCCAGCACTTCTTTAACAAGCCCGTGCACTTGCAGTATCTTACAGCAACACTTAAGAGATCCCATTACCCAATTAGGTCTATTTACTGAAGGAGGCATCCTACCTAGTGCAGCGCCATACGGCAGCACTACGGTACCGCAGCATTCTCCACCACACAGCTTTATGGTCAACACCAGCTTAAGAAGATAGCACTTAAGAGGCTTTCAAACAAGAGAGCTGACTAATTCAGCTGAATGCAAACTGCCTGGCAACAGCACCAGGGAGACAGGAACACATCTCTGCTCCTCCTATACTGGAGATTCCCTATGGGACAGGGCGGAGCATGGGTGAAACAGGGATAGTATGGTATCTTGTCTTTAAGCTACAGCACCGCATATTGTGACGATTGCTGTGCCAGTCAGGATTAGTGGATGGAGATACTGAGGTGGAGATTAGCTGGGGGTAGTGTACTAGATTCAAACCCAGAGGAGAGAAACAGGTCACTTAGCACTTTAATTAAAAGCAACATATACAGCATAGACCTAAAAGAGTGTTAATGCATTGGTAATCTCATTACAAAAATAATTGCTTAAGTGCCTGTTTGTAATTTTGTCAGTGACTAAATATTCTGTCTCATTACAATATTTAAAATAATTTAATTACTGAACTGACAAAAATGTAGTAGTCATAAATAGTTTGTGGGGTAATTCTCTCAAAAATAAAAACAGTTTGTGAAGTTGCTGTAACTGGAGCATATCAACTACATATTACCACAAAATGGCTTTAAAACACCCTGCAGCAAGATTCCAAGGAAGATTTAGTAATATATATTTTCTCCTCCTCCTGTATTTACCACAAATGGGGTTAATCTTAGATTCTCCCCATTCAGTAAATGCTGACAGCTTTGTCCATGCGTCCCTTTATGCAATGTAAGATTAAGAAGTTTCTGATCCTATTCAATACTGGATGTACAAAAACTGACACTGTTGTCAAAGTAAAAAAAAGTGGGTTAGCTGAAGTTTTTTTGAAAATGTTGTTCTGATGTAACAGAGCACTTAAAAAGACAAAATCAGTGTCAACATCCTGTTGGTTGATTTTTCAACAACAACTAAAGGCAGTCTGGGACATCCTGACACGGGTCTATTGTGATCCTAAAGCTGCAGGAAAGCTTAAAAACACACAGCAGGTGGGAGAACACTCAACAACACCAAAGGCAGGAAGGCAGGAAGTGGACACCCCCAGAGGTTTTAACCACAGCCACCTCTCAACCGGTGAACGGGATACTTCAAACAAATACCAACAACTTCAGACATAAACTGTGTCATCTCAGACACCTTTTATCAACACCTGCTGGAGGATCCTAGATCGCCATGTTTTACTTTGTCATATGGAGCATAATCAAAGACATACAAGTGGGACAGGTGTTTACCACCAAAATAACATGGATCACTAATCTGAAATGTAAAACATCTTTCAGATGAGGTTACTCATTTATTTCTTCATTCTATCTGGTCTCATTCCCACACCCCTAACTACATTATCTACCTAACATTCATATTCATACACATAATTATTTCATACTTGTGTTACTTGAAATATATAAATATTACAAAATGATTCTGAAAATATTCTTTCCAATAAGATCAATTTCACAAAGTTGCTCTCTAAGAAACTGAATCCTTTTCTGCACTGGGCTAGTACATTGATGCTGATCAACAATACAAAAATAATGGAACAAAAAAAACCAAAAACAAAACACTGATTACCAAAGGTGGTCTTAGAGGTCCTCGGAGAAACGACAGGTGAACTTGCTACTGCTGGTTGTCACTTATTTCAGATCTTGGCAGTGCCCTTTACTGATTCATTTCCTGTGGTTTGATGAGAAGCTTCACGCTCCTCTCGTGGTGAAGCAGCACTTTCTTATGGTGTCAAAGGAAATTAACTGAATGAGCATTTTAATTTTCATGGGCGGGCCGTAACGGACGACTGTGAAGAACAGCTGCACATCCTCGAGGCCTATGTACCGAAGACTACTTAGACTATTTATTTATGCGATGCTCTGGTGATTTCCATTATATTTCCACAACGATATCGCATTATTAAGATGAAATTTAGGCATAAATTGATTAATTAATTAACCCTTGTGAGGGACTCCTGCACCTGCTACATTGTCTTTATGCTAAGCCAGCTACAGCACTCAATGGATGGACTCTTATCTGAGACTCTTACCACCTTATTGTGTTATTAAACAGGTTGATAATATGATCTTTAGGTCAACTAATCGGACCACTTTGTTTGTGGGTTGAAAACAAACAAGCTGATGTGACAAATCGCAACCTTGCAAAAGGCCCACATACAGTGTATTACCTATCATAGTTTGTGTAAAAGGGACTTTTATAACATAGGTAGGGGTATTGATTAAGTCTCTGTTTACAAACTGACTTCATGTGGATGGGCAAAGCAACTGAAAATCATGGTATTATTTGAACAACATGTAGAAGTAAAATTATCCAGTAATTCACAAGAAAACAAAATGAAAGAGAAGACTGAAAAACAAACATTGTTTGGTGCAATGAAAACTGCTTTTTGTGTTGTTCTATTCTGTCAATTATCTAACACAGTCTTATCCCTCCAAGATAAATATGAATGGCGACAAGATAATGAAATGGATAAGGAGAAAAAAAAAACAAACAGATTTCTGTTACACAAAAGTTGATTTTTTTCAGGAGTTTTTTGGGGATTTTTATTATGTCTTCAAATAAAACTGTCCATGAACCAAAAGTCAGGCTTTGGACTTTAACTGCTCACAGCTCGAACTGTATACTGAATCTGTACACTATATGTACTACACACATAATGCTGTAAGACCTTGCTTTTCCTGAAATAAACTCAGTAATACTGCAGATATTCAGTCTCTAGACAGTAGCTCCCCCCACCCCTGCATTAAACATCATTGTTTTTGGCCTTCACTGTTTTGTGTTATTTTTTAACTGGTCATTATTACCAGGAACTACAGTGGATCCTAATTCAATGGGCTTCTATGGCATGGATGTCTCCAGGTTACACAAGCCTAAACAATGACCTGCTGTCTCAGCTCTGACTGTGTTTGACAGCCATAAAAATGCCCAGTTTCATCTCATGCCATGAAAGTAGACCGCTGTCATTTTCATTTGACAGACTGTCACTTATAGAGTGATACTGAAACGCAACTTGTTAATTGGCATCCTGACGTACGGCGTTTACACACGTCATACAGTTTAAAGATGTGACAGAACACCTCTAGAGATGGTACAGTAGGAATAGTTTTCTCATTAATTGAGGGCACCGCAGTTGTCGAGCCCTATTAGGAGGATATTGTGCCAATACATGTATGATAATGATGCTTACCTCACTCACCCAGGTTACCCTTGAACTTTTACTTGAAGAACATACATACAGACTGCTTATGAACAAGATCTGTAAAAACATGTCTGTGGTGAGTTCTGGTGAGAGGAAAAACTAGATAAGGTCTCCCAAATTTGTGTCTGGGTCCGTGTGAGGACACTCAGTCTCATCCCCAAGGAACTTCTCCCTTGACTGCAGGAAGAATTGAGAGTGATATGAGAAAATGAGAATGTGATTTAAACTGGATAACATGAGTCTTGCATTAAGGCTCTCTCGGGAGATGCCTGTATGACCCCCGCTGGCCCGGGTTTGCCCTTGAGCTTTAGTTTATTCATGTGCACTCATAAAAAAAGATGAAAGGAGAAATGAGGGAAAACAAATCACAGGTGGAGCAGGTGAGATAAACAACCACAGGGAGCCTATAAACGCATCGTGTCATAAATGGAGCAAAACTGAGGTGACAAAAGCGCTCCTGAATTAGATGACAGAACTTGAGTGACAAGGAAACGTATTATATCCAGAAAAAAACCCGGCTCCTGTGACAAGAGAGTTAAATGAAATGAAAAATACATATGGAGTGAAAACTCAACACTCTCTCCTGCTCTGTGTCCATCTGAACACCAGAATGCACAGAAAAAAAAAATGTATATTACAGCCTCTTGGGAGACACCGATATCCAATCAGACTCCAGCACACACACATTTACAGTTACACCTCCCTGAGAGATTACAGTCATGTAAACCACTTTTTTCCCCCCTACGCTGACGAGGGAATCGGGACTTCTTCTCTTCACTGTACCCAGTATGTGTTGTCGTGATCCCTTCGCTCGCGCTCACTTATGCCTCCGGGCTGCTCACCGCCCCCTCCCTCTAAGGATTTAATATAACACATTCCACTTCCCTGTGGGAGTTTCAAATAAGCAGAAGTTAAAAAATGAGACCATATTTTTTTCAAACAATGCATGTAGCATATTTAAATGTTCCTGTAGAACTGCGGCTGCTCATCCAGAGCACAACCGACAATGCCACATTTGTGTAATAGAAGTCTATGGATAATTTGGTAAATTTGGTAAATATGCTAAATAGCGCTCAATATGACAAAAGACACATTTGAACGAGGTGTACTTGCACACTGTTGGATTTCTGACGGCATTTATGAGCGTGTGTAAGTGTAGCGGTTTACAAACAGACACGTGTACGTGCTCTCTGGTTTCACATAGGTGACTCATGTGAGGTCTTCCCCTGTTGGAGGCGACTGGGCCACTTTGTGATCAGCAGCACTTGTAGTATTGATTGCACAGCAGCTTGATTGCTCTCAAACTGGTTCACCTTCAACCGGGATGGGCAAACTCTCAATGGACACTTGTTTGGAGATCCACGGCTCCTCTACAAGCCCGCTGATTAGATTTGTGGTAGATTGAGTGGCTGAATTATACAACAAATTCTTGGTGGAACAGCTGCTCATACGGTAAGAACAGCAACCCGTAATCTCAATGTAAACAAAAGGGTCGTACCACTGTCAAAGCAAAACAAAGACTCACTAACACTACAAAGTAACATAATCCATCTTCCATTATTTACTGATTAATCGATAAGTCGATTGAGATAATATTAATGGAAACTATGCTCATAATCAATTAATCATTTCAATCATTTTTCAGTCAGAAAAACCAAACATTCTTCAGCTTCTCTCATTTTAATTTTCTCTGTTTTTGAATTATTGTAAACTGAATATTTTGGGTGATGGACAAAACAAGATGTGAACAAAACAAATTCACCACGGTGTTCAACAGACAGAGTATACTGGTCTTTTTTTTTAAATACTATTTTCTGACATTTTTTAGTCAAAAAAAATTAATTAATGATTATTAGATAATGAAAACAATCATCGGTTGCAGCCCTAATTAACATTTTCAGTACTGCTGAATGTTTGTTTACATCACTTGTCTTTGTAGACATGAGTAAGAGATGGCCTACATCTTCAACTACGATTAAATCTAAACTTATGATTAGATCAATAAAGCAAAATGTGTTTCTAGCTTTAAAAAAAAAAAACGATTGAAATGAAACAGATTAAAGGAGCACTCACAGGGAGTCTGCTCATTTCATGTTGTATCATGTCTCCTGTAGCTCTGTGGGGCGCTCTCCAAACTTTGAAAAAAATAACTGCACAGGTGTTCACTATCAAATTGCATTATGGGAAATTTAGGATCCAGTGTTTTTGGGTCAGGATATGACATCCCTGCCAATTCTTGTTTTGTAACTGTCTCTTGTAACTTTGCAAGGAGTGAAATGTCAATTATTATTGTGATTTGTGCACCTACATTATATTCACATGGTGGAGCCTCTTTAACAAACCAGCTTGGGTTTGACACTGAACTTCAGTTTCAGTGTCAGAGGAGCTGAGGACCAGGGACAGTCTCTTCCACCTGAGCCACAGCCAACTGCTTTCTACTATAGCTTCCATCCATAAGGTCGGCCAGTCTGCTGATCTGCTGAATAAATGTGATGCTTTAAGGGTTTTATTTTATACTAATCTTGTATATGTGAGGCAAATGTCCATTAGGGGAGTGATCGCCCAGCTGGGCCTGACCACTCTTTCAGAGAAGGGGTGATTAGACCATGGAAGGCTGCTCACCAGGGACTCCTGCGCGCACACACACACACACACACACACACACACACACACACACACACACACACACTCCCATGTTCCCCAGAGCCAAATGGCAACACAGGTGTGCCAGCCTGAGCTAGGGCAGTACACCAAACACGGACGTCCACCTCGGAGAAACGTCTGTCTCTGACACATCAACACATGCACACGCCATGAAAAACCTCAGGGCAGGGTGAGCTGAACTGTTACTGTGTCTGTTGTCTGCGACACCTGTAGCCCACTGAGGACAAAGGGTTAATGACGCCTCAGTCCTTCTTATAGGAATAAAGGCTTGAGCCCCCCCACCACCCCTGCCTTATACCCTCGGGACCTAAATGTTGTTGGTCGATGGAGGTGGGGGGTGGGTGAAGCTCTTTACCCCCTCCCACAAGCCCTGCTGTCTCCAAACAACCCCGCCCACACACACACACACACACACACACATGCACGCACGCACACACACACACACACACACACACAGACACCTGCAACACACACTCCCTTTAGTCACACTCTATTCTTGTGATTCTTATCATGTTAAAAAAGTAGACGTATTGTGTGTGTTTGTGTGCTTCTTTATGAATTGTGGTGTGTGTGTGTGTGTGTGTGTGTGTGTGTGTGTGTGTGTGCGCGTGCCTGTTGTGTCTATGCTAGCCAGGATGCCTCCTTGGGGGGAAGCAGAAAAAAAGAAATAGCCTTCTGCTCGCTCAGAAATCTGTCCTTGGTGTAAAACAGCATCACAGCAGCAACCAAGACAAGACAGAGTTTGCATGAATGAAACAGCTTTTCAGCAGAAATTCTTTATATATCATATATTAAAGAAACAATTAGTCCTACACATAATGAAAGTAAGCTGCTGTGTGTTTAACTGACTTGGCTATGCTTCTTGTGTTGGTGTCATTATCCTGTAAAGTCGCTGAACCAACACTCACTTTTATTTGAGTCAAAGGAGAAAAGAGACTCTCAGCACTTTGTTTTTAAGAGAGGGGCAGTATATATGGAGTCCAGTGGCAAAGCAAAAAAAAAAAACCCTATACAAAATGAATAAAGAAATTCTTTTATCATATTAACCTTTCTACAGTATGTCCCTTTCCCTAAAGTTGAGTGATGCAAGTCAGCAGTCTCCATCACAAAAGCGCAACAGCTGCAGCGACAGAAGCAGCGTTTGTGAATCACAATAGACCCCCTGCCAATGCAACCCCATTCTCACCAGCACATCTCTTACACAGGGCCTTGTCTTTATCCCCGAGGAAGACTCCGCGACTTTTTTTTTTTTTTCTTGCTTCGAACGGAGGAATCGAGACATCTGCCGACATACTTTAACATTAATATGCAAATCACATTTAGCCTACACAACCCTGCGCACGCCGCACGGCAGCTCCTGCTGGCACAGCAAGTACCGCAACGAGATCAAAGTTTGTTTTGTGTGGAATAGCCCATCATTTGACGCATTGGATGGGGTTGATTTATTTCTTGCAGGCTGTAAGGTTAACTGTTCTGTTATTGTTTCAAATCAAACTGCAAGTCTGAAGTGAGCTCGAGCCAGACTGCATTTATAGGAAATTTGATTATGCCCTTGAGTGTGTCTGCATCCTAAATATATCTCAACTCGTTGCATCGCCCTCGCAGGGAAATATGTCATGAATGGAAACATATTGAAAAAGTAGGCCTGTGCATGATTTTACACAAAAACAACACTAATCTACTACCATGAGGTTTAGACGATGTGGCGGCCAACACATCAGTAAAAACACATTTCCCCAACAGAACATGCAGCTCAACAAGAAAACTAACAGGCTACAGCTGTGGACACCCTGCCTTCCCTTCCCTTGCGGGCTCTCACCTTGTTGGCATTCCAGTCCGGTGTTCCCAAGCGCACAGGTCCTTTATCCAAATACACGCGTCAATACACAGCAATGAGTAAGAGAAATGTTACTGTGCCAAGTGAACGGGCTCATCAGATAGCGTAATGGCACATATTCCCGGATCCTAGTGGCTTCAGCTGGCGGCTGTTTACAGCGATTTGTCGCTTGTGTACCCGATCAGTCCCAGGGCGCCTTGGAGAGAGCCATGGTGCGGTCTGCAGAGAGATCTCCAACCTGCTGCAACCCAACCACCGACCGGTTTGTGGCCCCGAAATTCCTCCGCTCTGTTACCGCCGCCGCTGCCTGCTGCTGCTCCTACGGATGGAGGAGAGAAATGATAAAAACACCTGGCGCTGTCCAGACCAGTCAGCTGATTCCCCAGCAGGCTATTGGCTGAGAGCGCCTGTCTGTCAATGTCGGCCAAGCAAAGCAGAGCACCATCTGCTCCGGGCTTGTGATGAGAACAAAGGCAGGAGAGGGCGGCGGGGCACGGGGCGAAGGGGGGAAGTGTGGGTGGGGGTGGTGGTGGTGGGGTGGTGGGTGGCACATGGCATTACCGCTGAAAAAAAAAATCTCCCCTGTGAGCCTCCTCCTCTACATACAAACCTTGAGGACATTGTAGCCTATCAGTGATTTACTTTGTGTGACTGAAACATCAAAAAGGAAATTTTAAAGTCAACATGTGATCACTTATTACAGTATTACAGTACAGTGGTAGTAAGTTTACATTGGTGAAAGATAGTGAAAAAAGTGATAACTTCCATTTCTAGATTTTTAGGTTTTGTCCAAAGCAATAGGAATCTGCTGATCCAACACTTTTAGTTTGATTGTAGGACTAGGACCTGTTTCAAACACTCATTTCCTCTCATTTGAGTCTCTTCACATCATTCAGTCATGTTCGTTATAAACCCATATTTATAAGAATGACCTATTCTCAACTTGGGACTTTGTTTCCAATTTCCCCTTAGTGTCTCTTCGTAATCAAAAGTGTAAGCCTTGTGTAGGCTAGAGCTTTACCTACCTTCATTTTAAAGGGCTACTCCAGCAATTTAGTACTACACTGCTGTAAAGTGGTGACGGGGGTGGTGGGGACTTACAAGAGACAGATAGAAAGTTTTTTTTTTTTTTTTTTAAAGGCCAAGACATTTTGACTTTTAGTCCTCGGTATGCGCCCAACTCCAAAAATGCTGGTTCCTGAATTTCCTATTATCATCTGTCTCTACACCCCCTCCATTCCTGGTAAATTCCGACATCTTTTAACCTCCTTACCTCTTTTTGTGTCAAGAACATGCTGAAATAAATAACTTTGATAATGTTCATGAGTAAAAATCAGTGGCACGACTCCTCAGGGAAAATTGTACAATATATCGAGGGACCACAGGGCCAGGGCAATTCCCAGCAGTAAATGTGCTGTAATGAGATATAATAAAACAATTGGAAGATATGATGTACATGTAAATGATAGAACTGATCACACATGACTTGAGAGGTATAAGGTGTCAGCAATAAGCCGTAATGAAATATGATTACACAATTAAACATGAAGTGCACAATGGAGATTGGTGGAGTTCGTTCATTCAGCATTTCAGTATGCATCAGGCATACAGCTGGAAGTGCTCTACAGGCTTCATCTAACCACCAAAGTGAAAATAGAGGAATAGATGACAGATGATGCAGCCACGATCCAAGCACATCAGTGTTATATTTTGAGCATGTGGGGGGGGGTTTTGAGACAGAAGTATTTAGCACCCACTCAAATGTAATCGAGACACAGTTATTGAGTCTAAACTAGCAATATTTGGGGTGCCCCAGCAGGACTTAAATAACATATCTTGGTTAGAGGAGGTAATAGGATATAAGGGCAATAAGAGGCAATAAGATCTAGCAGCTGTTATTGTGCTATATGGACAAATCTTCATCAGGGTCTACAGCATAAACATAATCTCTCTAATACTCTTTGTTTTATCTGTTTCCTTTACACTTTAATATACATTATTAGTTGTAGGTGAGTCTGTATGTTTGATGAAGGATTTTATGAATTCCAATATGATTTGTTTGCTGATTTATATACTGAAAATCCAATGAAAATGTATGAAGATTCAGTACATTAATTTGGCTTTTTTGCAGGAAAGAAAACTAGAGGTTGTATATTTAGGCCCACATTATCTGGCTTGCTTTATTTTGAAATATTTTGGGGCTGTCTGAGCTTTCTGTTGGGCTCTTTTTTTCACTTAATGTGATAGGTCTCTTGATGTGTTGTTACAAAATGTATTCACAAAATAAAGTCTGGACCTGCACAGGATTTTACTCTATAGGTTTCTGTGGAATATGTCATTTGCTTCCTGGTAGATGGTTGAAGTACTTTTTTACATAGCACACTCAGTCACTTTTGTATGCCTTTTTTTTGGCTAACAAAGCAGATGCTCATGAATAATGTAAATATATTAGGTAGTGTACGTTTTTTCCATTTAGCAGTCCAAATAAATGGAAATAAAATCCCCAAATATCACCAAGTTGGAAACTTTTTTCCCCATTAAAAGCAACAGGTAACATGCCTAATTAATTAATATTCAACAGTCATTCATTTTGCACATAACATAATGAGTCAACAGCAACAAGTACACACAAGAAAAATATGCAAAGGCCACCATTAGAGTGAGTAATATCATGCAGTGACCTTTAAATATAAATTCAGCTGAATGCAGGATCACATTAAACCGGCACTCAGGCTGAAAAGCATCCTGGCTCCATTAGCATTTGTGCGCCCATGTCAGATGACATCAGTAAAGCATTACTGCGATTTGAGGAATCCATTTGCTCACAGTTGCGGTGAGAGGAGGAGATTATGAACCCACTGTAGCCACACATGCAGCAGCTGAATGTGTTGCGACTGCTCCTCAGGCCTGTTGCCACGTCCCCAAAGTGCATGGCAACTGCAGCAGAGCAAAACTGAGATGTGAAGAGACTGAAGTAAAGGCCCTGAATGTATAATTGCTCTTCGGTAAACAGCCTCCCTTCAAATCCAGCTCCCACTGAAAAATACCATTTTATAACATTGTCTTCACTGTGTTGAAATTTCTTATAACCAGATGGTCAAACCCATCTTTTGTGGTCAATGCCAACTTTTTCTCAATGCAGCCCTGCTGGAAAGCTGTATACACTGTCCTCTAGAATCAATTTGCTCCATGAGTGTCCTTGACTTTGAAGCATCACCGTCTTAATGCACTACTTCACACGAGAGAGCTGCGCATTCTTGAAATCTTGGGAATCTTGGCAACTGCAAACACTTCTTACAGGCAATAATTTCACACATATTGTAGATCTGAGACATTCGAAAACAACTAGAAACATTTTTCATCCATGTGTCCATGTGCTTGTCATTCTTGTTCTACTTGCTTTCATGACACATTAGCCAAATACGCTTATAACTGTGCCAAGTGTGTAGACACCATCTAACAGCGTAGTGAAGGGAGCTACACAAGCACTTTGTTGGGTTGATTTTCAAACAGTCAAGGCTGTCTACCAGGAGGTATGTCTTGCAGGATGAGCATCTACCTTCAAAGCCACCCTTGGTGATGTGAAAGAAAATGTGGGTGGGTAAGAGGCAGGTGGGGAGAAAAGCTCTTATCTGTACACCTCCTCTCTGGTTCTCACCCATAGAGAGATAAAGACAGATGGCCCGCTCTGTCAGAGCAAGCAGGGTGTAGAAACAGACTGTGTGCAGCTGGACCTACACACACCAATTCATTCAGTAAAGGTAGATAGTACTTCTAGTATAAAATCTCAGTGCAGCACCGTGGTGATTACTGTAGGCTCTAAAAACTGTCCGCAGCATTGTTAAAAAACCACTAATTATGACCCATGTTTTCCTATTTTTTGCCATTTGATACCCTGGGTCAGCAGGTGTTACCATGGAAACATGGCTCATAGTTCAGAGTCTGCCTGGGGATAGGGTGGCCAAGTCTTTATCTTTTGGGACAAAATTAAGATTGGCCTAACTCTACAAGCCAATCTAAAATATCTTTGTGAGACCGGCCCCAGGACCTCTTTGTGTGTTTTTTTCTGACCATGCCATTTTCACCAGCTAGTTCAGCACCATGGACAGCTCACATGCGGTGGCTCACTAAGGATAGTACCGCAATACAAAACTGGATATTAAATGAATGAAAGCGCAAATGTATCATAATTTCCTTTTCCCTTTTGATCATGGCAAATAATAATCACATTGCCTTTTTTAATGCCTCTATCAAGCATTGTCTTATATATAGGTAGAACAAAATGTTTGGATTTGGAAGTTCTTAAAGGTTCTTAAAGGTCCCATATATTACCATTTCCTGTGGCTTATTTAAAGCATTGATCCAGAAGAAGATAAATTTGTACCAGAACCAAAAATCATAACAATGTAGTTTTACATCTCCTCTTTCAGGCTTGTCTCTGGAGCTCTAGTAACAATAGGTCCGTGAGCCAATCAGAAGAGAAGAGGCTCTGAGCCTCCTGATTGGCTGACTGTTTTCTGAGTGATTGAATTTCAGGTAAACATTCACAGAAACAAAATCCTGCAGGGTTGGATGATGGGTCCAGGCGGGTGGGGTTTGGGGAATAGCTGAGAATGGAGAGTGCTTTGTTGTGACATTACAATGTTACAGAAGTCCTGACGGCTCATTTTAAGGCTCAGTTTCTGAATACAGGCTGTGTGCATTTCTCTGTGGACTGAGCGCTTTGACACTTTTAATATAGAATCTAGACCTGCTTTATAATCAAACAACATATGGACATCTACCTTTATACATGATTGAGACCTTTAAAGGTACGATATATAAGAATATGAAGCAATTAACATGTATTGATTGTGTTTGTTTTATTGCCAGTGTGTGAATGAATTGTTATGTAACTTAAAAAATTAGACCTTCTCCGACTTTCTCGGTTGCCTATAACAGCCTGGGAACTGATGTCTATGTAAAGGACACAGGACAAATTTTTCCTAGAAAATCCAAAGGATGTGACATTTATGCTCACTCCTGAGGACCTTACCTCAAGGACTCTCTACCACTTCCCTGCAGTGCCAGCAGTGTGCAACACTAGCTAATGTAAGCTTACAAACGGAGTCTGCTAACGTAAACAAAGGACCATCTCCCAGCACAAAACAAAATATCTTGTGTTCTGTCTTTTCTCATGTAAAATTTTTCACTGGATTTATTCACAATGTGATTATCAGGCCTAATGGTGTACAGGCCATGGGTGGACAATAATAAAACAATAACTGTGTCCTCATGTCCATCCTCTCCTCGTCTTCCTCGTCTTTTTCCGGCTCCGCATCTACATTTAGGTGGTGGCCTGGATGATCTAGTACCAGACAGGATTACAGGATATGATGGAATTATTTTTTTATTTTGAAAACCCTGTATTTTTTCTTGTCAGTTTATTTTGGCACATTTTTAAATAAAGAGCTTTCCGCCTTACCCTCCTTTCCATCATTGCAGGTGGTGCTTCAGCCATTCAGTATTCAGGGTATTGAGTGCCGCTATTGATTGCCTCTGTTAACTTGTGCATTAAACACTGTGGTTTATCAGACATTGTCATCTCCTCACAGGATGAGACACTGTGTATGCTAAGCTTCAGATAACATAACCAGTTTCAAAAGAGTGCCAGCAACAGACACACTTTGTGCTCCATGTGTCTCAATTTCCTAAAAACTTTAATCTTTCATGAGCTGGATTCAACTATAAGTTTTTGCTCTCATAACTGTCAGATGTAATGAAATAAAAGTTTTGTTTTACGGCAAGTAAGGAGAAATATCAATTAAATTTTTGTTGTTGTATTATTATTGTTTAAAGGTGGAGTAAGTAATTCTAAACCAATACACTTTGTCAAATTCAGTGAATATCTGCACGTGGTCTGCTAGCTGTCCATTTTGTGTGTGTGATAAAAATAATTCCAGTGTTCCTACAGAGCCAGGGTCTGTAAATGGGAAATAAACATAGTGGCTTGGACAGAGTAAAACAACAATATTGCAGCCAATCAGCAACAGGAGGTGTTAGTGATCGTGCGCAGGACAAGGGAAAAAAACAGAGAAGAGAGGAGATGGGAAAAGGGGGGGGGGGGGGGGGGGGGGGGAATCTGGCACATGCTAATGTGTAGTGCCAACTTACGATGACCAGGAGAAGGACAAGGAGCGGTCAAACTGTCCGCTGCCACCAGACCGTGTGAAGTTTTGAATGGGAGTGAATGGGGCTGCAGACAAGAGATCTGTGGGGCGAGTGCATGGAAGGAATGACTACCATCACCGGTGCAATGGCGGGGTACATTCCACAACATAATTGCATTGTAAAGAAGGAGAGATGGCCAAGAAACAGCCAAAGAGGAAAAGGTTTTATATACCGAAAGAATAAAAATGGAAAAAGAAGCACTATGATCAGGGAAGGGTGAAAAGTGCAGACCACACCCCACAGAAACTCTGTTTCTGCTTGACATGAGGGTAAAATTAGCTTTGCCATTGTTTCAGAGCCAATAAGTCAGCATTGTTTTGTTTTGTTTGTGATATCTAATCCCAACTGGTTTGTTAGCAAGCATGTACCGGTGTCTGGTAATATTAAATGACTTGCCCACAGGTGCTTGGCTTATTTCGTAGTTTGCCAAGATATGCTGATGGTGTCATGTTAGCTTTAGTCGCAGGAGAGTATCGCTGCCTGCAGCTGGCGTGCTGACTATGGGAAACCATTTCATCCTCTCTCTATGTTAGCTTTGCAGCAGCAACTGAAGCTGGTTTGCTGTCCTGTTGTTTTCTCTCTATCCTGGTACAAAGATCTATAAACGCAGGTTTGCTAGCACATTGGATTTATTTAGTTGTTGCATAATTTGAAATGTTAAGTATGGTTACTTCTTTTGTTTTTGTTTTTTTTCCTCCACTCAGTATTGTCACATCAATCTAAAAAACAAACTTTCCCTAGTTTTTACTCCGTTGTGATTGTGTGCATGTCGTTTGTTTTTATAGTGTTAGGTTCATTTTGCTTCAGCTATGAGAAATAGTGTAGTAATGCTCTGGTTCCACCATTGTGCTGTTGCCTGGGCGGAGCTCCTGAAGGAGCACTGAAGAGACGGGTGTATTTGTTTAGATGTGGAGTTCAAATATCAACAGTCTTTCTCCAGAATCCCTTACTCCACCTTTAATATTTCCATTCGCTGACACCACAGCACCAAGTCTTCCCAGCCTACACTACAGAAACAGGGAGCTATAAATAGAGAGAAACAAACAAATGGTTCTCATTTTCAGGTAGTGTCAAGCGCAGGGAGGGAGGGTGGTGTCAGAGGTGGATGTGGGTGTGAAAATGATTGAGGGCCAGACCCGGGCAAAGCCGAGCCCGATGTGACGTGGCATTTGGCTGGCGAGCCTCCGGGAGGTCAGGCTGTCAGGACAACTGACAGTCAGCTGAGCAGGAGCCAAGTGATGCTGCTGGGAGGAGGCAGGAGCAGACGGAGATGCTAGCTGGCTGGCTGGCTGGCTGGCTGGCTTGAGCCTCGGTGTACCACACTCCCAGCTCTCATTTAATGTGACTCATTGTGAGGCAGGACTGGAAGAAGAAAATGGACACACCAGCCAAATTTCTACCCAGTTGAAAAACTAAAAATGGTGTGAAACTTTGTATTTGTAGCCCATAGCTAAGTGTTTGCATTTTTGCCCCGTAGGCTGTGAGTGCTTTCGCCAACTACATTCCTGAGGCTCAATTCTTTTATAAAACATCTGTCTCAAGATCACGATCTCTTCATCTGCTGCCCAGCTCTGCCTCCCTCTCCCCCTCTCTCTGTTCTGTTTATCTCCAGTTAGTCTCAGAGCTCACGTCGCTATTTCCTCCGGCAAGGCAAACTATCCTCCCAGGGCTGATTCAAGTGTCTGTGTTTCTGCTTAGCATGGATTTCTCCTTCATAATGCACCAATGCAGAGGTTAAAATGCACCTCACTGAGTGATTTGATTTAATTTTCAGAGGACAGATGAGTGGGTGAGAAGCCACTGAAGGATGCAGGAACCAATTTGTCCTTTAATCTGTTACCTGAGGCTGTGCTGGTGCAAATCTCCGATCTGCTACTGTTGAGTTTTGCTCTACAAAGCTTAAGATATTCTATTTTTGTCAAGACTGTGTGACATTAGACGATAACATTAGACACACCTTACTGTATGAAGTTGCTCTTCAATCAACACCTCTCAGACACAGCAAAAACTGAGCCACACTCTTAAGTAACTTAGCTAGAAGCTAAATGTAAGTAAATTAATTTGTCTCATAACAGGAATGCTCTTGTTACTTTATGTATGAAAATACCAAAACAAACAAGCCAACAAACAAGCCAACAAACAAACAAACAAACCTCGTACCAGTGTTGGAATCAGCCATCTAGTTAGCAAGCGAGCTGGTTGAACACAATGCTAATGCTAATGCTAATGTGTTGCATGACTGAAGGCTAGCTGTAGCTGTGTTAGCAAGATTTTGTGAGTCAAAATCAGGTAACATTCAGTGGCGTGGTGTGGGGAAAGTTATTGGGGAAGCCAAGACTCTATGTAAAGGGATGGGTTGCAGGACTAGCACACGCGTGTAATATACTTACCTACACTTCAGTTTACCTACACACGCTCTCTCTCGCTCTCACACATGCATCGCCCTAAAAAATCTTATTCACTTATGCAAACCCCCACCTAAATGCGTAACCAGCCGCTTAATGTGCAGTACAGGTTCGACAATGAATAAGAGATGCATTCATTCAACCAGGAGACGTTTAAAGTTTTACGTTCACGACAGAAAGTAACAGTAGGCTACATGTATCAAACACATGACTTAAAAACTCTGTTTCATGTGCTTGGCATATGCAAATACTTTGCATACTTTCTTATTGTTTAACTGAATCTTAAACGCCATGACAGCACTTACCAATGTTGCATGGGGAAGAGGAGGGATGGCAGCTACAGCACAGAACATTTACCAAGTCAGGTAGTGTTTTTATTAAAATGACAACCACAGTCTGTAAATCAGGAAGCCTGGATACCATTGGCCTCTGGGAGAAAACACCATTGGTAACATTAAACTTGACAGCATCCTTTAAGGGTCTTGCTACATTTGCAGGTGAGCTAAGTGTCAGTCACCCCCGTTTATCAACAATCACGCAACAGACATCAAAGTTTTCTCTAAACATTGAAATCTTTTAAAGGAATTGATCATTTCCAAAATGACCGATATTTGATGAATGACTAACATTTTCTGAATAAATACCAGTTAAATCAGGTGTGTGTGTGAGCGTATGTGTATGTATTTGCTTCTCAGACACACTGGAGGTCATTTAGTGATCTCTTTAATCCGCTTATGTTGCATCTCTTTGCAGTCAATAATCAACAACCAGGATGTGCATGCATGGGCATGTTGTGGAAATGAGCTACCACACTATCCTCTTTCCTCCCATCTTACATAAATATATATAACTTACATATGATATACAGTACAGTCTGTCCACATCCAGCCCCTGATGTAGCAACTCAGCTTTTTCCAGCAACATGGACCGTAACATTATAGGTTGAGGGTGAGAAGGTTAAAGGGAGGATCCAAGCTCACAGTTAGCTGATGGTTGCGAAACTAACAGTGGTTGCTGGGCAGATTTTGCGGCTTCAAAGTGGTTTGACAGCCTGATCACTTTCTCGCTTGTCCTGTTTTTTCTCCCACCTCCTTCCCTCACTGTATAGCAACCTTCTTCCCATGTTACAGATTTGAGAGGTGTTTCATTTCTCAGTCACGTCCCTCACTATCTTCAGTCACGCATCTCAGCAATAAGGCATGCATATGCACCCATGCAACCCTACCTGTAAATACTAACTCAGACTTCCAGGATACATAGGAAAAACACTGCACACATATTCCTAAAAGCTGGAGAGTAGCTCAATGTATCTGCTTAAGGGTTCAGGGCTTTAGAATATGAATAAGCAAACACACAGTAAAAGGGTTTCTCTGTACTCTGTCAACTGAGTGTGACAATGGCAGAGGAACAATCTTGCATCCGGAGGAGTCTCCCCATCTTATTCCAAGAGAGAACACTGCCTTTGCACCACTGAAGAAGTGAATTTACACCACAACATGCACAAGAACACTGTCTTTAAATATTAATAACATCTGCCTAGTAACCAAACATGAGCTCTCCATGGGATGCTCCTCAGCTGTATCCCACAGAGCAGCGAAGACATGTCAAGCCTGAGAGAGAGAGGTCAGCTGTTCACTCAAATGGATGGATTTATGGAGGGAAAATGTGGAAAAACCACCACCAATGAAATTCATATATTCTCACATGGAGTCCAGAAGACAGATCAAAAGCAGACTGATAATCTGCTCTTGCCTTCTCTGCTTTAGCCCCCCATCTCTTGATATGTACGGTGGGGGATATCCTCCTTTGAACACTGAGCACCTGGAGCGTAGAGCTGGGAGGGAAGCTGATGTGTGAATGGATGGTCCATTTCCTCTGAGTGCGGAGGTGTTTTCACCACCTTGGAGAGAGCTGCTGGTTTAAAGATGGGAATTTCCCACAAGAAACTTTTCCCAGCTTGAGAAGTGTTTGCACTCAAAATGTCTTTTATTTTTGCCTGGATATTATGTTTTCTTTATGATGGATATGACATGGATCTTTCTTTGAATCTCCAGCAGCAGCACAATCTTGAGTTGCTCATTAGGGATTAGGCATCAAATGTACGTTCATACATATTTGCATTATTGCATTTATTAAAAAATGTTTACACTAAAAAAAAAAAGGCTTTTATGGGTATTTAAATCTGAATTTACTGAGCAGAAATCCTCTTTTGCAGCCAAATGTCGTGCAAACACGTCCTTAATCCATATAATCTGATCAGTGTGATATTATGTCGGCTGAGAGCTCAGTTGTAAACATTTCTTTGTTTGATATTTTTGTGTGCTGTTACTTTTGGCTTTATCAGAATCATTTGTTGTTGTACTCATGTCGGAAATTTTGTCTCTTTTAAAGAAAATGAAGAATTTTTTTACCAAGAACAGCAAATGAAATATATTTTGAATGTTGATTTCACGACTGATCGACATCAGGTGAAGCATAATGATCTGTAGGCTATCTGCAATTTGAGTCATAGAGAGTCCACTAAGGTAAACAAAATGTGAAAGTCAAATTAATTTTGTGTTTCCACATTATGTGCTTAGGAATCGATGTTTTTTAAGGACATAAGGAAGTTTCTTTTCATTGTAGTTCCTACAATGGAATTCAGTTTGGCACTCTACTAAAAGCAGCAGGACACAAGATTAAAAATACAAACCAACAAAAGACAAAAACTGGATAAAACAGCAGCATAATTGCTAAAACAACAGTAAAACCAATAAATAACAAGGACAACTAAAGTGCAGTGATAAATAAAAGGCAGCAGCAGTATACACAGTGGACAGTGGATTAAAAAGTTCACAGTGCTTTTAAGAAGTACAAATATTGCACAAAAGTTGGTATTGCACATTTTTTGCCTTATCAATAATCACCAGTTGTGTGTGTGTGGGGAGTTGTAATGGGGTGGGGGGGCAGTGATGGAGGCTACAGCTCTGGGGAAAAAGCTGTTCCTCAGCCTGGTAGTCTGGGTTTTTAGAGTGCGGTATCTTCTCCCTGATGGTAGGGGGACAAACAGAATTTCCCGGGTGAGTTGTGTCTGTGCTGATGGATCTTGCCTTCCTCTGCAGACGATCTGCATATACAGAGTCTAGGTTTGGGAGTGCAGCTCCCACAATCCTCTGAGCAGTCTTAACCAGCAGGTCGCTCCTGTTTTCCACTGTGCAGCTTGCATAACACACTGTGCAGCACTGGCAAAGGATGCTCTCTGTTGTGCTTCTGTAGAAGTTTACGAGAAGTTGTAATGGTAGACCAGCCTGTTTTAGTTTCCACAGAACGAAGAACCTCTGCTGGGCTCTCTTCACCCTGCTGGAGGTGTTCAGTGACCATGTTAGGTCCTCGGTTATGTGGATTCCCAGGAATTTGATGGAGCCCACCCTTTCCACCACCTCCCCATTGATGGAAAGTAGGGACTGTGTGGCCCTCCTGGACCTCCTGAAGTCCACAATGACCTCCTTCGTTTTGGTGGTGTTTAGGACCAGGTTGTTGTCGAAACACCACTCAGCCAGATGTTGGATCTCCTGTCTGTAGTAGGTCTCGTTGTTGTCACAGATGAATCCCACCAGTGTCATCTGCAAACTTTACTATGGTGTTGAAGGAGTGGATGGGGAAACAGTCCTGGTTGAAGATGTTGAAGACAGCCGTGCTGAACACACAGCCCTGGCTGATGATGTCAGGTTCCCTATCCTGACATTCTGTGGTCTGTTGGTGAGAGTCCATAATCCGTGAACAGAGTGAGGCGGAAAGTCCAAGGTTGATGAGTTCATGAACCAGTTTATGGGGGATTATGGTAATGAAGGTAGAGCTAAAGTCCACAAAGAGCATCCTGACATACAGTACATGTTTGGACGCTCCAGGTGAGACAGGGCTGTGTGAAGTGCTATGGAGACAGCGTCCTCCGTAGATCTGTTCCTTCGGTAAGCAAACTGGTGGCTGTTCAGGTCTGCAGGGATGGTGTCCTTGACCGAACGACAAGTGGTCAAATTTAGCTACTAGCTCGACAGGCTAGGGCTAAAAGGGGGATGAATATCAGATTAACATTTGTCAGGTGACCAGAAACAAATCTCCAAATAAATGCTAATGTTGCAACCAGTTTTAATCACCTGGTCTGTTTGTTTTGGAGAATAACACACCACTGTAGATAATTCCAATAGCGCCAAAACAACCTGAACGATTGATGCTGATTGAACTCTAACCAAGAAAAGCTGACGGCGATGTTGGGAAAGACAACTCCCATGATCCCACAATACTTTAACATTACCAAATGCCATCTTTTTTTTTACTGTTTTGATTGAGAGACCTCTAGTGGCAGAAGTTACAAACTGTGCATTTAACGGTTTATACAGCAGTTTAAGATACTTCATAGGAGGAGAAGTTTTGATTGTACAAACAGATTGATAAACTATGCACTTGCTTGTCAAGGCTAAATAGAGGGTGATGTATAAAGTGTTACCCTCATGGCATTGTCCTGCTTACAACCTGAGTCATGTAAATAGTAACTATAACAGACTAAATTTGAAAATAGCTCTCAGCAGGTCAAAGTGAGGGAGTGACATTCAGAGTTAAACTTACAGTAAAAGTCTGATAAAGTAAAAGCAAAGGACATGTTATTTGCCTTTATTTACCCTTACCCCTGGGAGTTTTGTCCTTTTCTGGGCCTGGATCTCACTGTCCTGAGCCCATTATCATCACCTGACAGCAGGTGACTTTCATTTAGAGTGAACATGTCACCTTTATTGTTGTTTTCTCCTCCACTGAATATTTCTTTTATTTCTCTGTTAGACATGGTCATCACAAAATCTCTGTTTTGATGAACACTTTTTTTTCTAAGAGACAAGTCAGAATGATTTAGTCCAAACTACACTGGACTACTCTATTCACTGGATCTGATATGAAAACAGCTAAGCATGTTCAGCACACTTTGGGTACAAGGGAGCTGTTTAAAGAAGTCTCAGATTGTATATTGTATTAGATGAATAGCAAATGCTTGCTGCCATTAGGCAGGCTGTAAATGCTACACAAAAGTGGTGATTACACCTGCTGGTCCCCGGTGGGCAGAGCACAGCGCAGCTCTTTTAAACGTCAGGGTGACATTTGCAAAAGAGGATTGTGTATATGTGCAGCCACCCTCCCATGACTGGCACTTCAGACAGAAGGAGCTTAAAGGCCGACCTCATGGGGATCTAACATCCAAGGACCAAGTAGCAGCCTAGCTAACAGCATGAGATCTCACCAGGGTTGTAGTGATTGGCTTTCTCACCCAAATGGCTATTAAACAAATTCTTGATTAATGACAAAATCAAATCAAAATCAAAATCAAAAAGACATCATATCCCTTTATTGTTCTTTCTTTAATCCATGCATAAAATAGCATATAGGGTTTATTAGACAGAACCAAATGCAAAATGCTAACTTCAGCATACTAACATGTGCGCAATGAAAATGCTAACATGCTGATATTTTGTTTCACACTGATCTTAATTTAGCATGTTAGCATGCTAACATTACAGCAGGGGCTGTATGGCATGTCATTAGTTTTTCAGGTATTTGATCATAAACCAAAAGTAATGGACAAATCCAAATTTTGATCTGATGATGACACCAGAAGAAAATTCAGACCAGTCCTGTCTATGTAGTTTATTATATAGTTTATGTTTAAACTACATTTCATAGTCATTCATCCATCCATTTGTTGAGACATTTCACTGAGAACCACAAATGTAAAACTGAGGGTGGCACTAGAGGAAAAGTCAGGGGATCACCATGTGATGTATGAAATTTCATGGCAATTTGTTCAATAGTTGTTGAATTGAATAACTGAATAGAGATTTTACAATCTGTAAAGTGGTAGACCAACTGACCAACATTGTACACACAAACCTCACCCAATAGAGTGCTCAAAGGTAAAGCTATGAAACTTTTTTTTATGTTGCCAGACAATAAAAACAACAACAACAAACAGGGATTCACTAAAATTCGCCTCATTAGGTCACAATGTTTTACTCAGAATTAGAAGAGCAACAGAAGTGCTTTTGTGAAGCTCTTCTCCAGTAAGGACTTCCTTGAAATTCATGGGATGGTACTTGACAGTAGACTTACTTTTCATTGCTAAATAAAAAGCTGAGGTGCCTCTGAGCATGGTACTTAACCTCCAACTACTCCAGTGTATCTACTCAGTGGTAAACAGATCAGACTGTGTTTGTACCTGGCAGCTTCCAAGTGTGAATGTGTGTAGAGCAGAGTGTTCCTGGAAGAGAGCATTTGTGCTCATTGACTCTACACAGCTTAAATACAAAAAGCAAGAATTTGGCTTAAAGCACTTTTGTTAATCTAACTCAGTTTTGGATTATGTCAAGGTATAGAAAAAACTGTTTTTTGTTTTTTACTTTGTTTTTTTGCTGTGTATGAGGCATACTCTGACTGCACTTCAATATGAGATAGTCTTTATTCAGAATAGACGTAGCAATAGCATGTGATGGCATAAAAATGATGTAGTCCTGCATTAATTTTCAGTAATGACTATATGTTTTCAGGCAGGAAAGCATGAGGGTTGTGGAGTGGGGGTTGGGTTGGGGAGTTTCTGCGGCAATGACTTGCATTTCTATTATGGTTTTGCATAAATCGTCACTCTGCGACCAACAAGTGGAACTGATGCCATGTAAGGTCTGGCAGGGTTGCCCTTTGAGGCAGAAAAAGAGAGCAGAGAAAGAGGCTTGTGTATTTGCATTCTGCAGTGGAGCAGATGGAGCATCTGTCATCCATATGCATGAGGCAGGCGGCTGCCAGCCTATCACCTTGACCCTTGTTATGGGACTGTGACCTTGGGCCTCAATAGAAAAGAATGGGACCAGTCAGAGCTGTGGTGTTAAGGCTTTACCCCATGGCTGGGAAAAATGGCTGTGCCTTGTGACGCCAGTATTCAAGGCTGTGATTGAGTCTGTGGAGGAATGCCGCTCTGCTCTCAAACACCTGCCTGGTCACATGCAATTCATGTTAGTAAATGATGGATGGAGGGGGAGGAGAAATGAGAAAATGTCACAAAGACACTTCTGTATCTGAGGCAGATGCCTTGGAAAGCAGCACAGCTTTCAGCGAGCGATGGTGGGTACAAAACAACAACTACAATTTTCATGTCTGTTCTCATTACTGTGTTGGGAGGAGATAATAATTGTAGACCCGGCAAAGTTTATCCTACAGCAACAACAGAAACCTTCATATATTTGAAAATGTCTTTTGCGTTCATCTGTCACTGAGACGTCATCTAAATTTACTTGAAATTGAACAGAGCAATACTTTCCCATAATTTGGGTTGACATGCTGACAAAAGCAAAGGCAGTAACAGCCACTTAATTATACAATTAACCTTTACACTGTTCCAGGGACACTAAAAACAATCACTGTGAAAAATGCTACAAAAATGACTGCAATCCATAATTTAAATGAACTTTTCACGGAGCTGTCTCAGCTGTGTTTTGGTCCCTTCTGCGGAAACAGATTTCTCTGAAGGCGATGGGAATTTAATTTCCAGTTTTGAAAGGCCCTTCTGCCTCAGAATACCGATGGAGATGACCTTTGCATATAAAACATGGAGGCACAATGACATGCCATTTCATAATGACACAGCAGAGGAATGAATGATATCTATCAAAACATGCCAGCTGATATAATGTGTTGATGACAAAAACATTAGCATTAATCAAGCGCTACAGGATACCTCGCAGCAGTAACACAGCCCAGGATTGGGTCACGTGCCTAGTCATAAATTGGTGATTAAATTTGTGCACACAGCACTTTCTAAGTTCCTAGCTAGCTAGAAAGTAGCTAACTAGGATACTAGTGATTTACTAAATTGGGTTGGACCATCCAAACTTACTTCAATTAACGTCACTTAGTAAAATGTAATTTGCTTGTAATTTAAAGTATGCTGTGTTATTTTCGCTGTACCCGTACCCGTATGTTCGCAATAACTAGGTCAAGTTTCAACTTACAAAGAGCTGCAGTCTCTTAACTAAACCTGTGACAAGTTCAGACCTATCCAGAGCAATGTCTCTCAGTGAAATAGTGAAGTGAAATAAGGCTCATGTCCATGCGAGTTATTGTAAATATTCTTTATATAGTTCTCCAGAGATCTGTGGTGATTAATGAAGACCTATAGCTTACCTCAGAGACTCATATGGTATATAAGTTCCCCTTCTGATTCATACAGTTAACTTTATTTAACTGCTGCAGTATATCACTTTTTTGACTGCACCATATTTGTCAGTATTCCCTGTGTAGACACGACAACACATTACTCACTGTAACCGAGGGATTCCCATGTGGAAGGAGGGAGTGTTTCTGCTCAAACTGTGCACGTAGGCGCATCCTTGTGTGGAGGAAAACTGGCTGGAAAAAGGAGGGCATGGTGCCATTGTGATGCACAGCAAATACAAGAAGTTCGCCTCACAGTCAGTGTAGGGTAGAAGTTCTCAGTGGAGAGAGAGCCGGAGTGTGTCTCCTTGAAAAGTCGCGTTGCTGTGGCAAGCAGAACAAAGACACGGCAAACTCAAGCTGGGAGATGACACTGAGCATTGTGTGTGTGTGTGTGTGTGTGTGTGCGTGCGTGTATTTTGGGCAAAGAAATGATAGCACTGTCTTTTAAACACCTGATAGGCTCCATCTTGCAGAAAGATCATCCATTAAGAAAGTGCTTCTACTTATGTACATATTAGTTCACTCAACTCCCAATACTGAGTCTGGACAGGTTGACTGTTGCTATATCAAAACTGGCAACACACTGCTCTGCATTTTTTCACCATGAGTGGAGTCGACAATATACTGGGAGCCCAAATACCATTTCATTCATGGAATTACTGCCACATTGTTTACTGTAATCATGCAATTCAATTTTCTACCAGCACATGCCTTATTAATTAAAGCCCTGACACAATTCTGTGACAAATAGGATTTTCAGTGTCTGCATGCAGCAGGAGGTCTGAATATCTGTATCTGTGTGTGTGTGTGCGCGCTTGTCTGTGTCAGCACAGTCAGGGGTGCCTCAGTCTCATCATGCTCTTGTCGTCACCACACCCCATAGGAGTCTGGCTCATGTAGCTCATCTCTCACCACTGTCTCTGGTGTCTCTGCATAATGAAAATATTACTGTGTAAATAAGAGAATCAAAAGGGGTATATTGATAGTTTTGCACTTACTGGTATAATTGAATCCTTTAAACATGATGCCTGTCAAAAATTGAATTAAAACACTGATCAAATTAAACCATTACTACAGTAACTTTGAGATAGTAACACAGCTGTTGTGACATAAGCATTAGGATTATTTCTACCAGCCTGGCAGAATATTTTAGATTGTGTACCATGTGACATGTCTTCCTATCTTTCCTCTGCAGTTCCTCTTTTCAGTGACCAAAGTGTTTTTTTTAAGGCTCCCAGCTATTCCATTCATCCATTTTTAAAATTATGCAGATTGTGGTGGTATCCCAGCATGCATATGTGGAAAGTTGATCAAAATGATAAAGTTTAACATATAAAATGTTCTGTTCTCTAGACCAAATACATAATAAAAGGTGTCCTGTAAAAACAAGCATTATCCAACATGCCCCTAGTGTTTCCCATTGGTTTGTTTTTTCAGTTTTTTTTTAATTTGCCCACAGAAAAATACTCACAGAAAAAAAACAAGTTGAAGTGTACACTATATTTTAAATATTTTCACCGCTTTATCTTGCAGTCAAACAGCTCTTTCCTTTGGAACTAAATTTTTCAGCTGTTGAACTGCCCTATTCAATCATTCACAAATTGTAGTTCCAAAGTTTGACTGTAAGACAAAGCAGTGAAAATATTCCAGATATACTGATATTTACTTTTTTTATGGTCATTTTTTAAAAGTGGCTAAAACACATTTTTGCAGATGGTCCAAATCTACTGAAGTTAATACACAGACTAAAGATAACTACCTCGCACAATCCCACATCAAATAACCAAAACTATCACTTTAACTTATGTGGAGTATGGATCATATTAACCTCCCCCCTCAGAAGAAACCTCCCAGAGACCACAGAAAGTTCAGGTTGGAGCCTGCTCAGTAAAGCAAAAGAGAAACAAGGAGTATTTGCAAATGTTTTCTGTTGGTTATCCAGAGTAACCGGGACTTTTTGTAAAGGTTTGTGCAATCTAGCTTGTCATGGTTTTCAGGGTTTGGTGGTAGGTAGGGGTGGACCCAATTGCAGCCAACACACGGGAGATGGTGCAGACAGGTTTATTTACCAAAATAATTAACATGAAGCGAGGCCGTGAACAAACCCAGCACTAAACAGACGAACCGACACAGACAAAGGGGAGCACAAAGACTATATAGACAAGGGAGGCAAGGGTGATTGAACACAGGTGAAACACATTAGGGCGGGGCAGACAATCACCACACAGAAAACAGGACCAAGAAAGGAAGCAAAACACTGAGACACACAAGGAAACAAATTACAAAATAAAACAGGAAGTTCTTGGGGAAACAGATCACAAGACAGGGAAGTCTAAACCAGACACTAGAAATACCAAAAACACAGAAAACTAAATCAAGAAAGTCCAAAAAAACAAAACCCTGGAGCCTCCAAGCTGAGACCATGACATAGCTGATGGAACAGATCTGTTTTGCTCTTGTGTGAAGTTCGTTGCATGACCTTTTGTTCAAGTTAAGAGTGTTATCAGTCTAACATTTAAGCAAGCAAGAAGACTTGGCATTGTCCATGACTGTAGAAAGTATTGATGTTGTATAACCCAGTTTTCAGGAAATGTTAGGGTTATTTGGAGTGCTCCAGTGCTTATTGGGTAACTGTCTGTTTGATGACTTGTATCCTTGCCAAAAGGCATTGACCAATGATATAAGAGAGGAGATCTTGCCTGTTTTAGTCAGAACACTTTACACATTTGACTTGAGAACTTGTGTGTAAACTCTTTCCCTGTACGTAAAACTGATACTAAAGAGCACTTTCACCTGATTTCACTTGTTGGGCTAAGACTTCTTTCTTTGAAAAGGTAGATAAGTGAAGAGAGGTTTTTCCCTCACACAGGTGCCTTATACAACCTGGCGCTGATCGGGGAGTTGGTTGGAGGAGGAGTCAGGCCTGAGGCAGCATTCACTAACAATACACATAATACTATATTCACTTACACTGCTCATTTTTAACATTAGTTCTATGAGCAGAAATCGTTTGCACTCATCTTATCTGGGTCACAAAGTCATTCACTAAGCATATATACAGTATATAATGACAGCAGTGTCCAAGGACACATACAAGAGAACTTCATTAGCGCTGAGGATGGCTATCACTCCATCACAGAGAGAAACTAGGTAAGCTCAATGATAATCAATACTATCACTGTCAGCTCCTCCTCACCTGTGGGAAGGACACACTGTAGCTGCTGCTCATCTGTTGACTGCCCTACTTTCCAGATCCAAAGTAATTTTCCCCTCTAGGTAGAACTACTGTTTGGTGGTTTTTAAAGAGTGGATGAGCAAAGTGTGAACTGAAATGAGGATTGGAGCAGTTGATAATTAATTTGGTTTGTGATAATGTAACTAACTCCCTCCTTCCTTTAAGTTTTGTATCAATTCACTTCATTTTCGTTCACAGCGAGAGCGAGACTATTGACTGACAAGCCCCTTCAGCTCATCTCCTCTACCTCCTCTTCTCACACTGATTGGGCAACCAGAAGTGTCGAATAACTCCAGCTTATGTGTCGCTACAATCACACAATGGGCGTGATAAATGTAAATAGGATCCATCAAAACAGATGGCCTTGGAGAGATATAGCATGTGAGCGTGACCAAAGGAAACCAATGATGAGAGCAAAAATGCTCTGTAATTGGCCTCGCAGACCTGAGCAGATGTCCTTCATATTTTCTCTTTCAAGGAAGTTGAATGACCCCTTCTGTGAGCGAATCCACCCACTACATCCACATTTCTCCACACAGACTATTCATGCAACTTGGTGTCCTTCAACTGCCACATTTTTTTAGTATGACTCTATTTGAATGGAAAGAACACCACTGATAGTGACAGATACATGTTCCTTTAAGTCTTTATTCTGCTTATTTCAGCACAGAAAAGTTTCATCTGGAAACTGTGTCAACAAAGGCCATCATTTTCTACAATTTCTTCTTTTCTTTTTCTTTTTTTTAACTCTTCGCTGAAAATGTTCTTACATTTCCTTTTGTATTAATCCTAAAGTAGCTGAACACATACTTTACTTACACAAAACAAGACTATCATTGTTAAAGCGTAGTTTCATCAGTCTATGACCTGAAGCCATGTATTTCCCTGGAGACTTGAATCCTACCAACCAGGGAGTCTTCTCTTTGCTTCTATACCATTCACATACTTTCCTCCAAGCAACTAGTGAAATGCTGATGTGGCGTTATCTGCCTTGAAAGAATACCACTATCTATTCACCACCCCAATAGCATAAATTAATAAATCTGCATACTACATGTAAGAGTACACCGGGCTTTTTAAATTTTAATATCAAAGACATTCTCATTTGCATATGAAGTGATAGTGTTTCTACTACTGAAAGGCAATTCAAGATAAATGAAGCCCATTTTGCACCATATTAATCACAAACTGGGTTGTGACTGTATTTACAGTATAGACACCATAAGGGAGCAGATATGTTCATTGATTTTACATCTCATCTTGTGGCTGACCTTGAGTAATAGCTGCCCGACCTTGCCAATGTTTTTATGTGCATAGCCTATCTGTCTTTTCTTTGTGTGGATACAATGTTAATTTTGATTTAGTGACATTTTAATCATGTGATTACAGTGCTAAGGTCCCACGTATGAATATGTTAGTTAAAAACAACCAAACATTAACTAAAATTATCAACAGAAGATGAAGAAATAACAGTTTTGATGTCATAGACATGTATGTGTTGTGTTGCAGAACATTTACTGAAGTAAGCATGCTAACCAGCTAGCTCTACCCTATCCTGTCCTGTAATACCACTTTGTGTAGTTGGTTACTACTACAAAGTGGTGGTGATGGTCGCTTGCGAAGAGCTTCAGCCATTATTGCATTTACAGGATGATAATACGCCCTCCTCACAGCAGACTGGACGCTACAGTGACTTGCTATCAGAAAGTGACAAGACGTGCTGGCCAGGCCGGGGCTATAGCTGGTTAGCATGCTAACTTATGTAGAGAAAGAGAAGTGATATAAATACTGTAGAAGCAAAACAAGATAACATTGGTGTTGCTTTCTATCGCTCAGACAGCTCTTGGTCAGTAAAGGAGTTAAGTTTCCATTTTAGTTTTTTCATTACAAATGACAGACCTCTGCATACAATGTAGCCTGACATCTTTTCAGTGCACTTGCAATTTACATAACACAGAATTGAATCACGTGTTGATGGCACGTCAAACCTTGCTACTCTTATGAAGGCAACTTGGGTGCTGACAGTAAAGTCAGTCATCACAAGATAAGTACCTTTAGCATTAGCAGCTAAAGCTTCTTCTCACTGGCCCTACAACTCCTCTATCAAAAACTTTAAATTCAGGAGGATGACTTTGCCCCACAAACAGAGGTGTAAAACCAGCTGCCAGCATTTTGTGAAAACTTTGACCTCCTTTGCATTAAAATAGTAATGCTCATTTGTACATCTGACCACCTTCCACATTATTTTTTAGTTTTTGTGACAGTGTTACTTTTAGTCTTTTTTTTCAAATGTTACTTTATTTTTAAGTGTTTATTTTGTTTTTGTAATGGGAAAAAGAGGTTGACAAAGAACATTTTTTGTCACAGTGTTTGTTGTTTAATGTGAGTCGGAGTAGCTTTATTCAGACATGTTAATCTGTGTTTCAACTCCATTTTTAGGCTTGGCATGCTCTGGCTGGCTCTTTTGATGTGTCTTTGATTCCTGTAAAGATGACTCTTTGTCCGGGCCAATAAACGATAGTGACCAAGCAGCAGCAGATTGCGACTAACATGGTCCCACTCTCTGCTGTCTGTGGGTGGATATAATGAAGAGAAATGGCAGTACAAGGGGACACACAGTGCTCTATACTGATAGTGCTGGATTTGGGATTGAAGTTACTGGCTCTGTGGATCTTTGTAGCCTGATAGAGCACAGCACAGCTGCTACTTGTGCTGCTTTCTGGCTTCTGGCCTGCCACTGCCTCTGATAAGCATTTAGTATTCAGCTGGGGCTCGTGGACTGCTGCCCATAAACAGAGGAGCACTCACAAGCAAAGACTGATCTCTGATTACTTGCGCCATATCAAAAGCAGGTTACTTCACATGAAATAGAATATTCATCATATTTTTGTAATCCACCTTCTCTCTTGATATAAAAAAGTATGCAGCTATTGAAGGACCCTTCCCTTGCTGACAGGTTTAGTATGACAAAAAAATCCTCTTAACAGCAGATATCAAGGTTTATATGTGAGCCCTGAACCATGCTTTAGTTTTGCTGCTGTAGGGCTAGACTGCGGTGGGTACTCCCATGATGCACTGAGCACTTCTTTCTCTCTCTCTCTCTCTCTCTCTCTCTCTCTCTCTTTCTCTCTCTCGCCGTGCATTTATATCATACCCCTGCATGTCATTAACTTAGTATTTTATCTTTCCCCTAGTTTGTGCCTCTCCTCTGTCTCTCTCTGTCCTCATTATGCAGGTATCTGTGACTCTGGAGCAGCAGGATCCAGATTTGCCATTACAACACTCATTATTATTATTATTATTATTATTATTAATTGGTGCTGCTGTTATTATTGATAACACCATTACAGCTATGACTATCGCTATTATTATTTTCACTATAACAATCAGCCTGAGTGCTTAAGTACAACAGTATATACATGAATATATGTTCCTGGTCTCTCTCTCTGCTCTGATTCATCTTGAGGGTGGAGATGTTGAGAGATGAAATGATGGCGCTTCGAAAGTGATTATCTGCTCTAACCCAGATGGCTACAGGACAGCACGCATGTTAGCTGAGTTACAGCCTTGAGAGAATGAAAAGTTCATTTGAATTAAACAGTAAATTAGATTTAGGATCAGATGATGAGGGCTGTAGTGAGGAGGAACTCTGTGCTTAATGCCAGGTTGTCTGAATTATCAGCAGCTGTTCATTCCTCCTTACCCCCCACCGAGAGATCTCACCAGGCAGTCTGGTTTTATCAGTGCTGAATGATTACCCCAATAACTGCCTTCTCATTAACATCAGGGAATAGATGTCTGCAGATGGAGAAAGAGAAAAAGAGGTGGAACTCCTTGTTGGCTATAAGCAGTTATTTTGCGAGGACATGATTTTACAAAGTTAGAAATTACAAGTTAGAAAAAAAAAGTGGTTGAGACGTGCTGACAGGGCCTTGGCTGTGATGGAGAGACCCCATCACTCCTCTTCCCCATCTTGTCACACACTCCTCCCATCATCGCAGGGCTTACCATCAGGAGCAGAACGAGGCTGTGTGGGTGAGCGATGGGTGCTGTGTCATCCCTCCCCTCCCCTGGTCCTGTAGATTGATTCCCCTGACAGGAGCCCCCCCAAAAGTAGAAAGAGAGAATGATGAGAGGGATACAAAGAAAGTGTCTCAAGCTACTTTGGTTTCAGCTGAGAGAACCGAAGTCAGTTCAGACTTTGATATTTGTAGAGATATCCAGAAGGTAAACAAACAAGCAGTTGGAATATGGTCTCAAATATTAATAGACTGCAGTTCATTGCGTCTGCATGTTTTGCACTTGTTGGGCTGAGTACCTAAAAAGTCTGAAGATCTCCATTTGACATTTAGAAAAACAGCAACACATGCCGGGAAAAAATTTTGTCCAACACACTTGAAAGGTAATGACAGTTGTAGATGTGAGCGAGCATGCTACACAACACGGTGCTGTAAATTAATTTCGAGGCTGTTACACACTGCTTATAAAAGTACACAGCAGAGAAACGAGTTCACTCTGTGTGCAGCTCATTAGGCTAAAAGCTGCTTTTCTGTTCCACTGGATGTTCTTTTTATTAAAATGTGATGAACATCACAACAGCAACAAGAACAGCTAACAAATTCACTGTTTCATCAGCCCAAACTGTGAGAAACAACTAATTAGAGTGGAGAAGAGAATTACACACTAATTATACAACTAAATAATGTGCAGAAAATCTAAGTTTTTGTCATTTCAACTCACCTCCCTGTATCTAACTCTTCTGTATTCAGGTATACTTGTCATATAATCACTGTGTCACTTTATCACTCACAATGTTAAAACTGTTCTTACTTTGACAGCATTATAAATGTACAGGTCATTTCTAGCAACTATAAATGTAAACATTAAAATAAAAATAAATGTAAAGGTGACTTACATAATGTCCTTCAGACTCTATTTGCAAAAAAGTGCTCTAACCTGAATAAGTATATAGGTTTGTCCCTACCCTCTGATGTTGCCATAGCCTCTGTGACCCATGTTTCTGAAGAGCATTGTTGAAGCTCAGAGTGGGCTGCTCCGCCGTCACCATCTTGGCAGTGCCCAATACCGTTTTTTGTACCAGACTGTAAACATGTTTATTTCTGCTGTAAAGTTGGACATTTTAACATGGGAATCCATGGGGATTGACTCGCTTTTTGAGCCAGACTCAAGTGGCCATTCGAGGAACTGCACTTACATGTTGGCTTCATTTTTCAGCCGAAGAGGTTGCCGCTTGGGTACAACATGTAGTTTCCAAAATAGCGCGCCTCTGGCAGCAGGCATGCCAAACCTTCATGGTCATTGGTACAATAATAAACACCTTGGTCAGGTTTGGTTAGGTTTAGACACAAAAACTACTTTTTTTCTCTTTAGGGAAAGGTCATGGTCTGGGTTCAAATAAGTACTTCCTTAAGCTTAGATGATTTTCATTGTCATTACAATAACAAACATGCACTACAGGTTGTGGCATGGCCATGGTTAAAAGAAACTATTAGTTTCACACAGGACATGAACAGCGGTCTCCCAAGTGTTTTGTTAATCCACCCCAACCTCCTCCTTACACTGACTTTGTCATTGTATATACAGTACTATATCACCTGACTTCTTCCTTTGCCCCTGTCATAATTACTAGAGGTTGCCAACAATAAAACTTAACTATGGGCCATAATCAGCTGCTTGCACAGATGACCTATGGGCTTGTTCTTTTACAGGAGGACAGTCTCCAGAAAACACAATTCTTGGAGGGAAATCAGGGAGGCAGGGGGATGCAGGAAGGAAGAGGTTATTGCAACAGACTTTTAACCCCATTGTTGAGTGCGGCCATTCAAAATCAATATAAATACTTTTGCCTTTACAAGTGGTCAGATGACACTTTATTGCAGTCAGGAGTATTTCCGACAGCCACAAAATGAGAACAGCGTTTATTTACCTTTGCATCGACCTCGCATTTTTCTTGTTTTGTTTCACTACTCGAATATTTTACTCAGGTCAACACACACACACCCACCCACACACACATTGGGACAATCTTGTAGAAATAGCTCAGGCAGCTGCAGCATGATGTTAATGTTGTTAATATTGTGATGATGGCCCACTCCCTCACACATGATCGGGAAGTTTGTGGCTGCCAAAACAAAACATTTACCCATGTGCTCAACATCTGGACCAATGCCCAAACCCGCAGATGAGGACATCTGATCCCAACACCAGGCTCTCCTCCAAGAGGAACGGGTGATTCTAAGTGGCCATAAATGCTCTTTTATGGGATCATTTAGTGCGCAGAGCCCACAACAGTCCATAAAGACTGAATTGTCTCCATGGAGATGTAATGGGGACGGGCCCTGTAAATCAAAATGAGTAAAAATGGAAGCTGATTCACATTAGTGATGGCTAATTAGCTCATAGCACTGATGGCTTGAAGCTGTCTGCTGTTAGCTGGTGCCGTATGTCTCCCGTTCAGGAGCTCTGGAGGCTCAGGGGAAGCTCCAGCTTTGTGTTTTCATGGGTCATTTTACATCTCCCCAGGGTGCGCTGAAAATGACACAATTTAAGATGTGTTTTTGTAAAACACTGATATACACTGATGTGAGTGAAGAGCACAAATGAGAACAAGATGACCTCATGCTGCTTGTCCCATAAAATCACATGTTTGGTCCTTGCCAGAATGGCAGCTAGCAGGGTGGTGGTGGTGGTGGGGGTGGTGGGGGTTTAGCTCTTTTATGAAGTCTGGCTACGACTTTCTGCTCTTTCCAACTACCTCCTTCACTTTGCCTGCAGAGGAAGCCGCATCCAGGAGGACTCTCAGCGTGGATGATTAATTCTGTGAAGACACTTTCTTGTCAAGAGGACCTTTACTCTGCTGATGGAAGCAATGTGTTTTGTCAGGCCTTTGAAATTCAAATGACGTCTTCCACTTTGTGTCCCACTGACGGCTTTGAAAGTTCTCATAAAAGCAGAGCAACAGAGCTGCGACCGACACGAGCTGATGGAGATCAGAAAGGCAAAATCAACTTCATCCCAAAAATAGATGTCAGTGGCAAACTGAAAAGACGCAAATAGATAATCAAAAAGCTACTTGACTAAAGCGTGTCCAAGGTTCTGAAATGTATAGGAACACAGCTATTTTTGTACTGGTACTGCCATTTTTAACATGTCTGCCACCTGCCTACTGCAGTTAAAAAAATGATATGAAATCATCCTGTAGCTTTTTCATTTTTTTTAAACTTAGGCAATTACTGTATATTCAGTTGTTACCTCATTTCACTGCATGTGCACCAGAAGGTGTGGATAAACAAGACTGAGAGTCCACTGCCACACTAGTAGCTCTCTGAGGCTGTATTTAGAAAGAGCAGTGCTTTAAGCTAAATGCTAACATCACATAGAGATATCGCAAGATTATGGCCTTGAATTAATCTCAAATTGTACACTGAAAACCAGGCCTGTGCAGGTGATAACGAGTGCACAAATGCACCCCAACAATATATAAAACTTTTGGACATACTTTCCCATCAAACTCTCGCCTGGTACTGTATATATTTTGCAGACCTATGTTTTTTCCTCTGTCTAGCCTGTTATTCACTTTATGACCCTCTCAAAAAGGGTTTGGAACAACTCCCTACAGGACACATAAAAAAATACAACCAAGTATAAGAGGAATGTTATAATCTCACTACTTCTACCACTATGATACAACTATGAATCCCTGTTATGTTATGTAATAATGTCACTGAAGTATTACAAGACTTGTAATTGGAGAAAATCAGCAGATAAACAAGAATATGAACTCCTCATTTCATTGGAACATTAAAATCTGGGTTTAGATTGATATAGATTTTTCAATATAAAGAAAACAAGAGCAAGAGCTTGTAAAATTTCTTCTCATAATAATAACTTCAAAATTTTGTTGAGGAAACCATGCAGCTATAAAACAGAGGACACATTGATCTTGGCTTGTAAAATCTACTCAATAAACAAAAGACATGGCTCCCGACCTTCTCTAAAGCCTTTTCTATGGTGTAAACTGGCATTCGTCCCAGATACTGTAGGGCGTCTAAATAAAACACTTGTTTAATAAAGCCCATGTTTAAAACCTGTGGGGCAGCAGTGACTCTGTGAAAGTTTTCACCTGTCATTACCCGTCATCCATGATTTATTTTCACTGGTTATTTTGCTGCACAGTTTTACATCTTTGGTATTCAATATTGGTTCAAAATCAGAGCCAGTTCAAGTTTTTGTATTGATTTTTTTTCAATCAAATGGGAGCAAATTGTCTTCACCTTCAAAAAGGTGAACGAGAAGTTAAGTTTTTTTTATGTTACATTTGTTTTCATTTAGTGCTGCATGTTGAAATGTGGGTGTCAAATACTCTGACATGAGAGAGAGAGGTCGCTCTAATGATGGATGAATCTCTGCAGATCACCATAAAGAGTTAAAATTCCTCTCATAGTTTACATTTAATGTAAAAAAAAATACTCTGCGATGATTAATATTTTGTTTAAAATTATTGTCCCACATAAAAAGTGAAAAACATTTGAAATTGGGGCTATAAGCACATCTGCACTTACTTCCTCATTCAGAAATCTGGATCAAGCCTTATGCCCCGCCCACCACTACTGCTTGTGCTAGGTTGACAGTGGAGGAGCAGAGAGTATGAAGATGGTTAGCCGAAGAAACAACGGAGAGACTCAACCACATGTCTGAGCGTCAGTCAGACCAAAATCTCTAACTAGAAGAAGTATCAGAACGGTTAATTGGTTATGTTGCTTGTTAACTTGTAGCAGACAGTGGCTGACACAGTGTTGGTGGTTGTGCTAATGCAAACTCTCTGTACTGACAAGGTTTCGGGTTTTGTTTTATATATTGTTTTTGTATATAGTTATGGGCTGTTGGGAGACATTATACCTCTGTAATCTACAAGTGATACTGGTGTGTCAGTGGACAGTGAATTAATTAATGTACTTAATAATTAATAATTAGTAATGATAGACAGTATTGTCCCTACTTTTTTTTTCAGCCATTCTGTGACTGGTGTGACCATGAAATGCACTAGATTACATTCTGTGTGGTATTACTGAAATTTTACATTTAACTTGGTGAACACTGCTGAAACCCTGATATGCATCTGCCTGTAAGACTTTGTGCTATATGTGACAAATAGTGTAATCCCTGCCTCTGTTCAGGATGTTCTTTGGCGTCAGATATGAATGGCCGCCTTGATCTGTCTCCGGCCTTCCGCTGACTCCTGGTCAGTGACTTTGACCCACTGGGATGTGCCTGGTCGCCCCTGTTGAGTTAGCACTGTTGGTCCTGGTCTTAAGTTGGAGTGAAAGTCTCATCTCCCCAGACCCACTGCACCACTTCTCTTTGTCCTCCTCCTCACTGGAAATTTGTTCTGCTCTGTGTAGGAGAGTCCTCACCACTGATATCTTGTAAGTGCTGGTTAGAGCTAAAATTGAGATAGTAGTCTCTGCCGTTGGGCTTTCTGTATACTCCCATCAGCCCTGACATGAACCCACATCTCTAGGAATGAAAGCTTTCTAAATGCCAAGAATGAACTTCCATGTTCAAATGACATGGTGGCTTTATAGTTAATGAAGCTACGTATATATGGTTTAGTATTTATTGGATAATTGTGAGTAACTCAGATCATCCTAGACAGATTTTGAAAACCAATCATAACATCCCAAAAGCATGATTCCTGTGTCTTTAATTTCAAACTAAGACATAATGTATGAAGATGGTATCTACTACAGAATGCTTTCCAAACCAAAATATGCAGTTTCATTCTCGTTCCTGTCCACAAATGAAATCATTTCACTGCCCAGTTACTAATTACTGCACATAGTTTGATTAATGAGCAGTGTAAGTAACATTATGCAGTTATTTTTAATCTCCTCAGCTCGGTTGAAAAACTGACTGTCATTTTTCAAGTCCTAATAAAGTTGTTTAATATCACAAAGCCTTTGTAGTCAGCCGTTAATATATGCACAGCAGAAAAAAAGCAAAGGCAGCCGCTGAAGTGGAACATAAAGATACATATCCACAACAAGTGGAGTCGGTGAACTGCTAATGGCCTCACTTATCAGGAGTCGGCAGAGTTGTAACAAGGCTTCTGCTAAAAATGTATCAGACAGATGATCATCCGCTCATGGAGACATCAACTGTAAATGGAAAAAAAGGTGCATAGACAAGCAGGGAGAAACAGTCTAGTACTTGCCGCTGTGTGTTCCGACTTTCATTCCCTAACGAAGAAAAATCCCAGCTCTCATATTCTGGTTCAGCTATGCAGTGACATGATGGCAGCTCGCTGCTGTAAGTGGAAGATGCTGATGAGCGCAGAGGGACAGATGCAGCATGTGTCTTAAAAACTCCCTCATGGTGACTGGTGTTGGTGCGTAATTTGTCAAGCAGGACCACACGGCCGTGTTCCTGCAAAAGCTTACACATCCCTTTTAGAGTACGCTCAGGCAATTTGAGAAGCCATTAACATCAGAAAGAGGAAAACATTGCGGCTTTATGGATCCTAAATGACTAACAATTAGACTGAGCACAATTCATATGACTGTAGCAGAATACAGCCCCACTGAGCAATCAACACATACTGAAGAGGCCTTTTTCATATCAGTCAGCCTGAGAGAGAAAAGGAGGAAGAAGCCTGTGAAGAGGAACTCAATGATTCTCTCTGCAAACAGATTCCACCAAGCAATCCAATGGATTTAAATACAAATCATATGTACTTTTCAAAAGCCACATGTAATTATTGACAACCTTTGCACACATCACAATGTACACAAATATCCCTTTTGGTTTGTGTTTGCCCTGTGTGGATGCTATGTCACTGATACAGTTAGTACAATAACTTTTCTCCTTCAGTTTGTTTCGTTGTAGAGAAGAACACAACTGCGACAGTGATCACATTTGGGTCGCACTTTATTTTACGGTACTCTCATAAAAAATGTTCTTTGTTAGACATTAAAAGTTATACCCTAATTAGACAGACACCTAAATTATGCTGTAATTAGAACATTCATAATTCCCTATTAGATTCAAAATAAATGATACTTGGACACTATTACACCAAATTATACTCTTATTAGAAACCAAATAGGAAATCTCAATACACTATTAGACACCATTTTACAGGATCATAGTCTAATTACAAATCAATACAATGCCATATCACATCCAAAATATACTGCAGGTAGACGCTATTCTACAAATGATGCTGTAACAGACGCCGCATTTAGTGCATCAAAACCTATGATAGCTTCATTAGGCTACACATGCTGTAATTACACAAATGCAACATTAGATCATTAGATATAGATTAAATCATTAGATCAAGATTAGATTAGCCTTTATAATAGTGACACAAAACACTGAGAGCTGAGAGGACAATACATTTATTTGGCCTTTAATTAACTTAGTTTCACTTTCTTACCAGTTATATATGGTTTCTAAATACAGCATAATTGAGGTGTATGCTGTCTAATTAGGGCAAGAACATTATTTATAGTTTTTCTCTAATTTGATACGAAGTGAAACTTGTTATTTCTTATTAGTGCACCATAAACTAAAATGTGACCCCAGTTTGCAGTTATAGAAGCTTTAATGCAGTAAAAGAAGAAATGTCAGCAAAAATGTGTCGCAGCTGTAGTCATCTAAGTATTCTTGCATTCCTGTGTCCCATGTTGTATAATATTGAATGTTTGACAAATTGATTAAAAAGATATTATGTCAACATGCAACATACACGAAATCCACTCAAACATGTTCTAACACAACAATGAATTTCTAAAACGGGAGTTAATAGAGTCGTATACAAATCTACCATTCTGCTGCATATTTGTCTTGACAGGCTTGCAGTACAAGAGAAACAAATGAAATCTGACCAAGCAAAACAAAAGCCATTATTACTGGAATCTAAGGAAACACAAATGTGACAGGATTAGGAGGATAAGAAAGGCCTTAACAAAGCAATTTGAAGAGGAGATAATTATTTACAGCAAAGGCCTGGGCGAGCAGCTGCAGAGGATAAAGTGTTAGATTTATACGCACATATCACACCTGGCAACAGTCCAGATTACACTCTGTCTCTGTCCGTCTCAGAACAGCTCAGACACAGCCACCGAGAACTGGAAGGTGGACCTCATGGAACAATGAGGACAGCCCTCTTAGTGCGAATTTCACTGTCCATGTTTGACTGACAGCAGGTTAAACCCTGGCAGAGAACGGAGAGACAAAGAGACAAACTTGCATGGCAATGTGTAACTTAAGCCTTAGACCCAATTACAAATGGACAGCTTTAAGTACAGTTGTGAACGCACCCAAGGCGCATTATGAGATCCAATCACTCAGACCACCAGTGTGAATGCAAATGTGTCCCAGGCCACACTGAAGGACCACCTACTCAACTGACGTCCACTGCTACAGTCTAATTACTGAAAAGATTTTTACAGTGTTTCCTATACATTGACTTATTGTTGACAACATCAACAAAAAAAGTAAACTGTATTTCACTGTAGAGCCGCATGCATGGCATTGACCCGCTCTGCCACTCTCACACAGTTGGGCAAAAAACTACAACAAATATGTGTTAATTTGCATAAAGAGCAGGGAAATGAGATCCAAACAAGTTGTAACTTAAGACGCATGTGGAGACACAGCTTAATGGCAGATGTGAGCTGACGTACTTAGAGATGTCCACTTGTGATCGGATCACCCAAGATGCATGTTAATGGAAAGTGTGAACAGGGCCTTAGAAGCACAGACAACATTTTGGTAGCTGTGGTACTGAGGAGTGATATTTAGCATTTAAACCAACTGCTATTTAGATTTTGGGTCAGTTTTTAAGCTGTTTAAATGTGCAGTTTGTTAGCTAATTAGCTATGTAGCTCACAAACTGATATGAACAATGCACTTATTATTATTATTATTATTATTATTATTATTATTATTATTATATCAGTGGTGGAAGAAGTATTCATTTTATTTACTTAAGTAAAAGTAGCAATACCACGCTGTCAAAATACTCTCTTACAGGTAAAGTTCCTGCATTGAAAATTGTTTTTTAAGTAAAAGTACATAAGTTTTACCAACAAAATATATTTAAAGTATCATAAGTAAAAGTAATCAAATTATTTTTTATTAACTTTTTTATAAAGGTCCCATAGCTGCAATTTCCTAGACAGTAACTAATTATATATTTCGAATTAATCAACTTACCTAGATAGTATCACAGAAAGTCAGATTTTGGTCGTTCCTTTCTGGAAATTTCTCTGCAAATCAATGAGTCTTATAAACCCCACACAGCATTGTCAATATTTTTCCTATAATTTGCACTAAATTATATCAAGCTTTCCAGGAAATTCCTATTTTTCTCTGTATTGTAGTGGAGTAGAAATTTGAAGTTGCCCGCAATTAAAATACTCAAATACAAGTACGTCAAGACTCGTGTCTTTTTTAGTAGAAAAGAAGGATACATTAGCAGCAAAGCTCGTGTGGGTTTTGCTCGTCAAAACGGGTTGCTGCTTCTGTTGTGTTGTGTGTCAGGCTGCTGACTTGGTTTTTAGTCAGTGTGACCATCTGCCTATTATAGAACAGTAACATTAATGTTTTACACAGATATTCTGTATTTTAAAGTTGATTGGCAGTGGGAAAACAGACTCCTTTTCTACATAGGCCGAGGTAGAGAATATAAATGACTCTTTTTGGGGAGTAATGACTGTTTCTCAAAGGAGAACACAGGATATGTGATTTAGAGAGCAAACACAGTGTGTATGCTGGAGCAAGAAAAAACTGCAATTTAAATTCATTTGCGTATGATAGTTCTTTTGTGTGTGTGTGTGTGTGTGTGTGTGTGCATGAAAAACACATTTAGATTTACCGTATCTTTTCCACAGGCAGGGTCATCATAAACTGTCTGATTAAGGCATCCGTGAAAACAGATCCCACCCTATTAGAAGTATTTTATTGTATCATAAACCATAGCACAAATCTTCTTCAATGCTTGGCAAGTGTCCAGTGTGATTAAGTAGATGTTGCATTTGTGAATCCTAAGGTGTTACTACGTGACTGGTGAGCCAACAAATTGTCCATACAGTGTCACTTGCTGAATCATCAGGGTGATATTTAAGTGTAACACACACACACACACACACACACACACACACACACACACACACACACACACACACAAAGAATCCCTTTTTAAATAGAAATGAAACTCAGAATAAAAAGCTTTTAGCGTCTCACATTTGGAGTTGAGCCAGACCAAATGCATCACATTATAGACAAGTATTGCCCTATAAAGCACTTTACTGTAGTGCCACAGCTGTTTCAGTGACTGATAGAGGAAACAGGCATACATATAAGTACTTGTAGAATAAGGGCTGATGGGTACCATAACACTGCAGTCATAACACCTCCGTAAACAAATTTCGTGGGTAAAACATCAAATTTCATCTTTAAATTAAATCTTTTCAACAGCTTTAACTGCTACTTTTGCCCTACTCAAATCTATAGTCTATAGAAAGACATAGCATACTGCTTTATTTCATATCATTGACCTGCTTTAGTCGTAAGGTAAAAAGACAATCCAACATTATCATTCTAAAGTGAATGAACTGTGAAAAAACGTTAGCTTCACTGCTGAATTGTTTTCTGAATATCAGATGATCAATAATCACATATAATGATTGGAGTGAACATGCTGACAAATGAAAAGGTGTTTTGGACTGAGGAAGCTGTCATTTAAACACTCATTAAACAATAATCTTAATTTCTACTTGTAAACAATCTGCCTTTTATATTTCATATTGTACATAGCCTCATGAGTTGGGACAGTAAAACCCTCATCATCATGAAAACTCTTCATAGCCACAAGTCAGTGAATTAAACTGCTTAATTGTAATGATTTACTATTGAAAATTGATATTATTATCTACAAATGTGAAATAATTTGTAATATATGAATTAGCTGACAGGAAATGACAAGCACACTGCAAGAGAAAGTGGAGAAAAGAGAAGTCAAATAAAAATAAAATGTTAAGGAAATAAGAGTAAAGGTATAAGGGAAACATAATATATCCATGGATGAAATACAGTAATAAGATTATTATTATTAAGACAAGACCTTAAATTGTAAATTTTTTTTTAATCAAGCAATAATGTTCCAGCTTTTGATTGAATAAAATGTAATCACTTAATACAAATGTTCATTTAACTACTAAATAGCCACAAAGGATCTTTGGAGCTTCTCATTACCTTAAAATGTCTCCTCATTCCCTTCACTTGCATCCTATCCTTGTGTCTCAGTCCCTTCCACTAAAGAAGAGATGCAACGTCCTTTTCTCCGAACCATCATCTGAAGCAACATGAGTTTCTGGTAATGACAGCACAGCTGGATCACAACTGGATCACAGCTGGATCACAGATGGATCAGCTGTCAATCTGCAGGTGTTAAGAACTTTTTATGCCTCGGAGTTTGTAATTGCACAGATAAAATGACACAAGTACATCCAGTGCAGCGTTGCAGTGACACACTCCAACGTGACAAAAGTGACTGTGAAATATTATAAATAAACAGTTTGACAACAGCTGCACATTCATTTAAAACCTGTATTTTGTATTTATATTGTGAACAGATCCACCACAGTTTGTGAAGTTACTGCTCATACCCAGAAAGCTAATGAAGCAACAAAGCTTTATTTATTTTTTTATTAGTTCATATGCTTTTATTCATGTTCTATTTGTAAAGTCTTAATTACTCCCGTTATGACAAGGATGTCTTCGAATGTGTAGAAATGACCAAACATGAAAAGAAAGCCTATAAGTTTTGCTTGAAATTTTCTACTTCAATAAAGGTGGGCATGTGTACTGCTTGATATGCTTGAATTTAACTGTTAAGGTAATTTAGGGCTAAAGTGTTTGAAAACAAAAAATTAAGCTGTGATGATGACTAAATGTAAAACCAGACCTGTAAAACAAGAGAACCTGACAGTGAATGTAAATGAGAAAACACGGCCTGTTGGAACCATATTAAGAGTTTTTGAATTTGCCTTAAGCAGAATATGGTTGATAGATGTTATGATTACCTGATACTCACCTGTGCAGATGCTGATTATGTAACATGATCCTGCTGTGTTCCTTCTGCTCTGGCAGTCTATAAGTAGGTCTTTGATTTGTTGGCTGTCAGGTTAGATGACGGAGAGCAACAGCTTTCCGACTGCGCATATGAAGGAGTTTTAATCATGTCAAAATCCTGTGTTTGATCTTATCCTTACCTTATCCTCACTTGAAAGTCAACCAGAATATATTATTTAATAGATATAATTTCAGTTATTCAAATTATTATATATCTACTTTACGATTGTGTGTCAGTTACTTCACTTAATCTGCGGTGGTTAAAATAATTTTAATTGATTAGCCATTACATAACTGTAACAAAAGCAAACTTAAAAACCAAGAGAAGATTAAAATCTTAGGGAGAAACAAGGCGATTGAAATCAGTTGTCTTGTTTTGATTATGTAACACAATCAGGCTTTTTTAACTCTGGGATGTTTCTTTCTTTCGTGGTTGAGTTCTTTCATTCTCAGTTCTTGATTTGCATTAAGAGTTTAATTTTTATGCCTCCACACCAGTGACAGCCAGCACATTATGTTATTGGGTGATGTCTCAGTAATGCCTTGGTCAAGATCACAGTGATCTCACAAAACATGGTTTTGACCTTGTGAACACAATATTATTGTTGCTGTTGTTGTTGTTGTTTCTATGAAATGTAAAAGTAGCAAGGCCTTCAGATAGGAAATAACCCAGTATATTGGTAATATGTAACCCAGTAATAGAGTTAATCTCACTCAGCAGTTAGGGTCAAATGAACAACATATGCATTCTGGATTTAATGGTAAAATCCAGACTTGGATCAAACCAACCCCCACCCCACCCCACCCCACCCACCCAAAAAAAGCTCCTGTTAATCTCAAAACACCCAGGCACCTTCCCACTGAGAAACTCTCACACTGACACAGAAACACAAACTCAAAAGACACCACATAATAATTTATTCATTCATTCAGGAGTGTGTACAAAAAACAAACAAACAAACAAACAACTAACAGTGACAAGCAGCTGTGCCACTGAGCTGTAAACCTCCTCAACTTTAACCCTGTAGTTGCCTCGTCCTGCAGCTTTGTCATGTCCCATCCACGCTACTGTCCGTCAACACAGAGGCCTTACAAAGAGAAAAGTCAAAGAGGGGAGAGGAGGAGAAAAATAGTCCATGTCTGATTAGGTCTATCTGACTGAAATGTTTATAATCATTTATAATCATGGGAAATATTAGTGTGTGGATTATTTTTCCTCATGAGAGATATCAGAGGGCATGTTTTGTTTCCAATTATGATCATAGTTTTTTATTCTGAGCTGCAGTGATGGAGTAAAAATGTAAAATCATCAATGCTGATGGGAATGGAAGAATCTTTGTGCAGTACAAATGCAGTTGTAATTCTCATTATGTATTTAGTGGTTAAGTATCCCTTCATTTGTTTGTTAGAAGTTCTGTTTTGAACCCAGAGTGAGAAATGGAAAGCCTGGAACAGTTCGACTGATATATCTATTGCTCTTCATTATTTGTCATTTCATTTTAAACGCTTCGATCCACATTGGGATCCTGTAGAATGATGACTCAATTTTTCCAGTGAACTGATTGGTCAGTAGTCAGGCAGGTTTTAACGTGATCCTCTGAACTTAACCTGCTCTGGGGCAGAGCATCATGTGTTACCGCGGTGATCTACCTTGGTTAAAAGTGAGCCATCTTTGTAATACTGAAAAAGCTGATTTAAGTCCAAAGATACCTGGATAACCCACTAATCTCAGTTCGTGGTACAGGCCTCAGGTCTTGTGAGTTGGAGCTGCTTTTAACTGCTGACATAACCATGATCAATGGATTTAAACAGTCACTTCACCTAAATTACTACAACTCACACCTAGCGAGTGCTCTATAGCCAGGAAGAAAGCTTTATTTGCAATGGGTTTGATGTGTAGGCTACACCACTGCAATACTTGCTGCCACACCAGTATAGTGGAAGTGAATGGAATTTATTCTGTCAAGGTTCAAAGGATGGGAAGGAATAAAGCTTCCCTTGTTTTTGTGTCAACTAAGACTAAAAAATAAAAAATAAAAAATTTTAGTGTTGATTAGTAGTACTTAACCATAGTCCTTCCTTCACCTGTAAAATGTCAGGCTTGTACACAACATCAAAACAGTGGCAGCGAGCAGTTTCTAGACACACTTGATATGTTGATTCTCTCTCTTGCACTGAAGAAAAGCATGAGCTAGGTAACATTTGTACAATGCAGTAGGTGTATTCTGGAAATTTGAACTGAAGAAGATCAAAGTCACAACCCAGTCTCCTTAAAATTACACAACTAACCTGCAAGTGCATATAGAGTGGGTCCACTTTCCCACCATTTACCCAATTAGAAAGACAATGGGCCTCGTTCACCAATCATTCTGAAGAAGTTTCTTCTTAAAACATATGCACTCTTTACGAAGATTCTGACGTTCACCAATGTTTTCTTATTAGGGCATGTTTGACATGTTTGAGCAAGATAACTGTTTTTTGCGTTTTCTTCTGTTCTACAGTTATATAATTATGTAATCACTGTAAATGATATTATTCTTATATTAATAAATAATATTATTTAAATTACAATAATATTTGTCATTTTTAATATTTAAAAAAAAGCATTATGGTCCTATAAAATAAATGAACACTACATTAACACTAAACTGCTCGTTTGCGGCTCACCTCCTGCAGCAGTACCTCCACTTCAGAACTACTGAAGCTCCTTTTGCATTTTGATTCCGGTGCTCCGTCTTTAGATTTTCATTTTGGCATTTTCTCAACCTTCCCTTACGGTATCTCTTTGTGACTTCTGTCTGTGTCTGCACACGACCCTTCAGTCTCATGACCTTTTAAGGGTATTTTCGGGCGCTTATCTATGCTAATTGGGGCCAGCTGGCACACGCTTTCAATTTACGAGAAGCTTGGCATTCATCAATCTAAGAACACAGGTGCGCACAATTCTGCGGTTTAAGAACACATTCATGAATCTGACAGAGAATTTCCTTAAGGACTTTCTTAAGAACAACTTAAGAGAGAATTTAAGAAAATATTTAAGAAGATATTGGTGAATGAGGCCCATTGAGCAGAGAGAGAGAGAGAGAGAGATGTGTACATTGACTTTGACTACTCCCGAATATTTCTAACATAAAAGAGATTTTGTATAGAAATCTGACAAGGTTTGAGACTAAATTATTGATGACTGTCTCAAAACACCAGCAAACCACGTGTCACAGGTCAGCTACGGGGCAACAGGAAAGAGGAACCGAAGAGAGAGCAGGTTGAATAAAAGGGACTTCATTTACAGGGAGGGAGAGTGGAATACCTGGACCACCATGACAAGAAAACACCATAGAACAATAGCAAGTGGAAAGTGGCCAGTATTTAGGTTGATGAGGGTCAGGTGTGGCTTGATGAGGGAGTGAGGGGCAGGTGTGCAGGGAGGAGCAGGTTGGGGAAACTCGCTAGGAAAATGTATTGGACAGGCGGAGGGGGGAGGAGGGAGCTGGGGGCTAGAGGAGACAAAGGACAGATGTCACCATGATCCATGATGAACTCTTATATGTATAAACCAGTACTAACAAACTTTCCTTCAAATACCCTTTGGTTGAAATGGTAAGAAGAATATACCTATATATAACATAGGGGAACACAGTAAGTTCTTAACACACGGAGTGTCTTTTTCTCACGTCACGACAAAGAGACGGAAAAACACCTGAAAATGTATTTGAATGTGCTAATTACATCCAAATGTATTAGGATGTGCTAATTAATAAAGATGCAAAATGTTCAACAATAGAGATGCTCACAGTTCAGCTGGAAACTACATGAAGAAGATGCCGTTTCAGTATCGGAGGTTTATGTCATTTTTTAAATCTTGTTTTTCAATTGTTAATTTAATTGTTAATCAAATGTATTAATCAGTGACTTAATACAAGTGGTTACATTTACAATGCATCCCATGTCTCATAATTGAAAAATGTTTATCACTATGCAGACTATGTCGTACGATACATCTGCATAATGACTTTGATCAGTGAGTAAATGATGTCCCCCGTGGGTTCAATATCTCATGTCACGTTACCTCGTTTGACCCGCTCTGACTCTCAGATCATGTCTCTGCGGCTGCTGCTGCTGCTGCTGCTGCTGCGGCTGCGGCGGTGATGTAACTCTGCCCGGCTGGGACGTGCCCTTTAATCCCAGAAAGCGGGCTCCTTGTTGTAACTGGCACTTGGAAATGTAAAACATCTCTGCAGGGAAGCATGAACCCCGGGATACCCCAGAAGATAACAATTCCCACCTCAATTATTCAACACAGAGAAGAACTGAAAGTATATGAAGTGTGTGATCAATTATTTACCAGGCTCCATGCATTATTGACTTTGCAAGCTGGAACATTTATTGGGACTTTGTTTACCATGTTTGCCTGATGAAAACAAGAGAACCTGCAGATATCGAACTTGTATTTCTTTGAATGACCTTCATGTTTATGGAGATTATTTGGGGGGGGGGGGGTCAAGTGTGAGGGTTTGTGCGTGAGAGTGTGAGTGTCTTCATGCTTTGATTGCCTAAGATTGCCGCACATTTTGTCAAGCTAATTTGTTTTCCTCCCTGCATTGATCACCACTTGCTCAGGGGCAGATCCAACACTATGATCTCTGTCGTCAATATGCACGTCTGACTCTTCTGACCTTGTGAGGGTAAAGAGACGAGACGAGAGCAAAACAACTTCCTGAGCGCACTACCTCATTTGTTTCCTCAGGGTGTATAATGAAAAATAGCTCTTCCCCTGCATACAGTAGGTGTACCCGTATAGCAACTGTGTGAGGTTGCATCACCAGGGATCCTGCCATGCTCAGCTAATGCGATTTGAGGCTGTGAGTTTAAAGAATTTCTAATGAGAAGAACGTCTTCACAGCAAATCAGTGTAAGCTTCAGGCACATCAAAAGGGGCGTCAGGTTTGAGGCAAACTGATGAATATTCTGCATGGCAACTGCGACTTTGACAAAGGCAAAAAATATTTTGTCTTTTCAAGTAAGTTGTGCCCGCTGCACGTCAACTTCACAGCAAAGCACATTCTGTATTTATTACCAAAGAAGACAGGAGTTTAAGCCTGCTGGAACGGCAACTCATACATTTTAGAGAAGCTTGGAGAGGATGTGCTGCTGAATTATTATATGCCAGGTTAAGACTGTCATTTCACAAGAGTCTAACTCCTTATTTGTCTCCTTTAACTTTTTCCAAACTTCATTATAACTGTGAAGCAGTGATGCAGAGCAAAAGTACAAGGAGAGGAATTTGAGCCGCCCTGTTTTCACCTGCCAAGTTGATTATAAATGACACCTTTACAAACGCTATGCAAACACTATAACATTTAAACAAGCTTATTATATAACACAGGATGTCCAATCTTAGATTTGACATGCATCTTTATTAAATAACTGTTTTCAGATTTCAATTGTCCCTGCTTTAAGTCGAACTGAAATTAAAATTATCTTTTGCTTTGAGAGACAGCACCAAAAACAGTTTTAAGGTTAGCTAGACCCCTACGTCACAATATTTAATACAGAGTTTTTAATTGCAAACAACTGCCATCCAGACGACTGTTTTAGCTCCTGAAAAACACATATCACATGACCATTCACATACACTGGGCATTTGCTTGCTGGTGTAAATGGGAAGCAGATTCTGCAGATGGGTAGTTGCAGGAGATATTACAAACAAGGAATAGCTTTATATATTTGCTTCATAACATACACAAATAAGAGGGAAAAAGAGACTGGAGGGACATAACAAAGAACAGGAGTTACTAGTGAGTTCTGGGTTCAGGCTGGGCTGAACATAAGACACACTCCTCTACACATGGCTGATGCATCAGTTTTTAACTAGCTTAGAGATATTCTGCCTGAACACACCGTCAGATGCTTTTCACAAATATGTCCAAAAAAGTGAAATGGAAAATGAGCGTAACAGCTGCATCATTATATTTCCATACACAAAAGTGTTTAGTATCTTTAAATGAAGTGTGAAGACAAACATCCATTTGTGGTTTTGCCAACCACATTTAAGACTTAACATGCTGAACGCTTCGGTTTACGACCGTTTACAATTAAATAATGACATTCATAAAGATCACTTACTCTGCTTTTAAGGGCTTTTCCTGGAGATTTCTGCTGTAAAGGCAAACAACTCAACAATCTTCACCTTCCTGGTCTGGCACACAGCCCAGGGTTCTGAAACAGCAGTACACTGTAGGAGGTAATCTCTGCTGGGAGCCCAGTCAGAAATCACACTGTCAATTTTGCACGTCGTATGGGCCACATTGAATCACACCAGGCAATTTCAGAGTTGACTCCCTTGTAACCAGTGTTTCTGCGGCCGTAATTGGATAAGCTGTCAGCTGGGGCTTCACGAAAAAAGAGCTGGGTTTTACTGTACCTGCTGGTGTGTGTGTTGCATGTGTGTACAAGTGGTTCCACATACTCTGTATGCTTGTGCGTATGTACTGTGTGTGCTTTTGAGTGAAGGCGGGTGGAAGTACACTACATATTCACTACACAGTGGATCACTGTGCTGTATTATATGTCATTGTTTTTCGGGGTGTATTCTCAAGGATTATAACAATTTTTATTTGAATATTATTTCAATCAGGAGAGATGAATAAGAACAAGAGACTGAGAATTAAAATAAAATGAAATTTATTTTGAACAGAAGGAATGGACTTTGGCGCTTAGACCCCGGCAGGAAGTGGATCACCATGGACGAGATCTATAGGTTTAAGGTCCTTCCAATAAGAGGAATCTTCCCTGGAGTCTAGACACTGGTGGTGGTGATGAGGAATGGAGCTCGAGAATGGGAATGTCTTCATGAGGGAAACTTCTGATTGGATGGTTTGATTGGAAAGAGTCTGGCGTCCATGGTTGAGGTGGAGAAGGGGTGGAGGTGGGTCGCAGATTCTTCACAATGTCGAAATGACAGCTGAATGATGGCAGAGAGAGAGACAATTTTTAAAGTTTGATAGCTTACAGGTGATTGGCTGAAGGCCACCGTGTCAGGTTGTGATTGGGGGAAGATGTGAATGAGCAGGTGGATCTTACAGATGCAAGCAGGAAATGCGGCTTGTGACTTAGAAGGTATGCGCAAGGAGATAGTCTTCCTGACTGAACTTTCGCTAAGCTACATTTCAATCAGAAGAGACTAATAAGAACAAGAGAGTATGAGAATTAAATCAAAATGAAATTTAATGTGAATAGGGATAGACTACGGCGCTTAGACCCCAGCAGGAAGTGGATCACCATGGATAAGATTCATAGGTTTAAGGTCCTTCCAATAAGAGGAATCTTCCCCCCAAAATAGAAGGTATAACATACCTGACTGTGCAGCACTAAACCAGCAGAGGGAGGAGAAGAGCAGAAGTGAGGACAACATTCATGTTATGTATTGCACAATGATCAGGGAATGATACCAATGCCAGGGAATAAGGCCATGGGCCTAGGGCCTAGTGATGATGTAAGGGACAAAGGACGAAATGTAGGAGATAGCAGAGTGTTGCAGTGTTGAGTGATGCAGGGGAAAATGGCAAATGTTGATGCAGGGGAGATAGCCGTATTTTATAGAGGGAAACCCAGCAGTGCTGCGAGGGAGAATGATGAGCGATGATGCAGAGGAAATAACGTATGTTCTTAACAATGCAGGGGAAATTGGCTAATGATGCAGGAGTATAGCCATTAGCAATCATGCAGGGGAAAAGGGCTAATGTTGATGAAGGGGAGATAGCCATTAATGCATGAGTACAAAGCTGGCAATGGAGCAGGGGGGAAACAATAGCTATGATGCAGGAACATGAATTCTTGATGCAGGGGAAATGCAATTAAATATGCGATGGTGAATAGAATGCATGATCATAGAAGAGGATGAGGACAGAAACATCACCACCAGGATATGCAGTACTTTCATGATGATCAGGGTTTAAGATATCTTTGAGCAGCTAATACTGAGGCGGAGTCAGGTCGTATGTATATGGAGTAGGCAGAAGAAGACCAGCGGCCCAGCTGCTGAAGAGAGGCTGAAGAAATTCCTTGCACTGCACCAGAGGTGGCTGCCCCTATTCTAAATGAATGACCCGAGTAATGCTGAGGTGATAAATGACATTTAAGGAGAACTTTTTTTAAAATGATGAGTAAACCAAAACTTTGACATGGGATTATTGCCTGGGGTTATAAAAAGAGGCAATGGTGAATTAGTGGAGGGTCTGACAAAAGGGGGGACTTGATGTGAGCTATGCTTATGGAATAAGCCATAGTGACTAGCGTCAGAAAAAGATATCTCTATCTCTATCTCGGGATTGAATGAATTAGATGGGGTAGTGTCATGTTTTGTGGTAAAATGGACCCAAGTGCAACCACACAAGGGATTTGTGCAAAAAATGTTTTGATAACAAAAAAAGTTACTTCTTACAAAACACTGGTGAACCAACTCAACTGAACTGAACAGAAGCTGAAGCACGGGGAAACACAGGGAACAGCAGGCCAAAACACGAGGAACCACAGGGGATAACAACAGACGAACCGACACAGACAAAGGGGAGCGCAGAGACTAAATAGACACAAGGGAGGCAAGGGTGACGGAACGCAGGTGAAACACATTAGGGCGGGGCAGACAATCACCAAGGAGGGAAACAGGACAAAGACAGGAAGTAAAAACATCAAGAGACACAAGGAAACTAACTACAAAATAAAACAGGAAGTGGCAAAAATCCAAACATAATCTCAAACATAAAATGTCTGCCATGGCAAACCATGACAGGGTAGTGAATTCTTCAATTCTTAGATAAACCCATAAAATGCCAGTAAAAATGCAATAATCAGAAGGGAATCAATAGAAGGGGAAAACAGACCCTCGCGAAGGACAGAAATCATGTTATGCAGAATAGGCAGTGTGGTGGGGGTCTAATGTCATGAACGGAAGGGAAGCATTTGGAAACACCTTTCAGTAGCAATTTCATTGCTGGATTGGCAAAAAAGCTTGGACAAGAGGGTTCAAAACACCTAACATTAAATCGGATCCCAGCAAGAAAGACACGAATGTATTGTGGCTTGAAATGGCGAACATCGGTGCAATAGCAGATGAAGGCACATATGGTGTCGATAAGTACAGGTTTCAGAGGAATGTTAATTGAACGATAACATAAAGCAAAAGTGACCCTAGCAAAATAGTATGATTTTAGAGTGGAAGCTGCTAGACCTTTTCTCATGTAGAACCTGGCTGAATCTATATACTTTTCATATGGCTCCCTGCCTAAAACAGAGCTAGAAGGTTGAGAGGAGGGACAGGCACAGGATTTGGACTGGCAAGAGATGCTTTCATGTCCATGGTGTTGAGCGTGATGCCTAGAAACACATGCTTTGTCGCTGGACCGAACGCAGAGATGACTAAACAAGAGTTTTAGTTTTGACAAGGAGGAGCCGGAGCTGTCATTTGGTGGGTTGATTAGCAGAAAATCATTGAGGAGATGAAGCACGGATGGCATACTAATGTTGTTAAGCAGGATCCAACAGAGCGCCTCTGACACAGAATTAAAAATGCATGGACTACTTCTACAACCAAAAGTTAATCAAACCGCAAAATAAAGCTTGGAGTTCCACTTTACACCGAAGAGGTGCCACTGTGATGGATGGATGGGGATGATTTTGAACGCTGAATCTGTGGTGTCTGCTTTGGATTGCCATGCGCCCTGACCTGCTAGTTTGATTAGTTTTATCACATTCTCCACTGTTGTTTAATGAAGGGAGAATGGGACAGGAGGGATGAATGACACTTCATTTGGTTAATCTGTTTTTTTGTAAACTGGCAGAGATGGATCCTGTTAAATCCCAGCAAAATCCCTGTTTTATAAATGAGGTCTACAAGAGATCTGTTTTCCTTGCTGTTGTTGAAAATTCTGTGGTTTGCAATTATCTTTCCCTAAAAATATGAACTACATCATTAATGAAATGTGTGTGTTATGTTGTGAATGTCTTTGGGACCAAAATACAGACAGAAGCTAAGGCAGGTAGGTGCAATAAGTGTTATTTAATAAACATGGGCAAAACTGAAGAACCATCAAGAAAACAAAACTCAGAAAATCCAATAGGTTGGTAAAACACAAGGAAATGTGAGGGAGGACTGAACAGAGGCCTGTACAACGAAGCAGGTTATCAGCTGGCTCAGTTAATCCTGGGTTTACCTGTCCGGCTACGAGCACGTTCACGTGAAAAAGGCAGAGTTGTTACCAACATCGTCAGAACCATGAATTAAGTTCTTAATATGATATCAGAGGAAACACTGATACCCACCAGTAAGTTCCATTATAGCTACATCCACAAGTGACATTCAACAAGGTGAAATGTAAACAATATGATCACATGACTGGAATAAATAAGAAATTTCAAAATATAATTACTATTAAAGTCAGATTAGGGATATATTGTGAATAAGTGCATGAATTATCATTAAATTTCTTACTCTATATTTTTGCTCTTTTGTCTGATGATGAACAAACTGTTATGAACATGTGAAGCAGAAAAAACAGTTAAAGTTAATGTCAGACTGTTTCTGCTGCAGAGAGGAGAGAAAGAAACAAGGAGAGAAGTAGTTGATGTCAGTCTGACTGAAATGTTTAAAAAATATAAATCAAATTTATAATCATGGAAATATTCAACAGTGTGTGGATATTTTTTCTACTAAAAGACATCAGAGGTTTAGTTTTTATTTCCGGTTGTGGTCACGGAGCCAGATCATGTTATTCTGAGCTGCAGTGATGAAGAAGAGAGTAAAATCACCATCAGTGTCAGGTATCCTGTCAGATTAAAGAATCTTTGTTCAATTAAAATGACCTCGTTGGTCAAAACCATAATATTCTAGTTTATAGAATCCGCATCCTGTTTATTTGTTGGTATGAAATCCTGTTGTAAATTAATGATCAGCTCCAGGGCACATTACTCACACATTTACTGCCCTAATAAAGGAAACACCAGACTATTCTTTCAAGGAAAAACAACATTAGTGGTTAAACCGTCGTAGTTATGACTCATAGGGAGCAAAAACAGAAATAAATGTGAAGTTTTTACAGATCCACAAATTCAGCAGAGGAAAGAGGTCGGTGTGGTCAGATGGATTAAAGAAATGTTGGACTTTGACCCAAACAGCAACAGTCAAGGTTGGTTTCATTTACTCATGACCATTATCCCTACCCCTTATCAAGAAAATAAATTAAACCAAACCATGATTTTCCCTAAAGTTATTCTTTACTTTTTGCTGGACCCACACTGGAGGATGATTGGGCAGATTTTGGTTCCGATTTGCTCCCCCATTATTATCTTAATGTTACCGACTGGATTGGAGTCTCTCAGATTCCAAGTCACAAATATCAAACCTGTTTGATACGAATATCAAACCTGTTTGATATTTGTGACTCAAAGTCCTGTAGTGTGAATGAACAGCAAGGGGAAGCAAATGAGAGTGAGCTGACTGGGAAGCATCACCAACCAGATGTTGTGTAATAACAAAAAAATAAACTTTATTAACATCCAGCTCGTGCTGCTAAATGCTTTTCCATCTTCTCAGCCGTGACTTCATCCAGTTTTTTTCTCGTAGTTTGTTTTTTGGTGCGTAATGTAACATACTCAAGTGCAGCCAGCTGTTCAGTCATATTTGAGTTTCTGTGAGATCCCGAGTCCCTGGAATTGCCACTCTGAAATTGTTTAGTATAAACCCCAAGTGAAAATCCTCTAGTGTGCAGCAAGCCTTAACCTAACCCAACCATAACATTAAGGGGTCAGATCAGAAAACAATATGTGTAATCAACAAAAGAACATTTTTCCAAAGAGAAAGGACACAGTGAGGTAATGACGATCTAATGGAGAAATTGAGACATGTAAATCTTAAATGTGAGGTTTGTACGTAGGGTTTCTAACAGCTGTTCTTCACCAAGACAGTTAATGTTCTGTGTCTGATTCCATTATTCACATTCATCTCAGTGGAAGAATAGCGGGTTCATTCATAATCAGATGAATGATGATTAACAAATGCAGCAGATGTGATCCATGTTGGAAATTCTCATCTTTGTGGTCTGCTGGGCCGTCGAAGTGTGAGAACATCTCGTTAAATGATATAATGAGATTCAGCTGCGTTGTTTTGAAATCTTTGTGGAAACCTTTGAAGCAATAAATACTGTCTCCACAGTCAGTCACCAGCAACTGAAAAATACCCCTATAAAATGTTGTGGGTAGTTACTGAGATCTTATCAATGCCATTTTTAAAAAAAAAAAAAAGATCCTTGACATAGGTCTAGGTGTTTTTCTCCTCAGAGATGTGAAAATAAGTGTAAATGAAACACCAACCTTCCTATAATTAGAAGTGATATATACATGACGTTATGCTGTTCCTACCCTCTGTTACTCATTTAGCTGCAAAAAAAACATTAAAAAGCTCCTCCTCAGACCCTTTAATGTCAATCTATGCATGGCTTTCTTATCCTCCTTATTTTGTTCTAATACATGATTGTTAACTTGGCTCAAAGCTCTCTGCACAATTTAGTGATCAAAAAGAACATTTTACTTTCAACACAATGTGAGCCGTTGTCAAATAAAGGTTTGATTTCTGACAGCAAGTCAAAGTAAGTAGAACACACAAATAAAACCGTCAGCATCTTGAAAATGAAATCATGGTGGTGTTTCTTTGTTTTGTCTGTTTTGTCACTTCTCCGGAGCCTTGCTGTGTTTGCAGAGGCAGGAAAATGTTGAAGCTGCTGGTTGATGATACGTTGTGAAATCTGACAGATTATCTCAACTATTTAAAAAGTTACCTGAAAAAATAAACTGATAATAAGATGTAAAGATCACAAATAAGCACATATCCCCATGTCTCTGTCCTTGCTAACGCCTGGAAACACATATCGCATGACCATTCCATTTGACGCAGTTTATTTCTTCTGGGAAAGGGTTACGTGACTCAACTCTGCCCGTTCAGACCAGAACACAGCCCCGGAGTTTTCAAATTAAAATGGGGTCAACAGCATTTCCAAAAGTGTTTGCGGCCTGAAAAACTGCAGAATAGTGGGGACGCCAGGCGTAAACATAGCAAAAGTGATGCTGGTGCAGGAAGTAGAGTGCACTTTATCTGGCATGGCAGAGAGGAAGGTTTATTTTAAAAAGCTTATTAATGGAAGTTGCACAACATTTTGTAGAATAGTCCAATATCAGCGTTCTGTCAATAGGACAGGGCGATAGGGTGGACATACAGTTGGGAGGGTTGGGAACGCTGTCTTAAAGCAACATTTTACACTGTTTATTGCCACCTGAACTTTACTGGACCTTTTCTCACATATACAGTAAACTGAATATTTTCTATTCTCTGTACATAAAAATGTCAGGTCTTGTGTTGGCTTGATTAAGAGGCCTGATTGAGAAGTTTCCTTTAAGAAGGAAATATCATTTCGGGTCTTTTCAGTCCTTGCAGCAAAATAAATTATTAGTCAAACCCCCTCGAAGCAAATCATACAGGCATCAAAACACAGCCCTGAGCCTGAGTCACGTACATCTGGGCTCTGTTATTGCACCCAACTCAAATGACATCCCACAGTGCATGGAGACAGTAATCGGATTAGCCTTGGTTTTGAGAAGACAAACATAACATGTTGTGCTCTATCCCAAGACTTCCCCTTTAGCCATCATCTTCATCAGGTGCCATTGCCCCTTATCTCCTTCCCTCAGCGCCTGTCCTCCAGCTCTGCTCTGAGGCCACAACACTTGCAGCCAAACCAATTTACCCACATCCAACAATCCAATCACTTCTACAATGTATCTGTGTCAATGTCACAGAGAGGGGAAACTGTTGTCCAGTGATCTTTGAAATGCAATGGACTGCTTGGAGGAAATAATTAAATTGCACACTATAAATGGCTAATCTGACTGTTGGCGGTAAACAGCTGTGAAACGATTACTTCATCACCTGTTCTGAACAAAAAATAAAGATACAGCTTTGTAAAACAACCACTAAAATGTTTTACAGACATCTTTTTTACACGACTCATCCTCCCTGTATTGCTTTTGAAGTCCAGTAAAACCCTGCAGGGGATAGACCGTATCGATTGCTATGATGGCTGCCTGAGGAGTAGGTTGTAATAACAGCTTAAAGGCATGTCCTGGCCTGACTCCGTTACCCCTGCAATGCCATACCAAGATGAGCAGGGCACAGGGCAGGAAGCACATAAATAATTCACTGTGATCTCTGGCCCACATGTAATTTAGCTTGTATCCCCAATGGCTCCACTAAAAGACAGAAAGTGTTCTGTTTTACTCATCCAGAAGGGACCCTCCGCAGTGATTTCAAAAGGAAGCTGCACTACCTGTGTCCGGACTTGAGGCAGGTTAGAGCAGCAAAAAGGTGAGAAAACTGTTAGACTCATCAATATTCATGCAAAACATGAGGCAGTGCTGCAGGAGCAGGGAAATCACAGTGTGACTGAACAATTAAAGCCTCCATGCAGGAAATTATGCCAGGAAACCAAATAATCTTTTCCTAAACTACTGCAGTGCTGACTACCTACTGTATACCTAGGTCTACTGCAAGTTAGCTCTTTTACTGTCTTGAAATTGTTATCATTTATTCATAATTTTTCAGGAGAGAAGCCAATGAGCATATTTGATTGTTTTGAAAACGTGTTTAAGGCTACATGTTGCACATGCTAACCTAGTTCTCTTTCTGCATTACCAACTGGTAATTGTGAGGATCAGAGGAATCAGATAATGGACTATGAAAATTAAGTCTACACTTTGCACGGCAAAGGTTAATAAATTTGTATATAACTGTAAGAGCTAGCATAATGCTTGCCCACGCTGGGAGCCAGTGCATATTGTCCTGCTGGAATCTGCTGAACAGCCAGATAATGAGGGAAAACCACATGAAAAATTCATGAAACCAAAAATCATTCCTAATGGTGATAATCATTCAGGTTTTAAGATAATCCCTAGTTTAGCCAATCTAGTTGGAAGAGAAAACAGTGAAATGATTATACTGTCTGTTGTAAATACCTGTCACAGTTTAAAAACTGGTGTCCTGGTTCAGGTTGGAGCTATGTACTTAATGCTAGTTGATGTAGTATGACTTATGTAGCTCTAGCTGATTGGCACCAGCTGTTTCATTCATGCTTCACAATCATTGGCTCTGCAGTGTGGTCAGCCGACTCGTAGCATCTACTTATATTCTGCAATAACCTCACAGTGGGCAAATGTGCTCATGGCGTTACTGTTTGCTGCCACATCCTCCATCCCAGCCTCCTGCATCTGAGCTATATCATTGGTATTGTTGGTTTAACTAAAATTCAGTGTTTACTGTCACTACTGGCTTGTTTACGACCTGTCTGATCATCTTACCACTCATTGAAGCTATGTTGCCATGTTACTAGATCTAAGCAATTACTTTGATCCTCGTCTCAGTACCCAGACAAGCCCGATCAGCTCAAGGCAACAACCCCTCCACCCATTTGTCATCATGGAGCTGTTACACAGCAGGAACCTCTGTGTGGTGCTGGTCTTTTTGTGTCTCAGTGAGACAGAGTGTGTTCTTCCCTGTCTTCAGATCCCTTTGCTTCAGTCACTGTACATCATAACTCCACTGATCGCTGTCAAACTGATCCAGTTCTTCACCTTTGTACATCTAACCCTCCAAAAACCTTGATTGTAGAGAAGAACAAGGCTGTTTCACAAATTTATCAATCCAAATGACACTGAGAGGTGAAACAAACTGCTCACGGTGAAAGTATCTAAAGTGTCAATAACTTACACCTGAACTTCATTAAGGTAAAACAGTCAAAGGTATTTATGAGGAATGGGGAAGGTGTGTTCAAGGCAGATAAGACACATCTTTAACACGTTCCTGGTGCTGCTTTTAATGCTCTCATGATGGGATGAGGGCGGACTTATGCAAGTACCCACAGTCAGTTTTCCGATGGCAATCAGCAGCTCTACTGGGAACATAGTAAAGTCATTTAGCAGCCATCCACAACAGCTACAAATCTAATCAGCAAAAACCGACAGAATTTTGTTCTTTCAACCTCAGCCGCTCAATTTGTCAGATCCAATCTTTATCCAATTTACTCATCTTTCATTGAAAGTCAGGGGTGCTGCAAGGAAACTGCAACCCTGCCAGTGCTACTCACATTGAACAGTTACTCGGTTCTGAATATGGTGTGTACGGTACGTCTATTGTCACACATCTTAAGGACATTCTCACTCTTATACATGTATGACAAAGAAAATAATTAGAAATAAAAATGCTGGTGGTCTTAGTTTTTTTTTTTTTACAATGTTCAGTCTTGGATTAAGGCTTGTCATCCTTTGTCTTATGATGTCTATTTCTCAAAGATTGCTCTTACAGTAAGTTGAAAAGTTTTTCGTTTTTGTGAAGTCATACAAAGAGTGATGAATCAATCAAGTTTTGCTGTGAGCATAAAATCAGCCTTTACATAATCTTAAAATACAGTACAGATATGATTATGCAAAGGAGCTCATCTGCTGTGCTCTGAGCGCTGTGCGGGTCTTAAAGTTTCTACATTTCCAGCTTTCCTCTCTAACAGATGCAGGCAGTATTGCAATAACAGTATACAGTATAGGATATTACTGAGTGCATAACTGAGTGCATATGTATTGTCAGTTTAATTCTATTGGATATCTTGATTATTCTGCACACAGTGAATTATTTAAAGTTGCATTGATTGTTTTTTGTTTGGTTGTTTGTTTTTGTAGGCCACTTGAGACGAGGACAGTGAAAGAAGCTGTGAACACAAAACTGTTGCTATGGCAAACACGCTAGCAAACAGTTGCCTAAAATACATCTAGCCGACACCTAGCATCTATTTGAAGTAATTTTTCTGACAAATAAGTCCCATATTTACACTTTATTTTAACCACCTGAGCTCTATTGTGGCCTACATCAGGTGTTAAGAAAAATATGTTGTCCTCAAATAGCTGCTTAGCGCACCTCTGCGTTCACAAGCTAATTTCTAGCTTTGCTTCCTTTGCTTTGTTTGCTGTTTAGTGTTTGTTTATTAGAACTTCATAATGAAAACAGCTTCCTGCTGCAGCTCAAAGACATTAAGACAGTGCCACAGGAATGAGTCTTAAAACCCTAAAATTTGTTATCATTTTAGCACTTCCGTTTCCCTCGTCCCGAAGTCTGTGGGTTTTCTGATTAGATGGCTGAAATGGCCTGTGGTTAACACAAGCACAAGACATTTTTACGTTTTATTCTATGGCATACAATACGCCAGTTAATAACCCAGTCCTTTAAGCTTTTACGTCTCTTAAAAAAAAAAAACAGTTGTGAACAAGTGGCTAAATGAGACTAAAGAGATTGTCAGGGATGTTAAATAAAATCATGCTGAGCATGAAAACTGATCTACTCGCCAGTTTCTGACAGATGCATTTTTGTATACAAGGAACAAACTGATATATGATTAAAACTGACAACATAATATCCAGCAGAGTTTACTGTTTTGACATGTACAATATACAGTATATTCCCCACTGATCTCATCTCTGCTAACTGGTCTGTGCACGTCACATCACCCATCACCCATCACCAATGTAGAGTATATACAGGAACATGTTAATACAATATAACTTTACCCTGAGTAAGAATTGAATCATATTATCAGCTCATCAGGTAATTGACTGTAATAATGGCTCATCAATAATTAAGAATGATTGCACTGCTGGAGCTGATGTAATACATATAGCTAATGTTGGCACAAATGTGAGCCTCTGTGTTTATGTGAAGGAGGGGGGAATTGTAGCTTATGAATAAACAAGTCTAATCTGAGCTCTGCGGAAGATTGTTACACAACGACTTTGAAAATCCTGGAAATCAGTTTATTCATGCAGCTTCACAGCAGGGAGGGCTGCTTGACGTGTTCACTGGAGGAGAGCAAACTTCTGCAATATTTTCATCTGATCAGCTTTGTTGTGGTAAAATCTCCTGTAATTGATGACAGAGACATGTTCTGTCACTCGCAAATCAGTTTAAAAGGAGATGACGGATGGAGACAGAGGTTGCTGGGAAAAAGCGGCTCATCAGTCTTCCCTCTGCCAGGGTGACGAGGGCATGGAGCTGTCATTTTCATTCGCTACACTACTTGCTCTTTTCCTCCATTCACAACTCAATCCACAGCAGACTCCTCGGGTCCACTCTTATACTGGATTTGTGTCCTGATCTTCAGACAGTTTTTTGAAATTCATATTATATGTGATTCATGCACTGCAGTCTTGTCAATGGCTACTTGCCAGCTAGTTAGAAAGATTTCAGGAACAATATTTGAGTTAGCTAAACTGATTGTTTCTATCTGGATGGAGACACGTGGGAAGGTTAAAGCCTTTTGGTGTCAAATTTTATTCTGTGAGACTGGCTCTTAAAGTGGTCGTTTGATATTTTAGGAAATACACTTATTCGCTTTCACTGTCAAGAATCAAGTAAGATGATGGATATCATTCTCATGCCTGTACAGTCAATATGAAGTTGAAGCCAGTTAGCTTAGCTAAGACTAGAAATGGGGAAAAAACTGCTGGGTTCAAAGGCGACAAAATCCACCTACAACTGCCTCTAAATGTCGTTATTTAACAAATTAATTTACCTTGTCTAATCTGTACAAAAAAATTACATGTGGAGCAACAAGCTGTGATTGGAGAGACGCCAAGATCGAAAAGTGGCTGATGATATGTCACCTTTGTTCCACCAGCACATACTGTTTCCCAGTGACAGATTGGCCACTGTCACTATTCTGTTGTTAGGATGTGTGTGATGCTTCTGAAATGACACAACTTTTTTATTGTGATTCTGACTCTCAGCTATAATGGCCTTTGTTAGCCTAGCCATGAAGCCAGTCTGACTAATCGATAACAGAAATTTACAGCCAACCAATCACAGAATACATGTATTACTTTTTGGCATGTTAAATTTATAAGTAGAGCGCAATCACACATCACATCATATAAAACTCCACGTCGCGGAACCAGGTATACAAATGGCATCTTATTTATTATTCACCATTTAAATGAGTAAGCGGTTGCTATCATCGAAGCATAAGCTGTTTTCTACCAGCATATACATGGTTGGCATAGACGTTAGTGTATTTTCTCACCATGATCTATCTTTGGATAGTCCAAAATGACTAGTGTTACATACTGTTGTTATATACCAACATTGGTGTGAATCTACAGACACAGGGTCCAATATCTGTCAGGAGGGGGCACTATAGGCTACTACACATTTGGTAACTTGTTCTCTTTCATACCATTTAACAGCCTCTAAACCCAGAGCTGTCAACATTTTTCAACAGTCTGATTTTTTTTTTTTTTATCAGGAAACCGTTGAAAAAATGTCTTCCTCCAATGAATCCTTACACTTCTGTTTCATCAAGGGCCCCAGTTATCCATTTTACACTGATCCATCGTCATAAGCTGTTTCATACGGACATACCACTCCTAATCCAACATTAGCCATTTTATAACGACATACAGATCCACTGGCATAAGCCACAATCAATAACTACTGGATGAAAGGCAATCTTCGTGACTGGATCACTTAACCGCAGGGTGGCTGCGCTCAGCTTTAGAGAGAGGGTGACATCTGCAGGGAGCTCGGGGTAGAGACGCTGCTCCTTCATGTCGAAAGGAGCCAGTTGAGGTGGGCACCTCTTTAAGTTACCTCCTGTGTGCCTTCGATTGGAGGTCCTCCAGACACGTCCAACTGATAGGAGGCCCCGGGGTAGATATCTGGTCTGGGAACGCCTCAGAATTGTCTGAACTACTTTGCTTGACCTGCTGCCACAGCGGCCCGACCCTGAGTAAGCATAAAATGGATGGATGGATGAAGTAATCATCTATCAACCTGCATTTGCCCCTGCAGTCTCTATAACCCCATGCTACTTAAGCCCCACTTTCATTTGCCTTCAAGACTTTACAAGCTTTGTGTAGCTGGGGAATAGTATGGAAAGCCTAATATGTTGATATTAGGCAATTTAACTCGATAAGAACTCAATACTTCTGGACCCATGCGTGGGAGTTTAACAGAATCCAGCCCAGAAATCGAGTTTTCAGGTAGAAATGTGATGTTGGAAACCCAGCATTATCTGCCTCAATACAGTTGTCTGTGTTCTCATTGTGTTACACCGGCATGTTAGTGGAGAGAGATTATCTGCCTCAAGGAAAATGTTCATGAATCTGATCACTTCCTGGACAGTGGGAGCTTTACAGTCACTGACAGCTGACAACACAGGAAAGATGACAACAGAGGCAGAAGATGCACATTTGTCAGTGTCAATGCATTTCACATGTTTAGTGTCTAAAGGTCAACCCCCTCAGCCTGCCACAGCACAGGTGTTACAGGATACAGACAATGGAGGGAAACATAAAGAGCAGAAAATATGTGACCACTGTATACGTCAGAACACACTCACACCTCACATCTTTATTTCACAGCTGCTGCCTGACTGCAGCGGTATTACAAGCATGTTCATCAGGCTCTTTTTTCGCTGTGCTGTGGCTGGGAGGACACCAGAGGAGGAAAACAGCTGTGAAACTCCCAGATACCAAAGATTCAACACATCCTGCAGTACTTCTGCAAGTGGCAAGCCTGTGACTGTATGTCTGTATAAAGAACACAACATAAGTGTGAAATTCATGGCATAAATATATCAAACTCAGATGTATTAAACATTGGGTATTGCAATGACTTGGTAAAAAAAAAGAAAACAATCTCTGGCATATTTGCGATAAGAAATTATCAGCACCACATCCTCCAAACAGAATCACTTAATGAGCTGGATAAGAAGCTTTTCTTCACTGGTTTTGTTTGCGTGTATTGTGAATTTGGCTCGGTCAGCAAAGGATCATCACTAGTTTCCTTACTCACGTCTGCGGCTGGCTGAAAGCAGCCCTGTGAATAATCTGGATAAATAATGTACACTAAGTGGCAGCCTCTGCCTTCCAGCTGTAGCGGAGCCTCCTCTGCATCCTTCCAAGGAGCTGATTATTCTGGGCCTCTGTCCTCAGTCCACACACTGGCTTAGATAATTCTATGGTGTTGCTTATATCAGCTAGTTTTAAGTAAATGCACTTCTTTATCTGTCAACTACAGTATATCATTGCAGTTGGATAAATATGCGTCTGATAGAGACATACTGGGGGTGCTGCCTGTTGACAAAGTGCTGAATCATGTCTAGTATTGACAAGCTGGGCTGTGACCTTGGGAGGTGTCTACCACTGTCTGATTGATGGTAGATAGATGCCAAGCACAACAAAGATACAGTGATCGATCTGGCCAGGACTCACCAAGCCCTCATCCTGATCCCTGCTGAGTCCCAGACCAACTTAACTGTCAATGTAAAGACAAAGTCTTATAGCACATTATGTTGTCTTGTTACACTGCATTATGTTTGTGTTTTTTCTGTTTTATTAGGCTCCAACACTGGAAAACTGTAGTTGATGATGTGTGATCACATTACATCACATGTAATAGACATTAAACGCCAGGTTACAACATACAGCTTCCCACAAAGTCTGTCAGATGTGAAATATTGTTATTAAATTAAAGGTCTTCCGTTTTCTCTGTCTCCTTTGTTGTTTTCAAGATCATGACAAAAGCTCAGGGGGAGGGATTATCATACTCACTGATCCATTTTCCAGACAATTATCCACAGCTCCTATCAAAATGATCATCACCCGTGATCACCATCCAATCCATAACAGCACGTTGCATGTGTTTCCCTGTTCTGAATGACAGCACTGACACCTCCTGGACAGAGAGCATGCCTGCAAGACTGAACATAACATACAGACTCAAGACCACAGTCAGAGACCTATGAAATGTGAGTTGTATTTATGCATTTAAGCTATATTTGATATGATTTGAGTTGATAGAAGCTCCATCATCAAGAAAATGTACCAGTATTTTAACCATCCTTTCATATATAGTGGCTCATTTTGCAGACTGTGAGTGGAGCTGTTCAAACATACTGGTGTTGACGAGCAGTTTCCTCAAGAGGGCACTATATCTGTTCTTGTAGTACACCGGATATAGGCTTTAGTCACTTCAACAGCATTAATTCTTTTTCCACGAGGTGGGCAAAGATTTGCTTTCCTTGATATTGATATATATCAAGGAAATATATGTTTGCCATAGCAACAGTTTTGTGTTCACAGCTTCTTTCACTGTCCTCGTCTCAAGTGGCCTACAAAAACAAACAACCAAACAAAAAACAATCAATGCAACTTTAAATAATTCACTGTGTGCAGAATAATCAAGATATCCAATAGAATTAAACTGACAATACATGTTATGCACTCAGTAATATCCTGTGCATTGATATACTTAAAAAAACAAAGCACTTCAACAGACATATGCTGGCTGATAATAAGTAATCAGAGGAACCAAGATGCTGATGATGCTGAGTACAGCTGAAGCTAATCTAAAATAAACTTCATGTATTAGAGTAACTTGTCTTTAAAAGGACCATACCACTGTTTTTGTGCACCCGACAAAAAATCATAGCCTATATATTTTATTTCATGACTCCAATACATACTGTACTGTTGCTGTATTGTTGTCTTTAATTTGGTTTTTCCAACCATTAAGGCTGACCCTGGATTTTTTTTTTTTTTTTTTACAGTAGGAAGAATGTCCGCAAAGACTCAAAGCATCACTGAGTGGTAACACAGTTGTAAGAGCAGATTGATAAGAAACTGAAGTATAAGAGTAGTAATACAAATAAACCAAGCTTAAGATTGCACTGCATTCTTACTACATTCTTATCAGGGAAATTATACAGAATACAATTTGATCCGATCAAATCTCCTGTCCGTGTTCAGTGTTGTGTATCTTTTAAGTTTGTGAAAATTGGGGATGAAGAGGTCAGGTTGGTTGATAAGCTTGTAGCACGTTCAACTTTTCTCTGAGACACAATATTAATGCTTTTGCTTTCGAGCATCAGATGTGTTTTTGTCTTGATGCAGTGTGTGTGTTTTGCCAAATATCGGTAAGCTAAATGTCAGTCTTCGTCATTTGTTGTCTTTCTTTTCTCAGTCCAGCTGGAATGTGTTTGACAGTCAGTGAATTATCAGCACAGACTGTTGCGGTTTTATTGCTCTAGTTGTCGGTGATATTTTTTGCATAATTTCCTTTGGTAAGGTTTGTAAACTAATTTCATTTAGCAGCTGAGATAAATGAAACGCAGTATGAACTTATGAGTTGATTTGTCTCGGTGTCTCGGTGTCTTGTCCTGAGCGTTGTTGCCATTGTTTTTTGGGACTATCTATCTATCGACTTTACACAGCTGTCAATAGGCTGAGTGACTTACTTGTCACATGAGAAGGAAAAAGCAGTGTGGTTTTCAGAATGATTTGAAGTAATAAAAAGGGTGACTCATAGTAAAAGGGGTAAAAACATATTATTCACTGGTATGATCCTTTAAGGCCTTTATCTTCAGATGGAAGTAAAGCTGTTGATCCGAACCTCACTGTGTTTGATATTAAGACAGAAGTGGGTCGTTGTTTTTGTGGATTTTTGTTGACTCTTCAGAAGATTTCCACATTAATGATTAATATTCAATCATAAAACAATAAATACCAGTAAATAAAGGGCAGAATCTGAACTTGTTCAATACGTTGGTGAACTTGTTGGTGGAGAACACATCACAACCTGCGTTTCATCTGTAAATGTCATGGAACAGACTGCGTTGCAGCTATGACCCATTGGTGCTCTGGGATTCATCAGCCACACCTCGTCATTTTAATACAGCACTTACCTTTCATTTAAACCTATGCTAGAAAAAAAAAGAAAGAAGAACAGATCACACTGAGAACTTTGCATTATGTGTCATACCCTCTCCTGTCAGATAAAAATCTTGATTATTTGATTCTTTCTCTCCAAGTCAGGAATGTGCTCAAAGAAATGACAGTGTAATTATACTAAATACTTCCACTTCAGTCACATCGATATAACAACTTATTAGTTTTTGCTGAACAGATGATTAAGAAAGATTGGACCAAGGATAAGTCAGCCTTTTTCAAGAAAAGTTCATTCGTTTCCTGTTCTGTTGTCAATAAAGCTAATTTGTAAGATAAGGTGTACTAAACGTGAAAGCTTGTGAAAGATAGAGATAGTGAAAAAAATGAGGAAATGAATTCTTTGTGTTCAACCAATGGTGGACCAGAACAAAGACAAATGCAGCGTGCGTGGTGGTGGTGAATGGGTGGAGGGTTTTGTGGGGGGGTTGGAAATAGCCATTACTGTATATACACAATGTACACCTCATGTGGTCTCACAACCACTGAGCCATTAGAGGCTAATTCAGAAATATTCTCCTCTTTTCCACCCAGGGCACCACACAGCACCAAGGCATTTAAGTTCCTACAGCGCTTTGAACATTAAAGTGCATGTGGTATCCTGTGTGTCAGAGGCAGGGTGCACGTTGTAGCAAGGCTGCTCTGGATCACTCATCATATCACAGAACAAAGTGGAAGCCCATGAGGTGGTGCTTGACATGAGAGGCTGGTAAATTAGCGCTACTTCTTGTGATTCTATTGGCTGTGTGTGCTGAGAATGAGACCGACGGGTTCAGACCTCAATCATTCCCATAATGATCAATGCCAAGATCTTCAAGGTCCAGTTTACCCAAATCAAAAGGTGTTAGTATCTTCCAACTTGTCGTGCCATGCAGATATAATGAAGGTGAATATGAAGGTGCAGCTTAAAGCACTGAAAACGACATTTGAAAAAAGCAGTAGCTGTCAAATCTGTCTTCTGAGAACTAATATCCCTGTAACAATAGATCATTCAAAGACCTCACTGTCACATCACTGTCAGCAGCTTGGTGAAACACTCTAATCAAACAACCCTGTCTCTAAACAAGACTAGAATACAGCCATACTAGCAGCTTTGTGACCTACTGTAAATGCTAACATCAGTATGCTAACGTGCTCACAATGATAACGCTTGTATGCTGATGTGAGGAATAATGTTCACCATATTCACCATTTAAGTGTTGCATGTTAGTATGCAACAAAATGGCAAAAAGGTATGAGGATCAAGGTTATTACAATTCATCCTCTGAGCACCATGATTATCAGAACCAAATTTAATGCGTCAAGATATGAAATAATTGAACAAAAAAACAAAAACCTCAAACTGTATCACGCAGCAGATAATCATAATGATTTTACTCACATTTGCTAATAACCTATCCATTGCTAAACAGAAACATACCAGACAAAGTAGGCACTGCACAGACTCTTTGGCACCACTGGGATCTGCCCCTTTAATGGCCAGGATCCATAATATTCTTCTGTTCTTAGCAAAGTCATGTGATCCCCTCGGAATACTGAACATTTTCCTTCCATCTTTTTGGCAGTTGGTGGAGTCTGCTGCACAACAACTCCTTGTCATCTCTCCTTTGGAGCTCGGCTCTGTTAGATATGCTGAGAAGAGTGCTTCCTTCTTGCACCCCCCCCCCCCCCGGTGCGCACACGTCTCTGTAATGATGTTGTAGGTATCACATTTTTGGTGGTTGGACTGCACACACCGGGATTTTCAGTGTTCTGTGTGTGGTTAAATTTAGACTTCAAAAACACTTTGGTTGGAAAGGAAAAGATTGTTTTGGTTAAATATTGGAAAAAAATCAAAACACATGATCTGGACAGCATCGCATTTCATTCAAAATGTATTTGTAGTTGCAAATACAAAAAAAATAAAAATTTATGACATTTACTTATCATATGCAGTTGGTATATTATGCATTGATATTATATTTTCAGTTTACACATATAAAGTTTCAAAGAAAAATAACTGATCACAAGTGCCCATTCAGAAAACATTTTCTCTCTAAACTTACAAAAGGAATTCAACAGGGAGATTGTGCTCAAGAAAACTTATATTCCCCTTGCAATTCAAGGAAATGGCAAGAATTCTTGAATCGTGCAGTAGTGCTTGGCAAAGTCTGATCACACACAGCTGAGGACCAGAGAAGTATCAGAAAGTGCCTTATATAACAAGAGCTAAGAGATTGTCAACATTGTATCCTATGTGAATCCTCAGAAAGACTTTGAAAGAAGCAAATGGTTTCCTTTTGAAATTTAGGCAAAGGGTGGTTAAGATGAGGTCCATATTTCATGTGCACATGGTGGATGGTATGGGTTTGAAGCAGAATGTCTGCAGACACTAATGTTTAGCATGGCTCAGTGTTCACTCACAGCTATCAGACAGCTCATTAGAAATAACCAGAGGCTGCTTTCTTCAGTCTAGTGCTGCTTTTCAGACCCATGCATTCTGTCTTGTTGAGAGTGTCCGAGGCCACTTCAACCCTAATCATCTGCGGGGCTTCATTAGAATAAATAGAATTGTGGTATTTTTTTGTTCCACTGCTCCTACCGTCTGAAGTAATTGTGTCTTTTATTGACTTTCAGAGGGTATACTCTGAAGAACTGCAGGCTTGAAGGCAAACTGCTGGCATGAAAAGCTGTCCATCGATTCGCTCAGCTGTGTTTGGTATGTTTCCACGCTTCCACGGTCTATCTGGACTAGGCAGATACAGGACTTGATGACAGCTTCATTAGTCATGCTGGATCCTTTCAAATTAATCTGTGGCTATGCATATCTGCAGCTGAAATATTTATACTGGGTTATTTACGGTTGCAGAGGTGAAAAATTGGGAATAGAAAACAGCTTTGAGATGATTGGGTAGCGTGAAAAGCTCATTCATCCTAATGCGCCAAATTAAGGGTTCTATGGCAAATGCCTTTAGATGTAAAGCAATAACTATTATAAGCTGAATTGTGTTTTGTCTACGAGTCACATGAGCCTGATAAACCAATTTGTTCTTCCCTAAACATGACCCTTAAAGAGATTGTCCTCATTGAAAGAGACAGGCGTTGTCCCCCTGTTAGATTAGCCCAGATTCTTGTCAATAAGAGATGTTGTTAGTGGTCAAGCATGAGCAACCTAAAGGTTACACAGTACATTTTTATTACATTTTGGGTCACTGATTTTTTTGTGCTTACTTTAAGGTCAGTACCTATTGATGCCTCCTGTCATTGCTATAGCAACACTGTGCCAAAGGTATTAATGTCAGCGTATGTTCAGGTCTATCACATCACAAACATGGCCCAGAGCGAGAGACAAATCACTGAACAGCACATGATTTAAAATGAAATAAAGTACAACTTACGCTAAGAGTTTAGTTTTAGGGTGTGTTAATCAACGTTATCGTCCTGACTGTGATGTCTGCAAAACTATCCACTTTTTTTTACCTACAAAGTACAGTAGAAATGATGCACAATTCAATGGTTGTTTGGTTCTTATTTTCTCCCACACAGATGTGCAAATAATATCGAATACTGAATATTGCCCTTTACAAGTGGACAATCTGATGTGCAAAGAACCACACAGCCATAGATGCACAACAAACCGTTACAGGAGCAGGTGACAAAAAGGGGATCACTATTGAACATGCGGCAAGGAGTACAAATAATGCATAACCTGACAGACAAAGCCAAGGGAGTTGGTACCCTTCAACTCAAAAGAGAAAATGCACAATTTTAGCAAAAATAATTTGAAACTGACAAAAGTAAAGGGAATCTGCTATTCTGTATTCCATATACTATGGAACAGACATGTTGTTTTGCTTTTCAATTGTAACACATTATTTTGAAAAATACAAGAACTGAAAATGGTGGAAACTTCACAAAAAAATGTTGTAGCACACTTTTTACTGAGGCAATCTCGACAATCGAAACCTTTTTGTAGCAATTCAACAGCCCTGATCCACCAACTGTGCTGATGGAAAAAACATAAATAAGGAAATGATTTACATTTCACAGAGCAGATTCAAATGTAGCAGTGTAGAAAATTTTTAGAAGCGCTGAGGAGATTTTGAATTTTCTAAGATGGTACAGGCGCCGCTGTGCTTTACTTATTAGTCAGATCCTCTGAGATGTACATGCCCAGATACCTATAACCAGCCCCTCCAACTCGCTCTGACAGGCCGCCTCGTTGTTAACATTCATCAGCCCTACCACCACAGTGTATTTCACTTCGGTGTTGGAGCGGTGGGTGGCTGTACAATCGTGTATAGGGAGAGGAGCAAAGGGCTAAGCACACAAACTTGAGGGGCACCAATGCTGAAAACTTTGTATCCAGGAGCAGAGTAAAGAGCTCAGCCCCAGGCTCGCTTAGTGTCTGGTGTTAAAAGCCGAGCTGTAATCAATAAACAGCAGGTGTACATGACCAGGTGAGAGAGGGTGGTGTGGAGTACATGGGTGATGGTGTCGTCTGTACTCCTGTTAGGACGATAAGCAAACTGGAAAGGATCCAGGGAGCCAAGTTTTTAATAAGTCATTATCTTGTTGGAGGAGCAAGGATCCGGTGCTGAGACACAGCCTTGTAACACTGGGCGGTACGCTTCGCTTCACGGTGCTTTGATAATCTTGTGATTTCATTGTGCCACCCTGAGCCTCCTCCGTGTTTCAGTCTGGGGTTTGTGTGCTTTTTCTTTTAAAGCTTCACTTTTTCTTCTGTGAACATGATGTGACTTACCAAAGAGCTCTAATTTTATTTAATCTGTCCAAAGGGTCTATCCCTAAAAGCATCAACGGGCATTTTAGCAACTCCAGCTGGGTTATTTATGCGTCTCTTTCAGGTATTCATGGTTCTTCTTCCTCTTTCCTCCCACTTTCTCTCAGAAAGTGATGTATTATGCGACCACCCCCTGTTGTACCTTGATCCTAGGGGTCAGCTTGTGTTGATATTCATCTGTTTTAAAGTTTTCCTTTGGTCTGTTCCCACCATTTGAACTATCCTTTTGTTCGATCTGGCGACAATTTTCCTCTCGCAACCACATCCAGGGAGGTTGAAACAGCAACATCGGCAGGGTTGGAGGTGATCTCGTAAGCCTTCACCTTAACGAGGCTCAGTAGTTATTCTCTCTTTTATCTCTTCAGACTCCTTTCTTTCTCCTTGCCATGTTCAGTGTGATGCACAAGATGATACCAAACAGCACAATGAGGGCTTCTCTCCATTTAAATTACTGTTTGATTGTAAGATTGAAGTCATCTGAGATACTGATTGAATACAAAGATCTGCTTGAAATAACATCACAGTCCACTTCTTTATCAGCTCCTTTTACAGCTCATTTGTTTTACTCTATAGCAAACCAAAGTCATGCAGGTATGCAGAACAAAAGACCTCTTACTTTCAACACTTTTCAGGGAGAACAGAGAATTGTTTCATTGAGGTGTGAGAATAAAAAATCAAGTTAGCCTTTTAATTAAAATTTGAGCACAGTGTTACACAGAGGTGCCTGTTACTGTGATACTGCAGGTTAAATAACGTTGTTATTTAAAAGTCAGGCATTTTAATGAATTAATGATTAATATTTACAGGCCTGCATGAAAATATGAGGTAGAATACACATTTTACAAGTGTCTAGTGAATTATACTCATGCCTGGATGCACCAATGAGGATGTCCCATGATGTGTAGAATGTTTGAGATTATATTTAGTGATTATGGAATTGTTGATTGTTTCTATATGTCCACCCTGTGATAGAGCTGTCCCCCACCATCGCCCAATGTCAGCTGGGATTGGCTCCAGCCCCCCTGCAACCCTAAAAGGATAAATGGTATAGATAATGAAGGGATGTCACATACTCTACCTGAAGTTTGCTGGAGTATCACCACCAACCAAAATCTCTTTACTAATCAAAGAAAGAAACATACTTAAAAAAAGTCTATAATATGCTCTAAATACATGTAATTGCTTTGTGAAAGGTACTCTAGATCAATTCTTTTCAAGCTTAGAAAGCAATTATAATAATAATAGTCCAAACATAGAGTGCATAATGACAACCAACCAAGTGGCTGAGATATAATCCTATAAATTATCCTTGAAAGAGACAAAGTGCACTTGAGGAGGAGAGGAAAGTATGTGAAAAAACAATATTGAAAAGAAGAAACCGTTTTGTATACATGTTGTCAATTTCCATTCATTAATACACACATGTAATTTAAAAAGAAAAATGTTATAGCTGCAGTTGTTCTTTACTGGTAGTCTGCCCTACCTACAGTGCCTTGACAGAATGATATTAATGTTGCAGTAATTCTTCCGACTGTCTTTCATTTCCATCAGATCAGCCACTGTAACCAATCAATTAGCTGACTTACACTGATGTGATTGTACTGTCCATTAAAGAAACATAGGATACAAGCCCTTCACGAAGACTCCTCTTTCCTGGCCTCCCATGAGACGCACTTAAGGGATTAGGAAAAAAAATGTCCTTGATCAAGGTGGTCTTTGATCAATCTCCAGGTTGTGTGCTGGTGGACGGAGAAGCAAGGACGCAAGGGTCGCATAAGGAGCTCGGTGAAAACCACCTGGTCTAACCTTAGGAAGGAACTTTGAATGCTCAGGAGAAAGAAATGAAATTGAAACATCTGACGTCATCTGGAGAAAATATTCTAACATATCTGGCTTATTGAATAAAAGACTAAAAATGAATAGCATTTAAACATTTGATTTTAACTCAAACATAATCTACTGCTTTACATAGAACATTATTGATGAAAATAACATCACATTGACATTGGGACAAGAGCAACAGCTAAAAGTGGAACATTGGTTAGTGCAGAGGTGAGCAGCACCAATGCAGCTGTTGTTCCTTAGGCCTGCTCATCATCAATCAATGCTAACTAATGAATAATAGAGATGTCCCAAGCTGACCCGAGCTAAAATAAAACTGTTCTCTTTAAGCTTACTGTGGTTTCACTGCATCTGTCAATCAAAATTAGCATGTGTGAATGTGAGAAATGACTTGGGCGCACCAGTGAATGACACTGAGGTCGCGAAAATACATTGATTTGCTAAGCTGTGACGCTAATTATCATTACCTGGATGTCAACCCCGCTCTCTGGTGTGACACCTCAACCACCTTCATGGGGCCATCGCTGCTGTTAATAAATGTAGCACTTGTTTCATTACACCGTTTATGTAAGGTTTTGGTATAGATCTGAACCCACAAGGCACAACACGGAGTAGTGGTGAAAACATCAAGTCTTTTATTGTAGTTTTAGTCAATGGTGTGGAATGGGGCTGGTTACGGTGATGAGGGCAGGGGGCTGTAAACAGTCTGGCAGGATGATGGTAGAGATGGGCAGCCAAACAAAGTCCAAGCTGGCAAGACGAGACAGGGGGCTGAGCATGGCAGGCGGCAGGATAGCAGGGGTACGGATCTGAAGCACAGGAACAACAGGATTACAAAAAAAGAAAAACAAGTAGCAAACTGAGCTTAACCGTAGCATTAGTACTCAAAGAGCCGTAATGCTGAGTCAAATGGGTCCTTTATACTGCAGCTGGTTGTGGAGTTGATTGCTTAATGAGAAGCAGGTGTGTAAGGAGACTGGGAGGGAGCAGGAACCAGGAAGCCACGCCTAGCTAACACACTCACACTCACACACAAGTACAGGCACAGAGGACAAACCGGAGACAAACAAACACATGAGGGAGGGGAAAGTAGCGCAGTACAATAGGGTCAGAAAAGGTAAAAAGGTAAGACAAAGGACCAGTCCTAATCCTAAAAGTTAATCCTTGTAGGGTTGCAGGTGGGCTAAAGCCAGTCCTAGGTGACATTGGGCTAGGGCTTGGTACATCCTGGACAGGTCGCCTGTCCTGGCCAACATATAGAAACAAACAACCATTCACGTTCACACCTACAATTTAGAGTCACCATTTGACCTGCATGTCTTTGAGTGGTGGGAGGAAGCGGGGGAACACCCATGCAGGCACGGGGAGAACATGCAAACTCAGGTGGTAGAACCAGAACCTTCTTTGCTGTGAGGCGACAGTGTTATCCACTGCACTGCTGTGCTGCTTCATTCATTCAAAGAAAAAGAAAGTTGTCACTGAAAATAATCCAGCCCGTGAGTATGTCTAGTTGTATAGAAATGTCATTTCTAGGAGACTGTTGTGTTGCGACTGTTTGATGCATACAGCATATACAGATATTCAGTTGTTTGGGGTCGAATGCATCACATCTGCATCTAAAAAACCGGTGCAAAACATTTAAGAATCATTCTGAATCTAGTGCTGATTTGTTGCTACACACATACATGCAATCATTTTGTTGTTCATTGAAATTGAAGGGCTCAGAAATGTTGCCTCAAGACAAACACACATCAAACCTATTCCTCTTTAAATGGTAATTTGAGCAAGATAAAAAAAAAAAAAAAAGAGCAGGCTCCTGGGGAAACTTCTCACTCTTTTTCTTTGATAGATCAAGGCAACAATGATTTGAACAACATGATAACAGAGCTAAAGAGCGTTCTGTCTTCTGTAACTTGTCAAAGATGAGCCATTCACTCTTTATCTGAACCTAGCAAAGGACAACAAGTGAGATGACATATTCATGACTCACAGCGGAAACACAATGCACAGTACTTTGTGTTGATAATTATTGACATACCAAACGAATATAGCAGTTTAAAATTCAAAAAATGATTACTTTAATGTAGTCATCTGGGTTGCTTCTACTCATTTCCTGCCACTGGTTATTGCCTACATGTGGGAGTGATTAGTAATTGTGTTATAGAACATCAACAAGATGCTCACATGCACTGATCTGTCACTGTACTGAAAAAAAAAACCCCTATAGGCTACAAATACGCTAGTGTGTCAGTCATCATAATCATACACTCCAATAGGTAGACTGGCTTCTGATAGTGAAGAAGGTGACAGTGAATGTTCACTGCATATGATCTGCTCAGCTGTAATAGAGTAATAGAGAAAGAGACTGACAGCCATTGTACAGGTACAACAATTTCAGCTCCCTAAATGCAAATCACTGAATAAAGCAGGTGTGTGAGAGCGGGAACGAAATCTTCTGTGCTGGTTTGACGTACAGTAGATGGCAAGGCCAAAGGTGGTCCGGTCATAATGATCAAACTAATAATACTAATTGATTTGCTTCTTCTTTGTTTTTCCCTCTGTATTTCATGTCATTGTGATGGAGCTACTTCTGATTCAGTTTTTTTGTGGTTTGTTTCCAATTGCCAAGGATGGCCTGAGCTTTTTCAGAAGCCGCAAACGAGATTTTGCTTTGGGTGGGTTTGTGCAGTGGTAGGGATGTGGGCACCCACATCAGTGGGACATTCTTGACACTATTCAGCTGTAGGCAGAGACAGCATTACCATAAAGAACGAGCCCATTGGTCGTCTGTGCAGCAGGTTATTATGACCCATAGTTACGTTTTTGTTGGGTTGACATCTAGTGGCTGTTATAATTATGACCAGAGCAAAGGGAGAGGAGGATTTGATGGATGGATGGGTCAACATAACACACAAATATGACACAGGAGAGTTGTGTTAGATTCCCAAGTGAAAGTAACAGTTTATGTTTTTTATTTCATCCATGACCGTTCAACAAAGTTCACCAGATTATTCCAATTGCAACCATGACAACAAAGTTAAGGAAGCACTTAACTTCAAACCCAAACCACAATCTTTTCTTAAACCTAACCAAGTAGTTTTTGTGCCTTACCAAGCCATGACCGTTTATTACCACGGCGACTAAGGTCCAGTACGCCTGCATTATCTCAGGAGAAACTTCCATGGGTCGTATCAGAGGGTTGTAAAAAATGACTTATACAGTTGTTCAGGTTGGAGGACTTGTTGTAGGCAACAGGGAAGACGATTCAGATGCATAGTTCAGCAGATCAGTTTGAATCAAAGGGACTAAAGGTCAGTTCTGAGAACTTCAAGTCAGTTCAAACAAACCCAGCAGGTCTGAGACAGCAGGTTACTGACTGGCAGCAGGTCAAAAACAGAAGTAACAGACAGGCTTAAAGGAGACGGGATGGGAAAATAGGAAAAAGTTAGAAGTAGCAAACGAAAAACAGAAAATGTTGTGTTGTGTTGTGTTGTGTTGTGTTGTGTTGTTGTGTATATATGCTGAGGGCTTGATGGTAAAAGGCATCAGATGACGAGATCAGCTTCTTGCATGTTTTTACCCCTTTTACCTGTAGCACCTTGATGCATCTTGCGCAGAAGAAGATGTGAATCCAATCTCAAAAAAGCTAGGTGTTGGAGCATTCGAGATGGATCTGACTGTGGTGGCATGAGACACTTTCTAGCCAAACACTGAATTGCTGCAAAATACATACATAATCTATACCCTTCCCAAGTGTAATTACATCAGAAAGCTATCTGTGAAAATAGCCTCTACTGGCTCTACTGTGATAATAACAGCAAAAGGTACAGTGAAATTACACTGAAATTAGAGTATTGATCCATATAGGTGGGTGGGTGGGGTTGAATGGGAGCATAGGACAACCTGAAAATGAGCCCCATGAAGATAAAACTTTTGTCTTGTTTGTTGCTCATGAATATGATTTATCTGTCTTAGTTTATGGATAGTTATTAGCCAGCTAATGCTAAACTTCTTTTCTTGTAAAATCAAACCTCTCGTGTGGAGGTTCTTTTTCTGGCATTCATCAGTTACGAGACAACATCAGTCTTCAGGTGCATTACCACCACCCTCTGGACTGAAGTACAGTAGACCTCCATTTATATGGAGCCCAGGACAAGCACAACAGTTTGCAATCACATTTGTCATCTGACAAGTGGAAACACATATATGCGGCGTACAAGTGTGAATGAAAGTTCACTGATGAAATGTGGACATCACACACTCGAAATAACGAGCAAACGGGACTCTTGTGGCGGCTTCAGCTGCAGGGTCCTGGTGCTGCCTCGCTGTCAGACTGTCATGGCTCACGGGAATACTTCAATAGATGTAGATAGATGTAAAAATTAAGAGTAGTGCAACCAACTGAGCAACTACCATCCTAATTACTGCTGACAATTTACCATAGCAATAATTAAAGCCATGAGCCACGTCTGCATCAATTGCAATTAGTTGTATTCACGTTCTTGGCTTTAACTTGAGGAACTTCCATCAACAACTTTACTGCTGTGTCTTTACTCTCTCATTTAATTTAAGTGTCAAATGGCAACTGCAAACAATTCAGCAACAATTCAGAAAATAAGTGTCTGTCTTTCTGGCTCTATGTTGTGGCAAACTAATTCACAATGATCAACAGATGCACGTGTGAAACTCTTTGATATCAGATCTGTCTCCACCGCGCAGTGAATAAAACTCATCGGAACCAGCCACTGAATTTGGACCTGAAGGAATGTTATTCTTCAACAGCTGATAGGGCAGGAACTATTGAGGTTCACATTATGTTCAAATTTGTCACTTACTGCCGGACACGGAGGAGGCAAGAGCAGCGAGAGTTATCACTGTCAGATACCTAAAGAATGGGGGCGAAAATGTAGTATTTCAGATGACTCCCGTTCCTCTGTTGCCTGAACAGCACAGCACAGCACAGCACAGCACAGCACAGCACACATAATTTAATGTTGTCCATGCCAGCACGTCTTATATTTTGTAGATATCTTGCCACCACAGAAGAGACATCAGGAGCTGGTCAAGCCGGAGTCAGTTTTAAGTGTGAAATCAAGGGGAAAATGGGAACTGCAACACTGGTAGACCGACTGAATATAAACATGTTGATGTTGTGTTGTGTTACTATAGTTTTAACTAAATGTAAATACATGTTAATGAATCATTCAGTTGACAGCATCAAAAAGTCCCCTTTCTTTTAGAGGGGGGGTGGGGTTGTTGTGTCCCTATGTTGAGACCAAACCCAGACCTTGTGTCAAATTGACTGAGCTGTTCACATTTCTGATGTACATTCACACTCCATCAACATTTCCAACTTTGAACATGGCAGGGCTTACATTATAGTATTTCCTATATTCTTTAGGTGTTACATGTCAGTTATACAGTATATTAGTTAACCTGAAGTTAACCTGCTAGATAACTGGAGGTACCCTCCACGCATTTGCAAAGCCTGTAGCATCTGAAGGAGCTGATGAGATTGAAGCTAAAATAAAAAACTAAGATTTAAATGAGGATTAGGGATGGGCAAATCAATCCCAAAATATTGATATGTCTTATATGTTGGATTCATTTCAGAGTACAACTGTCCATGCAAACAATTTTCCATTGTGAACACAAATAAGTGCGACCCACTCTTTGCCACTGCTGTTGTCATGTCATGCACACTCAAACATGAACCAACGCACACCACACCATAAAGTGTACTGCCGCCATTCTGAGACATAAAAGTGGTGATGGAGCGACTCAGTGGCTCACCTGGTAGAGTGCATACCATTTATACTGAGTCCTTACCACAGTGGCTTTGGTTTGAATCTAGCATGTGCCGTTCGTTGCATGTCGTCCCCACAAAAATGCCCAAAAAATAACTTAATAAATGAATGCAGTGATGCCTGCACAAAAGAGGAGTATTTTCATCTATTAAGCACTTTTTTACAAAGCGCTGCATGAATAAACGAAGCCATTTTTTGTTCTGCTTCCCTTACTACATACATGCTTCAGTTGGGAATCAAACCCAGGCTTCACAGGTAGCAGGTATAAATTCGAAACCCTCCCTCCGCCAGTCAAGTTGCAGGAAATATGGTCACAATCTCTCCTTCTGTTCCTGTATGGATTTTGTGCCAGTTAATTAAGTCTGTAATCGCTCCACTGAAACTTTTGTCTGTTGAATTCAATATCATTTTAGTTAATCCCTTGACTGTAATCACTGGAGAGAGTGTCACCACTGTATCCACCTGCGTCGTTATTCAGTTGTGCTGCAGCTCAGTCACAGTTTATCATGGCATCATTGTTCACAGGTTTCATCATAAGCACAGTCTGTTCTTCAGTCAGACACATTTCTAATATAGTTCAGTTATTTCACTGACATTTAGTGTTTCACTGCAGAGAGAAAACACATTTGCAGCTCATTTAAATGTGGGAACATGACTGTGCTCTGTTTAATTAATGCACTGGGCCACACTGTCTTGTACCTGTAATTTCTGAATAGTGTAATAGGTGCTGCATGTCCACATTAATCCGGTGAAATTTACAAAATTTTCATCTGCTTCATCCCTTTTAGACTATATATTAATATTAATGAAAATGAAATGTCTTTTTTTGTGACTTAAATTTTATTACTTTTCATAATTGCCCATTACAGAAACACAGCAGTAGTAGCAGTCCAACCAGCATCAGAGGAGAAAAGAAAGACAAGCAACAAATATATCATCTCCACACAAACAGACAAAAAAAAAGATAAAAGAAAAATAATAATAAAAAGAAAAAAATAGAATAGAATGTCCAGTAAACCTGTCTAATGTCCACAGTACCACTGTCACATAAAGAATCATAATCCTTGTAAAATAGACATTAAAATAGTGTCCATATGCATACATACATACTCGGAATTAGGGCTTCCGAGTATGTATACCTCCGGACAGAGTTTATACTCTATTCCCACTATTTCTGTGATACATTCGGGAATTCTGGTCCAAAAGGTGCTGTTTGGAAATTGCAGTAGAGAAGCGACACACTGACAGGTATTATCCCACATGACTTGTGATTCTTAAGCTTTTTACAAAAACACAAACTGCAGGGTGAATGTACACCTTCAGATTTTCAGATTTTAATTGTGTCTGCAGCAAACAAAAAAGCGGGGTCACCTGCTCTTCTTTGAATTGATCTGCAAATTTACTCTTAGGCAATGGAAATAAAGAAATGAGAAGAGGCCAGAGGGGAGCATGGTGTGACAAAGATGGTGGTTAGACCTTTAGTTGTGATGGTTACGGAGTGTTAGGGGCTAGGGAATGCATTGTATAAATGAGAAGCCTCACAAGTACAGAAAGACAGTCATTGGCGTGTCTGTTGTATGGACAAAGGGATGGAACGAGGAACCTGTTGTTCTGATTCAAAACCTTTATCCTTCTTATCTGTCAATGCCACTGCCGTCATTCCTGTGTGTTGTTTGTATTGTGCTGCTGCTCACAGTGTGTCACTTTAATCGTGCAGTGTAAATAGCAGAGGATATTACATGTGAGTGGGAGGAAGTGAAATGTTTGCATTCATACAACATGACAGAAAGTCAGAGAGTCACACCAGCAGCTCTGTGAGGTGAAACTCATCATTTTTAAGATGGATAAATATGGATATATGGATATACTAAATACTAATTTAATTTCCACATAACGAAACAATAATCAACCCCGATTATTGTAACTATACTGGATCAACCACACTATGTACCATATAGAAACGTAATATATGACATACTGTATGTCCTTATATCAAGAGTGATGTTGCCATATATGTCACCTATAAGAGGATATATTATTGTCACATACTGTATATACATCCTCTGGATATTTGAAGATATAAGTCAATAACATATAAAAAATACCCAAAATACCCAAAATTTGTAAATATATTGAAAATATCTTTGATGATTTTTATATGTTACATGTTGCAAACATATACTGTATGCTAAATGTATATACCTACAAACCTCTACAGATGTACAAACATCTACTACAGACAAGTGCAGGATCAAATCTATTGCTTCACACCCCTGCAGCAACTTTGTTTCCCGGTGCCATGGAGGAAAAAACACTCACAAAAAAGGGGCAGACGCTGCCCCTCAGGGCCATCCACAGACCAAAAGGTAAAATAGATCACAATGAGCTCTCTCTGTTCAGAGAAATGCCCTCAAGAATGCTCAACTGGAAAACAAGTGCCTGGAAAGGCGAGTATCCAGCGTGCTATTTGATAAAGTGAAAATAAGCAAGCTGGAGGAGCGTCTAAAGGCCAGGGAGCAGGAGGTTGTTGACGAATATACAAAGCGCTTCGAGGCAACCGCAATGAGCGAGATGGAAGCCGGCCACCTTCAGCAATGTCTCCAACTGCAGGAGGAGCAGAGATAGCGGGAAATCAGTGGGGTGAAGGAGCAGCTCAACCAGAGCAGAGAAATCCTGCAGCTGAAGAAGGAGGAGGAGGTGGAGGAGGTGGAGGAAGGAGGAGGAGGGGGAGGAGGAGGAGGATCTCTCGGAGAGGCTCGCACAGGCTGAAAACCAACTGAAAGGCCAAGAAGATCAAAACCTCCTGATTCAGGAAGCTTGGAAGTAGAACACTCTGGAGGAGAAATTCAGAGCTGAGTTCACTAAGAGAGAAGAGAGCTCGGAGAGGAGAGAAAAACAGATGGAGGAGAAGAAAAGTCTGAAGGAAATGCAGAAGAGGACCAGATGTGACAGAAGCAGGAGAAGGCAGAACAGAAGAAAAAAAGAGGAGGAGCAGGAGGCACAGAAAAAGAAACATAAAGGGGAGAAGACGAAGACGGAAAGCAAAGGGAGAAGATGGAGAAGAAGAGGGGTATTTGGAGCTGGATGTACATGAATGTGTGTGTCCCTCACCCCATCCTTCTTTCTCTTCTCCTTCCTTAATTTACCCCCTCAACCTTCCCTCTATCTCCCTAACCCCACCCTCTCCTTCTCTCCACCCTCCCTCACCCTGACCCTTCTATCCCTAACCCACCCCTCCATTTCTCTCCACCCCCCATCCATTCCCCTCTCTACTTTTCCTCTATTTCTCTCACTCAATCACCCCCTAGCCCCACCCATCCCCACACCTTAGGCTAATTAAAAACTTCATTAAAACTTTTTTTAAAAATCAAATAAAAAATTCAGTCATATTTCTGCACGTCTCAGCCTCTCTGAATATCAATGTACAGTATAACTGCAGCTGTATGACCTGGTCTGTTAGAAAGTAGAAGCACTGATCCAGTATCTGTTATCAAATACAGTTATTTTAAGTTTGGATTCAAACAAAACTGAAGGCATATTTTGACATGTTGAATAGCGAAGGTTGTCAGTCCAAATGGTATTTTAGGCTGTGGTAAGTTACAGGAGCTGCTTCTGTAAGAGACAATGATATCCTGCAGGAAACCATGTCACCTTCATCACTGACAGGCTTCTGATTATTTTTAATATTATCATTAATTACTGGTAATTACTGATTACACTGTAACTTAATTATTAACAGATGATGAAAATGTCCTTTAAAAATGTAGATCAAGACTGTTTTTGCAGTAAAAAAAAGAAAAAAAAGAAAAAAGTCTCACAATAAACTTGGTATTTAAACTACAACTGTTGCTGGAGTTTTGACCTCTTCATATTTCTTCACATATCTCAGCTGTCACAACTAATCTAGTGATTTTCAAAACCAGTTGAACATGTGTTTCCTCTCATCTTCCCACGCCAATCAACTCTGCTGACCTGCCTGTTAAACACAAACACAAACAACACCTCCCAATGTGGTCTGAGTGATCGGATCTCAAATGCATCCTCAATAGAGACGGGAATCGAGAACCGGATCAGCTGAGAATCTGTTCCAAATTGTCCAAACCGTTGGAATCATATGCCCCCAAGCTTATCAATCACTTGTATCTATGCCTGCATGTGTTTCAGGGCCGGGCAGGCCAATACGATCGCATCGCAAATTGAAAATTACACCCCTGAATCCCCCTTGCGTCAATGTTTACAACTTTGATGAGAAGTTGAAGCGGAACTATCCCTCTGATCATGAAGAGAAAAAAACACCATGAGAGTGAATTGTGGGAACAGCAATCAGATGAACTTGTTCTCTCCTCTCCAAGTTTGATGTCAGCAAATAACAGTAGCCTATAACGTTAAGGTGCTAGCTTGTCGTTCATCTCTCTCTAGTCTCTAGTCTGCCTCACTTAACTAGCCTGGCAGTGTGTCTCTTGGTCTGTCTGTGTCTGTCTTACCTGCCACTTCCAGGCCTGTCCTGTGACTTCGTGCCTGGCAAAGGTTAGAGTCAAATACGACAATTTATTATGGGCCCCCCCACACACAGAAAATTGATCAGGAAGCGGTAAGGGAGTCGATTAAAAATTGCACCGATAAATAGAATTGATAATGGCATTGGTATCAATAAAATTAGTATCAATTCCCCTCTCTAGTCCTCAGGAAGTCAGGAAGCGATGGATCTGAAACAAAGGCAAAAACAGGGTTAAACGAAGCAGGAAAACTCGAAAAAGCAATAATAACTATTACAATCGGCCAAACATCAACTACTATGTGAAGGCTTAGAATGATCTGGTGAAGAGTGGCGAGCAGGACCAGGCTTACGTACAGTAGACTTCAGGGTTGGCTGATAAACTGATGATTCTCAGGTGCACTGATGATTAGGTGGGTGGGGGAACTGGAACGTCACGCCCAGGGAGAGAGACAAACATGATGCACAAGGGAGGGAAAAAACAGTGGAAACACGAGGAGGGAGAGAGAGATACTAACAATATTATATCTCATGGCTTTATTCCAGTTCCGAACTATTGCTTTCTTTTATTGTCTTTATAGCTTCAGGGACCCTGACCATACTGGCAAGAGCTCAATAGGCTGTTAGATGTGGGAGGTTGGTCTTGGGCTGAAACATTTCTCTAATCCTTCCTGAGCACGAACCTGTGAGACTCATCAAACATGTATTCCACAGGAACACATCGGTAATAAGAAAATTATTCTATGTGAAAGTTTTTCAAGGCAGTCATGAATGAATAATGATAATCCCCCTCTGTTTCAGGATTGGCTATAATGGCTGAATCCACATTCCTATCTCAACTCCGTCAGTGAATGGAGGAGTTAATGTGAATAGGAACTCTTTCCAAGGCTTCAACGTGCAAGTAAAGACAGACTGGCCTTGGTCTATAATCAACTCATTTCTCTCCTTCACTGTCAAAATTATGAGGGATCCAGCTTACATCATGAATGTTCCAGTTTTTTTACAATGAAAGAAGAAATTGTACCATCTCTGTCATTGCTGGAGAGTAATTATAGATCCATACAGACTGCATTTATTTCTCTAGGGGAGGTAGGTTGATGTTAATGTTACCTGCCCTGGTGAGTAATTTCAATCCCCTCCAAAGCCCATATACAGGGTTTTTTTTTTCACCCTCACCCTGGTAATAATTACGGCCACAATTACCTGCTGTTACCAGTTTTTTGTTTTGTTTTGAGCGATGTCCTTGTATAAGTGGGTCTCTGCAGGAAGTTTTTTTATTTTTTTTATTTTAAATCAGCTTAGAGTGAAATTTGACTTTTATTGTATTTTGTTTTTGTTTGTTGTTTTTGGTAATGTGATAGTATACGTTCTGAAGCATCCCTTTTCTGTGGTTACTAAGCAGATTTATGGATATTTATTCACAGTGGACATCAGAGATAATATTATCCTGGGGAAGGTATGACTGAATGACTTTTGACTCAGATTCACCTTATGCAGTATCTTTGCATCCCCTCTACTCTCACATGTTCCCCATGGGGAGGTTTTTGGCTTTCTGCTTTGGCTTTGTCCCGTGGAATATCTATCTGTTACAGACCCTATCTTATATTTCCCAGTGGTTAAAATGCCTTCTGGAATGATGACTTAAATTATCAAGGAGCACAGTGAATATTTTATTTTCCACCTCCCCCTGTAAAGATAATCCTGTCTGAATGGGCTTTCCAGAGACAAGACAGGAGTGCCACAGCAAACAGGAACAAACGGGACGAGCTGACAGAGACAAAGGGGAGCGCAGAGACTAAACAGACACAAGGGAGGCAAGGGTAATAGAACACAGGTGAAACACATTAGGGCGGGGCAGGCAATCCACAAGGAGGGAAACAGGACAAAGACAGGAAGTAGAACAACTGCAAGACACACAAGGGAAGTAATACAAAATAAAACAGGAAATGAGACAAATGTCCAAACATAAGAGAGTCCAACAAAATCCAAAAGTGTACAACCAAAAAGTGTCCATTACGGCAAACTGTGACAGAAATATTCTATGGCATTCATGTATCTGTTGTTTTACAGAGTTTAACCTGAGCCATGCATACCACAATTATAGCAATCATATCACATGGGCACAGGGTTAGTAGTATACAGATGTTAAAATCTTTTTATATGCAGTGGTATCAGATCTGTGTCGGCCGATACCAAAGTTCAGGTATTGGAGCTGGAATTGGGAAGAAAAATGGTATCGAAACATCTGCAGAAGAATGGCTTTATTTAAAGTTTAAGGCATTTCTACAGCCTTATACTTTATTGACTGTGTTATAGTCAAGTGCCGTGGAGCTACATATAACACATAAATAGGCTTATATATATAAGCCCTTCTCAGCACTAGGGAGAAAAGAGTATAAACACCAACATGAATTCATTCATTCATTTATGCAGCTGACCTCATATCTTCATGATCCTTTACATTCAGTTTCCACTGTGTAATGAGGCTGAAATAAATCTGGCAACTTCAAAATATCCCTCAAATCATAAACCCCTGCAAAAGTCTGATTCATAATTTACTCATTTGAATTTAATCACAGCAGCTCACTCTGAACAAGAACATTTCAGTCTGCTGTTCATCAAACTGACTCTTGCATGACTGTCACTTGAATATAGCCTCCTTTTGACAGGAGAAAGAGATCTATATTCTCCCTGTGGCCTCATCTCGCTGCCGTGCCTATCTCAGCAGTTCACAGGACTTTTGTCTGTGTGCCGGTGATACGTGAGAATGTCCTGAATCTGACAATTACATCCGGCAGTGAAGACTGTGCCTGTGCACATCTCTGCTTGCCATAGTAGAGTGTCCCCATTAGATGTTGGGAGGGGGAGGGGGGCTGCTGCACTGATGCCCTGCTACGTATAGTGTCAGTCAAAGTCCCACAAATTTGCTCTGCTAAAGACACCTGTCATCAGCTCCATATTGTACTCACCAGCTCGATGGAAACAACAATCTTGTCAGTAATGTAAGCGCTCTAAGATTGTTGTTTCCATCGAGCTGGTGAGCACAGTACGGAGCTGATGACAGTGTCCGACAACACTGTCTCATCCCTTATTGCATTATTTAGATGCTTGCCATGTGCTCTGAAATGGTATCACTTGTGGCATTTTTGTTGGAATACATCAAAGTATTTCCACTGTGAATCTTTTTTTTCCCCCCATATCCCCCATGAGGCTTCAGCATCCATCAGGGATGGAGTGTGTTAATGAATGTGCGTGTGTTTGTCTGTTTGTCTGAAAGGAGGATAATATTGGTTTATGCACCTGCATTGACTCATGAGCAATGGTAATAACACATGTCAATATGAGAGAGACAAAAAATGGATACATGGACAGTACACAGGGGGAAACAGTTATAAAACAGCATACATTTTGTTGTTAAATAACACTGCAGTCTTGCAAAAAAGAATATCCCACACACTGCTCTTGTCAAATAACAAAAATAAATAAATAACAATAAATAAAATAAAATAAAAATAACAAAAAATCCATTCAATTTTGAGCCTTAATGGATTGTTCAGAGATTATTCACCATCCCCACACTGAAGGTAGGAAGGTTTATGAATAAATGTATTAATAAATGTATGAGAGGAGTTGGATTTGAGACATTTTCTGTAGTTTATTCTTTTTTCGCCTGTAAACCAAAGCTTGTTGAAGTGCAATCCTTGATAGATAGAGCTGTCAAGTGGAAAACATTTATTAAATCTAAATAACTTTCATAAAATTTTGATCTGCAGAATCAGTATTATTTCCCTCATAGAGATGTAATGCTGTCAAGCATTGGTACGTTTAGCTCTATTAACCTTGATTAAAGAGTGCTAGAATATGGGTCCAACAACAAGTCCAAATTTATGAGCCCAGATTTTATTCCTTCTCTCAGTTAGTTAAGATGTTTTGAGTCAAAGTTGCTGAATTTTCCTGAACTCCTGTATTTTTATGAATAGTGAAAATGCAACTAGAATAAAGAATATTGAGAAAATCCCCAGTGAGGGCATGACATTTAATTATATAAGAGTTTTGTTTAAAGAAGTTTATATTCAAAAGTCAAAATACAACAGAGTTTATGCTCATCAGCATAAGCATCAGGTCAAGAGAAGTGGACAAACTGTCAGGCCGAGACTCAAAGCAGGACTCAGATGCAGAGATTTTAGATAACAAAAGGCTTTTATTGAATTCACCGGAGACCTCGGACCGAGTGACAAACAAATGGCTATAAACAAAACTAGACAGTATACTCTGACTATAGAGAAACAATAAACACTCCAAGAGGAGGGAAAATAACTCTAATCAAAAAGAAACAAATAAACACAAAACGCTCCGTATGGAGGAAAAATCTGCCTATATAAAATAATTTGGCTACAAACAAAAATCACTCTTAAAGAGGAAAAAACCAAGGACTATGAATCTAAATTATGGAAAGAAATAAACAAAAAATCACTCTCTAACGAGGAAAAAACAAAGGGCTATGAATCTAAGCTATGGTAAAAAATTTACAAACAAAAAATCACTCTTGAACGAGGAAAAAACAAAGGGCTATGAATCTAAGCTATGGTAAAAAATTTACAAACAAAAAATCCCTCTTGAACGAGGAAAATGAAGGGCTATGAACTTTAGCTAAGGAAAAAATTACAAACAAAAAAACACTCGTCACGAGGAACATACGGCTTACTATGGCGATTACTATGGCTGTGGACATGGACCAAGGCTCTGGTGCAGGACAAGGACGATGACACTCTGGCACAAGACAAGGGGAACACAGACTATTTAAACACATGGAGGGAAATAGGGGACAGGTGGAAACACTTAGGGCAATCAGACTGAGACACATGAGGAAGGGCAAGTGACCTGAAACGAGAGGAGAATTACTTTTCAAAATAAAACAGGAAATGACAGGACAAAACAAACCCAAGACAAGACAACCTCACCACGGTGTGACACAAACCTTCATTAAGGTAATTCATGCTAGAGTCAGGTGGGCGATCACTTGGACTGACTTGCAGCTCTTTCTATCAGCCGCAATTTGGTGTGCGTGCAATGCAACCCAGTGGCACTTTCACAATGTTTGCCTGGTGTTTAACAAACACCTGCAGAACCATTACTTCTCTATACATAAAGCACTGGCATGTCGGGGAGGGGGTTTTATCTAGTAGCCATGCCAACCACATACATCCCCAGGTGTGAGTAATAGTAAGCAGTATAATGCCAAGAGACACATAATGATGGATGCGCACATTCTGTATAGTGATGTGGGTTATGAGAAAAGAACGTGTGCAAAACGGAGAGATCCACAATCGAACGTGACTTTATTAAAACATTAGTCTGGATTTGGATTGATCTTTTGGATTGGACTGATTCTACAAGTGCTCAATCACACATGATGAACATGCTAATGAGTCTGTGCTCTCTCAGGCAAAGATATTCATTTACAGGCAGCGGGTGTTTCAGTCCAGCCTCTGCTCACGTTTCACCTTCATGTGTGTGATGCTTCCTCTTCATGTGTGTGATGCTTCCCAGTTTGGTTGTGCATAACAGCATACAGCAACAGGTCAAAGAGATTACCCCACCACCTATTACTAACCGACTGCCAAATAATGAATAATGGCGCCACTGCAAAAATAATGACTGAGACTACATCCACACTTTAAAACAGCGTTTTAAAACAAATATGAGCTCCGTCCAGATGAGCGTTACCCATGTTGCATTCACCACTGCTAGTCGTGACCAATAAGATCCCATCAGGGAGCAGACATAGCTGTCTTCAACATAATTTCCAAATGTCTCCACACTACAACTGCAACCCTGGAGTTTTCTAACTAAAACCGGGTCAGCAGCATTTCCAAAAGTCTCAGGTTTAGGCGCACAAAAAACAAGTAAAAGGAGTAGTGTGGACACCAGGCGAAAACATAGCAAAAGTAATGCATTTTAAAACTGACTGACTCAGAGAAGTGCCATTCATCAAGACATGAGGTGAAACGATTACAGTTAAGTGAGTTACTGGGCAGCCAAAAGTAAATGAAAGTGTTACTTACATGAGCTTATCACAATGTTTCAGAGTAGAAGCAGACGCAGAAGCAGACGCAGACGCAGACGCAGACGCAGACACAGACGCAGATGCAGGTGCAGCTTCTTAATTCTAAATGTAGCGATCAGTGGCATAAACGCTTTTTGACCACAATTTTTGTGGGATTATTCATCAAAACGTAGCCCTTCACCTGTGTTTTGTACATTTTTATTTAAATCAGATCTGACATCTCAGTGTGAGAGACTCTTCAGTACATTATGAAGGGACTCCTCTCTCACTTGTTGAAGACCTTCACTGCTTCACTTCTTCACTGGCAAATTAATCTTCCACAGTACAAGAACAGTCTATGTATAATTAACAAAGACAAGATGAAAAGGATCTCATATGTGAGTGACACTAAAATAGAGAGTGATTTCCATTCTTTTTTCATGACACAGATGGGTTCAGTGTAAGAAAAAGTCAGTTTTCCCTTCATCATCAGAAGGCGTTTAGGTATAGGTAGGTAAAAATGATAAATGAAACTGACATTTGGATATAAATTTCATTTGGAATTCATCATGGCGTCTGTCTTATTGATATGCCAACCATAGCTCTCGTTTCTCACTACATCTACAACACTCAAAGTGTGGTTCAAAATTCCCATGCTGTCCTTATATTGATAATTATGGATTTCTTTCTCTGTATTGCCAAGATCAGCATCAACATTTTTTCACTGTAACACATCTGACAGTGGGTAACCTGGTCCATTTGAGAAGTTATCAAATAAATGAATCTAATGTTTGACTGCAGACCAGTGCATGGAATGGATTCCTCATCTCTTATATACACTGTTTTAATACCACTTTTATTTTAAACCTTTCATATCTTTTTTCTAGGAATGTTTCATATCATGTCATTATTTACAAAGAATTTACTTTATTCAATCCACCAAATGTCTGACAAGGTGGGAAAAGTAATAAAATGCAGACAATAGTACTACTGTACACAGCTCTTTAAAGTAGGCTAAGTCCTGAATTGCAGTCTTAAAGTAGAGGGTATTGAGCTTGATAATGGAAGATGCTTTTCATCACTGGCTCATGTGGCTCTCAGCTTGCCAGCAATCGATACAGCAAACAATCTACCGTCTCTCCCAGTACAGCTGGTTCCTATCTGTGTTCCTACTGATTTCCCGCATACAGCTGCTGAAGCTTTCATCACTCCGAACATTGACTCTTACCTCTGACTTAACAACAGAGATCCATCCCAAACAAGTGAACCCAACAGGTGATGGAGCTGCTGATGTCTCCTGATCTGAGTTACAAGAAGTAGCTCTCTGTGTGCCTGCACTTTGGTATGGCTTTGTAAGATACAAATGCATGTGAAAGTATTGACCCTGCTTTAAGGTTTTAACATTTTAGTCTTTTAAAACAGTCAATCACGGTGGATGTAATTAGGATTTTTAACACTGATTAACAGAGAAAGACTTCCAAGCATGTTTGAAAAGTGTATCCAGGTTATGTAAAAAAAAGAAGACATATAAAATGAATGGTTGCAGAGGTATTCACATCAATCAAGTCAATAGAAAGAAGAAGCCACATTCGGCAGCAGAGAGAACTTACAAATAGTCACTTCAAGGGTTTTGATTCTGCTTACATCTGCTTGTTTGTGTCTTTTTGCCTGGGACATTATAGCTTAACCTCAGTCTCATCATGTGTGTGTAGCCATCAAATGCATATTTAGCACCCTTTCTACAGCATCTTTACATTTAACAAAGTCAGTTGGAAACATGAAATGGACACATTTGCTTAATTAGTCTTCAACACTGACTGTCACTATTAAGAGATGAGAAGCCTGCTTTTGTCTACCTCTGTCTGAAGTCAAGAAGTCATTCAAAGTCACTGTGAATTTCATGTTGTAAATCTACCACCTGCTGTGCAGACATAGCAATAGTAACTGCATGGGACTTAACAAAAGGTCATTTAACTTGTCTTGGATTTGTCTGGAATTTGGCTTCATCTTCAAGATGCATTTTTTGTCAAGAAATTAGACTAACCATCTGTTAGACCCTCCACATAAAGGTGTGCTTAACCTAAAAATCAGACCTTGATTGAACACAGGTGATTTAGTTCATGTGACTAATTAGCGTCACTACTGATGACTGCTTGCGCAATCATGTGTCGTGTTTTATATTTGTAGTTCAATCAATTTGTAGAGACTTTATATTGATCAGTGTCATGAAATCACACAAATCTGTGGACTAATAAAACATGATATCACTTTTCACTGGCTCTGTATATGACATACAGTAAATGTCTACGGTATAACTTCCTGACCTTGTCCTCCCTCAAACACACAAGTAGAAATGTCTCAGAGCCAGTACAAGTCTCATCAGAGCCTAATAGCTGGATAATAAATGGACACATCCCTCAGCCCTGAGAGATAATAAGGACTCAGACCTATTCCTGGAACTAGTCGCCTTTTTCATTTTAATTAATAAGAGGTCAGGCACATGAATTATACAGTCCTTTATTCATCTTTGCACTCTCTTTAAAAGTTTCATGAGAAACTCATGCTTGCTTGATATTAAAACCCTTCAGTGAAACATCTGGACCACAGCAGCTTTGGCAGCTTTTTTTCCTCACTTGTTAGATATGTGTGTGTTGGTATAAATTATCCAATCCAAATGATCCGATATGTAAAATATGCATTATCATAGGGAATCATGATTGAAACATGCCATGTTTCAAAGCATTGCAATATGCATTTGCTTTATTATTTATGGCATGCTAATGAATTCATCCTGGACATGGCATACATGGCTTAGTTTTCCGGACTATGTAATGCAGCGTATACATTGATTAACATGTGCTCTACATCTGTTTGTTCTGTTTATTGACTGAATGTGGAGCACAAAAAAAGAACAGAGGGAAAAAGGTTTCAGTATAAATGGCAATCAAAGTCATGCACCATCACATTACAAGCTCTTGTTATTTATACTAAGATGCATTTCAAGCACGCAGAGGAAGCCTCTTATGTTCGACAATCAGTCTTTTGAACAGGCTCCGAATTTGAGCAATCATGCATTTGCACACACGCACACACACATGAAAAAATATTAACAAGGTTTTTGTGTACGTGAGTCATCTAAACGCCATCAAATACACGTGAGTATGGTGTTTTATAAAGGCAGCAACCCTCTCTGGTTCATAATGAATATTCTTTTCTTGGAGGTTTTTCCATTAAATGTGAGGAGCCAATAAGGGATCTTCTCAATCAGGAGAAAGGGAAACCGGTATAAACAGGTATGTGATAATTGCGAAATCTTCTGATGTATGTGAGTAATGACAAAGTGGTAGCCTGTTGTTTTGAAGTGTAAAGCATATGCAATCTGTTTAAGTGACTGCTTACATAAAGAGCAATTTCAGACATTCAGGATGCTGAACCTCTCAAAAGATCCATATGGAATTTGAACACTAAAAGGCTCAATAAATTGCTTTTTGACTACATAAGTGGGAGCTATGTTTGCATACATAATTGAAAGTTTGAAATGTACTTTTATCTGAGCACGAATAGTGTTTGTCCAAAAACCTGTCCTTTAATATGAGAGCAATATATCTTGCTTTACTGGTTGATCACACTTTGAACCCTTAGGAGAAAACTTTTGCCATGTTTGCCCATCTTTCCTCACAGTCACGACAATGTTTTACTCACGCCTTAAAGAATCAGGCAGGTTATTTTTTCTTTTTATTCTTCCTAAAGAATTCCATTAAACAAAATAAACAAAAACAAAACCAACGACAACTCAATTTATCCAACCCACTAAGTGTGTCTGTGCAGTCACAGATTTATGTTGCATTACATGTATGCATGTTTGCCATAGAACAAATAATAAGCAATATATTGCATTTTGACATATAAATTAAGTGTCCCATAAGGTTTATGAGCACATTTTCCCGGAAAGAAACCACATTCAATGGCAGAGGAAACTTACAAAAAGCCCCTTTAAACAAAAAAATTAAGTATCATTCGGTGGCTATATTCATTTATATATATATATATATATATATATATATGTGTTTTTCATAGCCTATATATGTATGTACATACTAAGGTATGTAAATACACAGATTGACAGATAGACAGATAGGTAGATAGATAGATAGATAGATAGATAGCAGGGATTCACCCCCATCCCTTCCAGCTTGTCTTTGAGGATGGGGGGTTGGATGGTGTTAAATGCACTTGAAAAATCAAAGAACATAATCTTTATGTAACCACCTGGCTCATCCAAGTAAGAATGGGCCCGGTGGAGCATGTAAAGGACGGTATCATCCACTCTGATATGTTCTTTGTAGGTGAACTGTAGGGGGTCTAGTGCATGTTCAACCTGTGGCCCAGAAGGTGGAGAAGCAGCTGCTCCAGGGTCTTCATGATGTGTGATGTGAGGGCCACCGGTCTGTAGTCATTTATCTCAGCCCGTCATCCTACTTTAGGTACCGGAACAAGACATGATGTTTTCCACAGGACCAGGATCCTCCCTGTTTGTAGACTTAAGTTAAAGATCCTCTGGAGAGGCTCAGTCCTTTAACAGCCTCAGATACACACCATCCAGGTCTGCTGCCTTTCCAGGACGTAGCCTCTTGAGCTCCGCCCTCACCTCCTCCACTGTAAAGGACAGGAGACTTGACCTCAGTGTGGAGGGAGTTGCAGTTGCAGTGTCAGGTTGTGGAGGAGATGCCGTAGGAGAAGCTGCAGCTGAAGCAGTGGGAGAGAGAACAGGTGAGGCTGTGTCAAACCTGTTGTAGAAGAGGTTGAACTCATTGGCCTTGTCTACATCACCTGATGTTGCCTGGCTGTTCTTCTCTTTATAGCCAGTGATGGTTTTCATCCCCTTCCACACCTCTCTGGTGTTGTTGTGCTGCAGCTTCCTCTCTACTTTCTTTTTGTAGTCCTCCTTCTCCTGCTTTAATCTCCTCTTCAGCTCATGTTGCACACAGCTGAGCTTCTCCCTGTCTCCATCCCTGAAGGCCTCCTTTTTCTGGTTTAGGAGGGTCTTGATGTTACTGGTGATCCAGGGTTTGTTGTTTGGAAAGCAGTGTACAGTCCTTGCTGGTATTACAGTGTCCATACAGAAGTTAATGTAGTCTGTGGTACATTCAACCATTTTATCAAGGTCAGGGTCAAAACAGTCTTTTAGAGACTCACTGGCCTCCGGGGTCCAGTTCCTGAATGAGCGGGTGGTTGCAGCCTGCCTCAGTACACAGGGCTTGTAGGAAGGCTGAAGAAAAACCAGATTATGATCTGATCTGCCAAGTGGTGGTAGAGCTGAAGCAGTTTAGGCCTCCTTGACATTTGCATACAACAGATCCAGTGTCTTATTTTCCCTCGTGGGACAGTCAACATACTGAGTGAAGCCAGTCAGGTGAAAAGTGAGAGTGACATGGTTACAATCCTCCAATATTGCAATGAATGCATCAGGGTGCTGGGTCTGTACTCTCGCAACAGTCTCGTGAATGACGTCACACGACTGCAGGCTCTGCTTGTGGTTGAATGTAAACAGCAATGGTGACGATGTGAGAGAACTCCCTCTGTATATAGTACGGTCTAAGACCAACTGCCAATTACATAAGAATGATATTTGTACAAAGCTTTACTTACCATAAGGCGGCACGGCGGAACAGTGGTTAGCACTTGTTCTGGGTCTTTGCATGTTCTCCCTGTGTCTGTGTGGGTTTTCTCCGGGTACTCCGGCTTCCTCCCACAGTCCAAAGACATGCAGGATAGGGTAATTGGTGACTCTAAAGTGCCCATTGGTGTGAATGTGTGTGCAAGTGGTTGCTTGTCTCTATATGTCAACATTGTGATAGACTGGCGACCTGTCCAGGGTGTACCCCACACTTGCCCAGTGTCAGCAGGGATTGGCTCCAGCCCACCCCCCCCCACCCCATGAGCCGGGGCCAGACAGAACATTCATAATAATGCGTGCTGCATTACATATGATCTTGACAGTGCAGAGAGTGAAAGATATTAGTTGCAGTGCATTGTGATGTGTAGTCTTTGTGATTGTGAGACAGCCTTGGGGAACCCTGCAAAATAAAAGCTAATTACTGATCCCAGTCTCAGGTGGCAGCAGGATGTCATTTCAAGTCATAAAGGAAAGAAGAAGAGCGATGCAAAGAATTAGCTTTGATCTGGGAGCATGTCTGCAGAGTGTAATATTAAAGATGTAAGGCTAGGAAGTGTTGTTCAGATAAATAATAGACTGTGACAAAAAACAGTCATGTTTGATTAGGGAAGTCATCAGAGAATGATAGCACATCTAATCAGGGTCTCAAACTCGTCTCCTGATGTAAGGCTATGCAAATTAAATCGGCTTCACCATCGATCAGATAATCGAGGAAAGGACACCCCAGGTCTGACAGCTGCTTCAGGCTCAGCAGGAGGGAGGAGAAAGGGACAAAGTTTGTTAAAGAAAACCTGCCAGCAAGTAGGTTAAGTTCATAGAGTCAGCTACCACTGTAACTCAAACTCCGGGTCATCCCCTAACCTGCAGAGTTAGAGTAGCCTTTCTTTCTGGAACAAAAGCTCAGAGTCTTCCTTAACCAACTCAGAGTTCTCACTAAACCTGCTTTCTGGTATTACTTCTGGATTAAAGCCCTGACCATGAACTACAGTTTGTTGCATGTTGTTAACCCTCTCTCTCACTCATGTCGTGTCTCTTTTCTCACTAATAAAGTCATAAAATGCCCCAAAAATGTTTTTTAATGTTTGTTTTTTTATGTTTGTTGTTTCCTGCTTGTGATTCACTTGCTCTTAGGTCAAGTTTCCATCCAAATACTGTGCATATCTTCACTGAATTTCCAGAAAACAGACAAAAATGCATTTTCCCATGAATTATGCAGATATGAGCTTTGTGACATTAATTCTCCAGTTAAACCACTACAGAAGGAGAGAGTGCAAAGAAATAATGTAATTAGAAGAGTGCCGGTCAAACCTCAAATAAATAGAAACCATGTACTGGAAAACGTTGCATTCATGATCTTTTCATGCATTTGTTTTATCTCAACGTTTTATTACATTGTTCAATTTCTAAAAGGGAAATTCATTGTGGTGACAAAGACAGACAATGTATATTAAGTCTGTGAATCATTTTGGGTTTATCTCTGGGGGGCTAAAAATCCCTGCCGGTGCAGAAGATGGGCGAAATGTGTTAAACATCACCCAAGCAACTAAACTAAAAAGAGCTTTTGTCAGAGTGTTTTGGCTGCAGCACAGAATCTACTTTGAGCTGCTGCTTTGGAATCAGTGTAGATGTAATCTCCTCGTAGTGGAGTGTAGAGTAGTATGACATTTAAAATCACAGCACATTGCTTCATTTCTGTAATGTTTGAATGTTTGAAATGAATTTGAATCACATTAGGTGATAAACTGAATTTGTCCCTTTGAACTTTTGAGTGCCTTTTTTTGGTAAAGCTTTATACACCACACAAGTTATATTTAGTGTAAGAGAGATTGATAAGATACTTATTGGATATCTATACTAAAACAAATAGATACTGAATCCCTATTTTACAATTACTGGGTGCCATATGTTATGACCCAGAGGTCATTTGAAGCACTTTTCTGATGTGTAATTTGTGTGTGCTTTAATGTGTGCTGGTGTTGTGGATATCTCTCTTTCTTTCTAGGGTTCCTGCTGAGGTGTGTGTGTGTGTGTGTGTTGGGATGTAGGTGTGCAGGGGCTGATTGAACGATTGACTCTGTTAGTTTGTAGGTTGTTCCAGGGAGCTGATTGGTGCCAGCCTCCAGGCTTGCAGTTTTAAAGCCGGCTTCTTCCAGCTTCTGCAGGGGCTCATCTCTTCCACTTCCAACCAGCCTGCCAGCCAAGATGTTCTGATATTGTATATAGTTGCTCATGTGAAATGTCAGCCCAGGTGCCGTAGGGGTGGGTAGCAATTTTGTTTAACCTAATTTTCTCCTGTTTTTTGTTAGATAAGGAGTTAGGTTAGTGGCTTGTTTTTTTGTTTAGGTTCCTTAGTCTTAGTTCCTTAGTCTTAGTTACTTCTGTTTGTTATTTTGCTGTTAGTCCACCCTGAAGAGAAAGAAATCTTGAATAAAAACCCTAATGGGCAGTAATTCCTTGTGGCTGGTGGTTCTTGGGAGCTGGGAAGAGGGGAGTCTCTCAGCATTCATGTTGCGCCAGGGTTTCCCCTAGGCCGGGTCGTAACACATTATGTTGTAACCTTAATATCGTTACAGAAAACAGTATGTGCCAATGTTTTTTCACAATGACACTAGTTATGGTGTGGTAAGTTAAGTTAAGTAAGCTAAGTGTGGTAAGATATCCATTATTCACAACATGTGGTGCAACAACATGGCTAGCATCCACTGCGCAACACTCAAGGCTTCCCTCACCTAAAACATACAGTATATCAAGTAAAGGAATATATACCACTGTTTTGTATTGAGACACTGAAAAAATTTCAGTAGCTATTATAGTTTTCACCCTTTCCAGTGTATATATATGAAATGAAGGTGAATTTAATTTCTAGATCACTTCTAAATACTAATTTGTCAAGCTCTTTCTTCCTGTACTTGTTCCCAGAAAGCATTTCACTGGTAACCCATGTGTACAATATATTTACTTAGTAAATTGCAGGCTGTAGTCTAAAGCATCTCTCTTGTTACTTCCATGATTCCACTTATTAAATATGAATGGTTAATAAAATGCTAAGACTATAGGGTGTGTGTTGAATGGTTTGAATTAAGAATGCTGATCTGTCAGCCGCACCGTACCTCCTCCTCTCTGACTGTCTGGCAGCTGGGGATGCTGCAGTGGCGGTTGCTGGTCATTCTGTTAGCAGTAAAGGTCGGAGTTGAGTCCCAGCCAGCTGTCAGACAGTCACTGACAAGGGTCAAGGCAGAAGACTCAGATTTCTGGATTTGGATTTCTGTGCAGCTTAGTGAGAGCATGGAGCATAATACTGTTATAGCTTTTTCAAATGATGTGTTTGCAGACTGATTTCAAAGGAGTGTAATATTCAGATCCTCCATGTAGTGAATTACATGGGAGTCAAGGGATATGTTTCTCACCTTGGTCACCTCGACTTATAATGACATGCTGCAGCTAATGACACATCTGTAAATCACTGAGACAAAAGCATAATTGCTGCTGTGTCTGTCACCTGATGGCTTCTTCAAGTTCTATCCTCCAAATGGAAGATGCAGAAACTATCAGGTGACATACAGCAGAGCAGACACAGGGGCCTGCGGAAAAACAAGATAAACTACAGACAAACAGAAGTCTGTGTGGCTAAGCACCTCTTAAGAGTGGAAATAAATATTTCCACTTTAAATCCAAAGGGACATTTTTCTCAACAAGTGCTATTGGGAAGACAGAACACAGTCACATGAAAAGTCACAACAGTTTATTATTTGGTAACGCCTCAGAAATCATCACCCCTTAGGATAAGATAAAAGTCTTTGAAAAATGTAAACATGTTGCAACATTTATCAGAGCATCTTATCTGAAGATACTTAATATTTAACAAACACAGACCCACCTGTTGTCTCATAACAGACTGTTTTAACCAACACCTAACCAATATCTGTCATTATCATAAATATGACCATACAGATAAGATGTAAACTAGACTGAACAATCACATCCAAAGAATACATGATACATTACATATTTACAGGATAAAATGCATTTACATTTGACACTTTCACATTCTACACAAAGCTCCATAGATTAATTTTTGAAAAATTATGGATTATTCATCCATTTCGCAAGATCAGCTCTTACATAAACTCATTGATGAACAAATTTACATGCAATGAATTAGAAAATAGAATCTTTAATACAAATGGTGCGTCCATTTCATGATTCTTATTTGTCTTTCTGGCAAAAATAACCTGATCCATATTGTACTGTTGATTCCATAGTTTGCTCCATTTGTCAACTTTAAAGAATCACATTGTACGCCACAATTACACTAAGACTAACGGTGTATTCACAATGCAGTTGAAAAACAACGATCTTGCACTGCACTTTCTGTATTGATTGGCATTCACAGTAATGGGGAGGTGTGCACTTAAGCTGTTTGTTGGCAACAATGTGAATACATCTTTAGAGTAGACAGACACGCTAGCCACTCTCTGAGACATAAGCACACTGGTTCTTTGTGCTAAATGCTGACGTCAGCAAGCTAACATGCTCACAGATAGCAATGGTAAAATGCTGGTGTATCATATTTACCATGTTCAACATCTTAGTTTAGCTTGTTACCATGCTAACATTCGCTGATTAGCACTAAACACAAAGCACGGCGGAGGCTGATGTCATTAGTTCTGTGAGAATTTGGTCACAAACAAATGTGTACTGCACTGATTCAAATTCTGAACTGATGATGATGCTAGAGGTAAAGTTACCAGGACACCAACTGTTCATCCTCTGGGGATCATAAATGGCCAGATTTCATGGCAGTCCATTCAATAACCCTCTCAATCAATATTAATCAGTATCACAAATGTCAACCTCATGGTGACAATAGAGGAAAAGTCACGGGAATTACCATAGTAATTAGGATTCATCCTCTGGGGCCCATGAATGTCTGTGAATTCCATAGCAAGTCATCCAGTAGTTGTCAAGATATTTCAGTCTGGACCACAGTGGTGGAGCAATGGATCAACAAGACACCATCTCTTGAGCCACACCACTAAAAAGAATATAGAAATCCATTAGAAGTACTGTTCTGGTTATGTAATAATGACTTAACGGCCATCATCTCATACCTCATCAGTGTAACATCCCTATAATGACTTGCAGTGTGTGTGGTACTCAGTAGTGAGTTTCAACAGGAAAGCAATTGTTCATTTCTATAGAGTGCTCTCACTACAATATACTGCTACCACAGGGACTTGTAGTACTGTGATGCCTGTCCTCACACTTACTTCAGTCTTTCTCATAAGGGAGCAATATTTTTACACCGTGTTCAACAGGCTGGGTTGAGGTGAGAGATGTGTCTGTGAGACGTCAGGCTTTTATCTACTGTCTGACAGGCTCTTCAGGCTGATGTACAGGGAGCTGACCATGGTGGCCTCCTCCTGCATGGACTCCTTCAGATCAGGCTGACCCATGCACATCAGGGCCACCAGTCTGTTGGGCAGCTTCCCACTGAACAACAGGTAGATGCAGGGGTTCGCACAGCTGTTCAGACTGGCCAGCAGCATCAGGATGGTAAAGGTTGCCGCTGGAAACACAGAGGAGGAAATGAGAGAGATATTCATATGAGCCCTTTTCTCCTTTTGTTTTATCCATTTTAAATTGAGAGGACCTTCTCTTGGTTATAGATACATGTTGTCAATAATTAAACTCTATATGGAGATGGCACCCTCCTTCTATAATATTATCTTTTTTTTTCTTTTTATGAGTGAATACATATTATATGATAAATGCAGGGTCATAATTTTAAGGTTATGATGTTACCCTATTTAAAAGCACTTACAGAGAACCAGATCTGGATTCCAAACTTGATTAAAAATAATTTCACAGGATTATTTTACAGGAAATCTGTCAAGCTGTGACCAAGGATATTTAACTAGTTTTTTTTTGGTTTTTTTTCCATTGTTTGGCTCAGAGTTTATTGCCATTCTTTGAATTGAATACATCACAGCTGATAATGTGTCATACTGTTGCATGCTGTAATTCTTATGTTAGAATGTATATTTGTATGTAAAAAAAATATTTTCTATGTAATTTTTTCATGTTGTCAGATCCCTGTTGTCTTACTCTGAGTGGGCGCCTCAACGTCCCAGACAGACCAGAGCTGCACGGTGAAGAAAGGCGTCCAGCAGATGATGTAGGCGAGCACAATGACCACGGTCATCTTCACCGTTTTCACCCTCGCCTTGGACACTCCTGCCACGCTGCTGGCCCTGGAGGACAGCGGCTTACTGACCGCCTCTCCGACATGGTGCGTCTTCATGTGGAAGTTGATGCGCACGGTGCGGCAGATGCGCACCTGGCACACGATAACCGTGATAATGGGCAGGATGAATATCACCAGAGTCGTCCAGGTCACGTAGGCTTTCGGTCCCCACGGCTTGATGAACTGCGCCCAACAGTCGTACACACCGGGAGCGACCTCGACCCGAGAGAAGATGAAAATCTGCGGGAGGCTGCCGATGAGAGAGACGCACCAGGCGGCGCACACCGGACCGTTCAAGCGCGCCCTGCGCCTCTGGAAAGTCACCATGGGGTTGCAGATGGCTTGATATCTGTCTACTGTCATCACTACTATCATGTAAGTGGAGGCAAACATCCCGACCACCTGCAGGTACTTCACAGCGCGACACAGTATATCTGGTCCGACGAATCTGTCGGTGATGTCCCACATGAGTTGCGGACAAACTTGGAAGAACGTGACCACCAGATCTGCGAGGCACAGGTGGAAAACGAAGACGCGCATCCTGGAGAGCTGCTTCCTCCGCTTCCACAGCACCATGAGGAGCCCGAAGTTTAGGATCCCCGCAGTGATGAAGATGATGGACAAAAGAATTATTTCCACCTGAGCCAAGCTCTCATCTCGCGGCTCATCCCCAAAGAGCGCGCTCTCCAAAGTGCTGTTACTGATGTTCACTCGAAACCAAGCCATGCTTTCACACCAAATACAACACTACAGGGTAGCTGAACACAATTATAAACCCATTCCAGGTGAATCCAGCTAAAGTAGAGGCATACAAAATATAAAAAACTTTAAACAGACAGCCTGGGATTCACTTTTAATAATGTCATTAAAAGGTAATTCCTAAAAAAAAAAAATCGTTGTGGGAGTTTAAAGGATGCATTCTGCAGGCAGAAACTGAGGTATTAGTAAAGGAGAGATGGGGGCTTTATATCTCCTCATCTCTGCAGGGGGGAGGAGCAACACCACTCCAGCACAGAAAATACACAGATCAACCACCACATTAAATCAGGTAACTGGCTTTAATGTGGTGCTGCTCGGGGCATATCCGTGGTCTGTTTTGAAAGACCTCATGCTGAACCATCAATAATGAGATTTAAAACTTATTTTGTAGTTTCAATTATTTTTCCATCATGCATCATGGCACCACCAAGTCAAACATACACCAGTCTTCATTTCTCACAGCTCCTGCCACAGGATTTACACGAGTGCAATGCACTTCAAGCAAACGAATCACCAAGTGTCTTTAATTAAAAAGAAAAAAACATTTTTCATAGAGGATATTTTCCTCACTAAAGAAATGATATATTACTGCAGTTAAATAACAAAACTTCTTACTGTTTCAACAAATAAAAATAACCTTTTCTATGGTGTGGCGACCCCTGCTGCTAACTAACTCAAGATTTATATCTCACTATTCATAACAGATTACTATATCCATGTTTCACCTTCCTTCATCACACCTCACCACATAAGTGACAAAGATGTTAATTGGCTGAGCATCAGTACAGTGTCGGCCATTTATCTGAGGACCTTAACATAAACAGCAGGGCTATGTAATAACACATGGTGAAATCAGCTGCCATTGTCCATTTCACATTCTGTCATAAGGTGATCTCTTTAAGTTTACATGGAGATGCAGATGAACAGAAGTGGCCTTGGGGTAATTTAGAATGAAATTACATTCATCAATGGGTATGCACGTGTCAGTTCTTGTTGCGTCCTCTGTCAACAATACGCCTCAGTCTGCTCAATCGACACCTGTGAGCAGCACAGTTACAGTGTCAGTTGTCCGGACTGTTATTGTCTATTGTCATCTGACACAAAACACCTGCTTTTCTGTTCATTTCACATAACTGAGCAGTTCATCTTTGTCCATCTGGTAATGACTTTTCTTCCAGATGTCACGCAGCTTCTGTAAGGTAGCACCAATCTCCTTGCCTGACGTGACACCCAGCCTCCTCAGATCGTGCCCGCTGACAGGGAATCGAGGGATTGACCATCTGCTGAGCTCTGCAAGTAACTTCTTCTCACCTTGGTACTTCAGCAGCTCACATACTTTACTCTGAGAATCCAGCTCCCGGCTCTGAAAAGATATGGCATGTGTGAGAATTAAAGCCCCTGAAAACTCTGTTTTAGATTTAAATATCTTCTATAACATTAAATATTCATCACAAAAAAAAACAACAATCAAAGGTTGAATGAGGAGAAAAAACTATTATTTATTTATGGGTCAATATTAAAACATTCAGCTGATCTGTTTTATCAGGACTACATGGGTGTGGTTTGATTGGTTTAATTGATGATTGTCTTGCAACATAACGAAACAAACCTGTAGCTGTCATCAGATTTTGATTAAAATATTCCTAAATCCTGATTAGTTCACAGAAATGTGTGACATCACTTTTTTCTGCCCACTTCAAACCAGTTAGAAAGGCACAAAAAACCTCCAGAAATAACCACCACTGTTCTAACTTTTTGGTGTACTAATTTTCTCTCCTCCTGCCTTGCCTACTTCTGTTACAATTAGTGAGTTTTAACAGAATTTTACTGAAGCTAAATCCAGTGTTTAACGAGATTATCACATCTGAATCCTTTCAATTCCCTTTTTGAATCCACTTAAGTTGTTGCTTTGTTTTTGTTTTGTTAACAAAGTACTAAAGTTAACAAAGTACTAAACTAAGAAGCTTAGTAATTGAAACTAAAAATAAATGTTAACTACATTTGACTATCAGTACCCAATCCTAGTTAGTGATTATAAACATTTTCTAGGATGCCTCCTGTTGTCAGTGTGTCAGTACGGGTGGGAACATGTTGCATTCAGATGTGGGTGATGGATGCAGGTGGACCACTGTCCAGCAAGAGCAGGGAAGTAAGATAAAGGCTACAATGTGTGTGTACAAAGTAACTAAAATCATTTCCATGGTTGGTTAATCTGCTCATTTAGTAATTAATTTTTGTGGTCACATTTTTCTAAAGCCCAAGGTGATGTCTGCAAATTGCCTGTTATCCAAAACCCACATATGGTAGTGAGTTATATATCATAGGACCTGGAACCAGTGATTTTTATCTCCTTTGATATTTTTGCTGGAATATATTATGACTGAACTTCGTGTAGCAGCTGCTACATTGCAGGTGTCTGTCCAATCAGCTTCAAAATCAGCTGAATCAAGCTGGTATAAAATAATAATGCCTGCCTAGAACATGGTGTGTACACTCTGAATACTCATGGCTAAAATCAATGACCACATTGTCCCACCATGACTCTCTCAGGCTATTTTTGTTTGAAACAAACATGACGAATTAACATATTATTGTATTGACGCACTAACTGAGGAGACTGAAACTTACGTCAATGATGAAGTCAGTGAAGGGTTTGAGGCTGTCCGGCTCGTCTTTGCTCTTGCGGAGCTCTCGTCTGTATTTGATCAGGAACAGAGCCAGAGTCTTCTCCTCCTTAGACACCTTCAGTCGGATGTCCATCTTTTCTACCTCCTCTGGGCAGCGGAAGAGAGCCGCCAGGATGGTCATGGGTTTGGGAGAGTGGTCTTTGGCGTTCTGCCACACTTCCTTCATCTCCTCAACATCGCCATCTGGAGGTAAACCTGAGCAGGAGCGAACAGAGAAGGGATGAGCAACAGAGCAGAACAGAAACAAGAAAAAATTTATTTTATTGTAATTACGCTGATTACTTGTCTGAAGCACCGGTGTCCTGTTATAACAATTCTTACCATATAACTGTTACGAGTTAAACATTAAAGGGTCATCCGGCTAGTGCTGACTAATACCAGGGTTCAAATCAAATCCCACTTCAATCTCAGGAAAGGAAATTGAGACATTCCTTTTTCAGAAACGGCTCCAGTTTCTTGACAATTAATGACACTACTGATCCTTTTAACTAATGCCTGCACTTTGCAAATAATGACTTGATAGCAGTCATTATAGCTGAGACCATTGTCAAGAGGGATCTGATCCATGACAAACATTATGTTCCAACAGTTGGGAACATTTTTACCAAATATAAAAGCTAATGGAGACATTTGAGCCATACAGACATTTATTGCTTGAATAAGAATATAATATACATATTATCTTATGTAATCAATTTTAGAAGTTGTTGTTATAAAACTAGTTCATGAGGATTGGCAAAGTTTAATTTTTGCTAAGAAGAAAGTAAACAATTGTGATTCATGTACGCATGTTTATCGCACCCACTAATAGTCAGGATAGCTTGGCCTCTGCTGCTTCAATTAGTTGTGTGTAAAAGGCAGTTGTGTAGACAAACACTGTACCATAAGCTGCACCTCTTAAAGGGATAGTTCTGGTTATTTGATGTGGGTTGTGTGAGGTAGTCATATATAGTCGGTGTATTACCTACAGTAGCCGCAGTCAGTTCCTAACTGGGACCGCGCTGATTAAAATCTACTGTAGGCAATGTACTGACTATATATGACTAACTCACACAACCCCAGGTCAAAAAAAAAAACTGTACTATCCATTTAATACAGAGTGTGATTGCTGCAGAAACTGTGTAAAATCATTTCATTGCACCCCACTCACCTGTGTACTGGGCCAATTCCAGCCTGTACATCAACTCCAGCAGATGAGCAGCATGGTTACCAACCACCATCTTTTTTATCTCCACCCAAATCCGTTCTCCTGATACTGCTGCCAGTCCACGGCCATTTTCCCTGATGGCGGTCAGTGTCTCAGGCTCATGGTCATCAGGTTCCAAGGCCACCCTGCCATAGAACCTGGGGTGAAATAACAAGATTAAGGTCAATACACTTTCACTTCAAACAAATACAGAAGATGATATTAGTCTTCACCTTCCATTTTTATTTTTTCTTGTTAAAATTTTTTTTAATTTTTTCCTCATGAATTGGGTAAGATGAAATGAAACGAAACAGACCACCTGAAATATCGCAGTATTCTCAGGTAGTCCTCTTGGATTCTTTGCTCAGCGCTGCCAACAAACCGAACTTTTCGGTTCTGCAGGTCTTCATATCCTTTGAAATAGTCGTACAATGTGCCATCGAGCCCTATAAAGGGCAAAAGAAATCATGGTGAGGACTTCTGACACATGTATATACCACATGCATCTCCATAACTCAAGCCAACACAATAAGTCATAATGATTTCTCAACACAGTTCACTTGATTCAGTGAATTACAAAAAGGCACAGTTACCTAGAAACATGGAATTGATGGTGAGGTCTCTCCGCTCAGCGTCTTTCAGCCAGTCAGTGGTGAATTCTACCTCTGCATGACGTCCATCCGTCTGAACATCCACTCGCAATGTGGTCACCTCAAAGTTCTCATTGTGTAGCTATAAAAAAATAAAAAAATTAAACAACAATAAAGAAAACACATATGACAAGAGGCACATTATGACTGCCCTTGTGGTGCTGTGATAGGATTCAGATGATGCATGTCCTCATTTTGAGTCAGTGTCCATCTACTCACTCTTACTTGTGGGTGGCGTAGTAGTTCAGAGGACACTAAAATATAGTTATTTCACAATCTGTACATGGTAAAAGGTACCTTTCATATAATATTATCTTATATGGAATAGTTTCTGACATTTTCTCATGTATGCAACCTTATGGAACCATTTGTTCCAGCCTGAACCCACTGCCTAATTTGATGCAACATATTTACATATTCCAGGAATAAACAAATCAGAGACATAGCTTCCTGTTACTTGGCTGCTTGTCTCCTTGGTGATCTTCCACAATCAATCATGATGGCTAGTCCATTAACATCTTTAAATCAAGAACTATGACCTATTTAACTGATCAATCAGATTGATTGCATGTGGAACAAGCAAGTGTCTTTTACCCGTGCAGTAATGGTCCCATGCTTCTCTCCTTTATTGTTGATCATTCTGATGCCAGCAGTCTGGAACATGTGCTTCATCTCCTCTGGAGTGGCTGTTGTGGCAAAGTCCACATCTTCAGGCCGCTTGCCAGACAGCAGATCCCGTACCGCACCTCCAGCTATCCTCAGCTCATGCTGGTGCTTCTCAAACACCTCTGCAAAGACCAAACACACACTTAAAAGAGTTGGGTTTCACTGGTGGAGTTAAACCTGGAGGGGCAAATAACTTCCCAAAATGAAGAATTCCAGTGTCATGAATCAACACAAACATTCAGTTTTGTTTTTCATTTATATTCTGAGTCTGGCTCTCTGCTCTCTTTTCACTCAAACGCTGAGATTATTTCTGCCTCCAGAGCAGCTTTGGTAGTGTTTTTTTTTTTTTTTTTGAACCGTCCTGCTCCCTCTCAAACCTGTATAAATGATTTTGCATGCTCTCTCATCATTTAAACTCTGACTTTAACTGCCTCTGCTGACATGACTGTGGGAAACGAGGCAAGAAGTTCTGAGTGACCACAGCAGCCAAGTGTCTGTCCACGGCTGCACCTCACCTGCTAATCCAGTCAGTCCATCGGTGAACAGAGACTGGAACTCACTGGTCTTCAGCTGCATAGTGTAGAGACTCCTCCAATAGAAACCTGCTCTACCGATCACACGAGGACTCAGTATCCTGCTCCACATCTGTACAAACAACAAAAACATAGTAATGTACTTATGTCTGGTACCGTCCATCAGCTTTTATTGAGCTAGCTAACGGTACGTGTCCGCGTGCACCTGTCACGTTGTTTACACATAAACAGCAAGTGAATAACACCGTCGTGTCAACATTTACGTACCAGATATATCACACAGACGTGACTGCAACTCAAACAGAAGAGTTTATGAACATACAGCGCAGTTACCACTTCACAATGTTGCTCTGTCTTCAGCCGTGTAGGGCTACAGGAAGACTTCTCAATAACATGCGGTCGCTAACCAATAGCGTAAGGCTTCGTCACTTCCACGAGGCGGGGTTTAAGAGCTTGTGCTACTAGTAGCTTTCTCGCGAGATATTCGCGTGGCGGCGCTTCAGGTGATTTTCCGGCTGGTTCCGTGCTGTCACTTCAGTAAACGGAGCAGGAGACAAATGGCCAAAGTAGAGCTGACACCGCTCAGACCGTGGGACGACTTCTTCCCCAGCTCGGAAAGATTTGCTAAACCAGATGTGAAAGATTTGGCGAAATGGAACAACAGAGTTGTCAGCAACCTGCTTTATTATCAGACAAATTATCTGGCTTTAGCCGTCGTTGTTTTCCTCATTGTCGGGTAAGTGACGTTGCACAGAGTAAGTTATGGTATCAATACAGCAGCTGTGAAGTGTTATATTCTGTAGTCTGCAGGTCACTTTATAAGTCGTTCGTCACCTTTCCTGGTATATTTATCCCTTGATGTTTCCCTGCTGGTGTAACCTGGGGTGTAGCCTACTTTAAAGGGATTTAAAATGAGGATACAGGCAGGATGTAGGCTGCTTAAGAATTGAAAGGTATTGTTCCAGCTTTCATATGATGCACTGTGACTGTTATGTTCTCAGCGGTAACTTTTCTCAACATGAAAACCAAACTTAAGAACATTTCCTCAGCTTGTGTCTCTCCTGTTGGAATTTTACTCAAAACATCAATATTTAATCAATAGAGTTGAAATTCAAATAGGCTCCCAGGATATTCTCACTTACACTGTTGGAAACACAGACTGAACTGGAGGGAGAAAAGATGAGTCAGCAACCACTTTTAGGCCTGGCTCATACTGTATATGAATCTACATCAACATTTCCATAGGCGTGAAGTACAAGCACAGCTCCAGACTCCTGCAGACTGCTCAGAGAACTAGTTTATTATCTGATAGCTCCATACAAGGCCGATTCAGGTCAGGGAACAAGAGGTTAAGCCTCTACTTTATGAAATATCTTGGCTTTAGTTGGTACTTTGTGTCAACTAAAGCCTGGCTTACTAAAAATAGTGTTGCCCTGTCCACTGAGCTGTGTGATGACATATTGTTGCTATGGTCGTGAAGCCCACTTTAGCTGTTTGTCTAGTCAGCTGTTGTATTGCAGCACAGTTGTGAGAAAACAGCATCTTAATCAGCTGGCCCCTGTATCCTTGATTAGAGATAAAAACCCAGTATCGGGTATGCTCTCATTGAGTCAACCCTGAATCATGACCCCAAACCAACCAACAAGGTTGAACTTTGACACAGTCTACACAGTTAACTTGTTTAATAAAAGCGTATTATGTTATTTTTATCCCGTTTGGAAACAGCTCAACCATGTCCCTGCTTTTGCATGGAGCTCATTTGCATTAGTAGATGTAACAGTCTCAGGAAGCTCATTAAGCCATAGTACATTTTCATCAAGCCACGCACAGGATATAGCATAGGTTTGCCATTACCCAAATAACACAGCAATATTATCCTCTCGGTACTGAATGATAACTCTAGTCTAAAAACCCGGAAGCCTGCAAAATCAGCTGCTTTCATTGAACTTTCACTGATTCTGGGTCCTTATACAGTTCTTCTAACATAGAAAGCATGTTTCCAGACCATGTAACAGGGCCTGTAGTTCACATCTCACGAGGTGAGGACTTGTAATAGTTTTCCAATAAAGAACAACAAGAATCAACATGAAATCACATGTAAAAGTAGGTGAAAAACACACAACTTTGCACAACTTTGTCACAGTAACATATTGGACAATGTGAGAGGTTCTGTAATGCAGAAGGTTTCAACCCCATCCAAGAATGTCAGAGGTCTATCTTCCAACATGTTCACGACTTCACAATGCAAGTGAGGATTTTTTATTCAGCATGGATACAAGGCGCATACATCACATGGCAGGACTGATGGGTTAGGCAGCTAACTTGTCGTGTTGTTTTTTGTTTGTTTTTTTTGGACTCACAAAGATAGCAGGCTTTGTTCAGGATTAGACTGACATCCTTACAAATCAGTAGATAGATTTTGCAGTGGATGGCAATATATTAGATTGGAAATACAGTCAATGTTTACAGTTCAGGCAGTGCCGTACTCTGACTTTAAATCATGGCCTCCATATCAGATAGTTAGTTTTATTTAGTGTGAGTAATGAAAAAGATTTAACATGAATATGAGGTACCTTGACTAATAAATTGTCTGGGCATATATATTGACTGATATCATCTTATCACAGATATATTGATATCAGCAAATATATCAAACGAGAAGTAACAAGAAGTTGCATATTATTTTTGAGGTAATTTAGAAAGTGTTACCATTACACGGGTTGTCCATCAGAGGGCAATGGCAAGTTGACTTTTCAACTGTGAAGAATTTAAAGGAAATTAAGGATTTCAAGGGATAAGAATTTAAGGCCTCCTTATAAAAGATATTTGTGTATATAATGTGTTTATGTAAAAACAATAGTGGTCAGCCAGTCAGTATTGTTATTGCATTTGTATAGAAAATGTTTTTATAAACTCAATAAAATGATGCCAAACATAAAGGATCAATGTGTCCTAGTGGTAGGCAGTGATTAGCCTTTATATATTTGCACACTGTGACTTAGCACCCACTTCATTAATGCTATGTTTTGATCACAGACACCTTCATCAAGCATTGTTTTCTTTAAGTTTTTTTTTCAACTTTGTGAGACCCAGTTATCCAGGATCACCACTGTTAGTGAAGCCATACACCTCAAAGAGAGCCTGAGTAAACCAAACTGTGAGACAGGCCCTTGGTTTCTCACTGAAGTCATGACCTTGACCTGGCGACATCACTGCAGTCGTGCCAGGGCTGGATTTGTCACGGAGCTTTTCTGTCCAAGGTGTTTGGCCTGGGAGAAAACAGTTGGCGTGTGTGTGTGTGTGTGTGTGTGTGTGTGTGTGTGTGTGTGTGTGTGTGAAAACTAGCTCGTCTCAGGCATAAACTTTGACCGTGAAAAAGAAGGTTTTAAGGGCTGCAGTTAATTATCATTTTTATTATTGAATAAATATGACAGTTATTTCCTCAATGAATTGACTAATCATTTGATTTATAAAATGGCAGAAAATGATGAAAAATTCCCATCATAATTTCCCAGAGCCCATGTGTTACTTTTGAATTCCTTGTTTTATTTGACTATTAGTCCAAAATCAGTTTACCACCACACGAGACAGGGAAAAGCAGCAAGTCCTCCATTTTAGAAACTGAGACGAGACAATGTTTGGTATTTTCCTGTTTAAATTACTCAAACAGATATTCAATTTTAGTAATAGTTCCATATTAATTTTCTGCTTATTTGACTAATAAATTAATTCACTATTGTTTCAGTTTTAGTTTTTGCCTTTTTTTTCTTTTTCTCTTTATTATGTTGATGAACACAGTGTAGAAAAACTGTAATAATTTCAAATCTACATGAAATATTACTCAGCACAGACTTTTTTTTTTTTTTATGAAAAACCGGCCTGTGATACTATTCAGTGTTGTTGCACAAACAGCATCTAAACACTTGGTGGAGCCAGTGACCACACACAAGAGCCCTGCCTGTGCTCCAGTTGTATGAGAGCAGTTTTAAACTGACCCCCCCCCCCCAACCTCTGGTGTCCTGCCCTGCAGGTTCCTGAACCCTCTGGGGATGTTCACAGCCATGGCCGTGGTGTCAGGCGTCTTCCTGGGTTCAGTGTGGGCCGGAGAGAACAGAGCTGTGATCAACAACTTTAAGAGGCAGAATCCCACAGCGTTTGTGATCGCCATCATGGTCGCCAGCTACATTGTAATTTCTATGCTGGGGAGTGTCATGGTGTTCATGTCGGCAATCACTTTACCTCTGGCTTGTAAGTTCAAGAGAATAACGTGGGAAGGTCACATTTTAAATTTAAATCCATGAACGACACATAATGTTCATATATACCTGTTACTGCAATATAATTTTTACAGAGACTAATGTTAAATTTCATATCTGATCCTTTTTATTACTCAATAATCTTTTTAGAGTATATTGATCTATGCATTTGAATTAGAAAATTAGTTCTTCGGACTCGATGAAACATGTTTTTCAGATTCTCAGACTGATGTTATCATAGTCTGACTTGAACAGAAGTTTATGGGTTTGTTTTTGCCAAACGTTGACAACTTTAACGTTTTCCCATCTGCCTTTCAGTGATATTTGCACATGCCTCGTTTCGCCTCCGCAACATGAAGAATAAACTGGAGAACAAGATCGAAGGTGCTGGACTGAAGAGGTCACCGATGGGCATTTTGCTGGAGGCTCTGGGTCAGCAAGAAGAAAACTTTCAAAAGATCCAGAGCTTTCTGGAGGGAAAACTGAAGGAGTGATTGCACTTGGATTGGACACACATGTCCATCTTTTGGCCAAAGATCTTGACTTTTTTCTTAGACATAACAGTTTTCTGTATCTCCGAGTCTAAACCTCTTAACATTTGTTTCATATACAGTGTGTTTACCCGTGTGTGTATTGAAAAGGTTTGTTATCTGAAGGGGTTTATCTTTACCTCAGGGTTATCTGTCACTCCACCAAGAACTTGTTGGGGCACTTTTCTCAAACACCAATGAGGGCATCTCAAGAGCTGCCTCACATCTCTGCTATGCAATGTATCAGTGTTCCACACAGCTGCAGACTCCTTCAGTCTTTGGTACGAAATCTGTGTTTAATCAGTCTCAGAAACGACCGTCAGTCCTGCCAGTTTACGCTCAGCTAAAATTGTGAAAGCAATGTGTTGCCTTTTAACAAAGAATAAAAAGTGCACACTCAACACATGCTGCTGCCAAGATACTCCAAAGGCTGGATTGTGTCCTCACATAAAATGTAACAGTCTACTGAAGTACACGTTTGAATAGAAACCAACCAACCTTATGTTCATGCAAATAAATAGAGCCAGACAAAAGAGAAAACTTTGTCTCCAACTATGAAATATCTTTGATTCCAAACACTGAGTCAGATCAGTGTCAATATTTAAAGTGAGGACTTCAAAGGAGTGCGAGGTCTTGACCCGTGCCCATCAGTATTCCTCCTGCACCTCTGGCTGTTTAATCTTGACAATGCCCCCTGGGTGATGGATTGGTTAACTTTGCTCTCCTCTTCACTTACGCCAATGCTAATCAATGGGCTGCAGTAGATTATAGTGCGGAGAGCTGAGCGCTGCACAGCGCTGAAGTGGATTCATCTGCAGTCATTCACCTCCAAATCCGAGTTAGATGCTGTGTCAGCTACTTTGGATGTTTTTTGTTTTTTTTGTTTTTTTTTATTTGATTCCATTTGAAATTGACTGCAGATAGCAAGAATCAATCTGGAATGTAATGCTCTGTTATGTGGTTTTAAGTGGCAGTGTGTAAGTAGGGAGGGGGGAGGGCATGAAGATAAGAATGATGGCCATTAAAAAGGGCAATCACTTCAAGTATTCATGTTAACCCTTTGATTTCAGCATTACTAAAATCCATTCTTTAGCATTTGGCGAAGCATATTTCCTCTGTAAGGAATGTGTGTTATTTTTGAAACGGGCCCTACTGCTGACCTCTGCACACTCAGGTGTAACACTATTCCAGTGGCTCTCCAGTTTAACTTTGACTCGAGCTGCAGTAGTGATTTATGTCCTCTCCCGCTGTGCCTCATCTTCATCTATATTGTGAAACTTGGGGAAGTGAACACAAGCACCGATAGCAATAAACTCAAGTACAGTCATGTCTGCAAGGCGAGGGCACAGGCGAGGTCCTTGTTCTTGCTGCTGCAGCTGCTGTAAGGAACCTCACCAACACGTGTGCTGCTGCTGCTCACCCAACAGGTGTGTGTCTTTGGTGTTTTCTCCTCAACAGACATGTAATCCAGGAGAGGAAGCGCTGCTACACAAGTACAAAACAACACTTATCCTTTCTTGGTGTTTTTGAGTGAATCAGGAGCACTTGACTAACTTGTCATTTTGAAACAACCATAATTGTGTCCAAAGGTAGTCTTCAGTGAGGCAACAGAAGTCAGTGGATGTGACATGAAAACAAACCTGTGTACTGTTTTGGCTGCAGATGCTGAGTAACAACACTGTCCTCCTTGTGCAAGCTTTTGATTTGCAACATCTGCCTGTCGTTTAGTTTTCACAATACAAAGTCATGTGACAGGGAATAATGTAGCATCATACAGCACTTAATTTTGTTGGGACAGACACACTTTGATAGCACGCTGCCTTCAGGTTGACCCTCCCATCACCACCCCTTCCCCTCAGCTCGCCTGAGAGGCTTTGGCTTTTGGCCGGCTAAGCTGGTTAGCCAGCCTCATAACTCAAACAGACTGTCATTCAGCAGATCCGGCTGCTAGGACCTACACTACAGCTGATCATGTGACACGTTAGTGATGACCCGCCGTGACCTTTGCAGTCTGCCGTATTCTCATGTGAGCTTCCCATACACCCACACTGCTTTTTTCTGCCTCCTTGATGGAAGGTCATCCATACTAGCTGATGAAGGAGGCCTCAGTGTACGTGCGCGGTCAGCTAATCCAACTATTCACCCTTCATAACTCATCAGAGCCATTACTCTCTGGATCAAGGTACAATGTGCTGATCTTGGGGATGATTTACACTCACTTTAATCTGAGTTTGACTTAACTATATGGCCAAGTTTAGTTGATCATTTGTCACACCTATTGTATGAGCTCAAAGATTGGGTATCTTTTTAAAAATTTTCCACAAAATAAAGTATCTATCTATCTACAAGCACCAATTTGATACCTATGATTCTGTACCAAGGCCCAAGGTATACTTTTTTTCAATACCTTACTATGAGATATGTTAAAATGCCTTTTTTTAGCTACCTAGGCAAAACAAAATAAGCCGTGAACACAAAATTAACATCACCTTATAAAGACAAGGTGGTTAGCCTACCATGTCTCTTTACACATCCTTTACAAATCCAGCAGATACAGACCAACACACATCCAATATTCATGCTCATTTTCATGCTACACAGTGTACAAGGTGGTTGCTAACTTTGTCTGTCTTCTGTTTGGTGCTGGACACGCAGGCAGTATAGTCGGGCTGTCAGAGGCTTCTTTGCTGAAAACAGCTGGCCACACTAAAAATGGGGGCTCATCGTTTTGATCAGCAGAACCAAACATTAAAGTTGCAGGGTGTAATACCGAAACAATGAGCTGAAAATCCCTAAAATGCACAATGTTCATATGAAAATATTGACTAGTGAAGCTTTAAATTAGGAACCATCTGATCAAAGGACATAATACCACAATTCTGATGAAAACATTTGATGCCGGCTTTCGGTTCTTGATAGTTTTTGATATGTGGTGTTCCAGACATTGATCTGTAACAGCAAATCTGCTTTCCGCATTAGAGGAGTTTCGTCTGTATTTGGATGAGAGGAAAGTACATTGGAGCTCATTGTTTATGTAGTCGAGTGTCAGCTGGAACAGCCTCCCCTGATGTCTGGCTGCAGCTGGTGTGAGGCAGCAGAGGAACAGAGACAGAGGGAGACAGCTGGATGCAAAACACTCCCACCCCTCTCACTGCCTCGGGTAAATCCGAGAAGCTGGAAGTGTCTGAGACCTCCTCTGAGCTCGCTCAAGAAGCATAACACTGAGGAGCACTGCAAGCAAGTAGAGCTGCTCAACTGTGGCCTTCCTAAGGAGGCCACCAATGGCAGGATACACTTGTAGAGGTAGAAAATGTGGGGAAGGAAGGGAGGGAAATGAGGTGAAGGGTTATAGCGTAATCTGTGGAGGGGGGTGGGGAGGTGGAGGAGGAGGCGCAGTACATGTGTAGAGCAGACTTCTATTGCATGGATGCCTGCAGGGAGGGTTTGGTGCTATAAACACTGGCTTGTCATTCACAGGGAGGACAGAAGACGAGGTTTTAGCCCATAGAGGGTGTGACAGCTTTTAAAGACTGGTTTGGTCGGTTTATGGCTTAAGGACACAAAAAAACCAGCCTGGCAGCACAGCAAGGCGGTGAGAAAATATTGCAGACTGACAGAGCTCTGCAGCAGGAGAGCTTTTCTAAAAACATCATTTATTCATAATTAGCTATCATCATGACTGATTGCAGCTCTGTGTTCATTCTTACAGGCTCGAAAAAGAAAGAAAAAACTGCACTTCATCCAGCACTCCACAGTTATCTTTCTAACTATAAGCTGCATCCTTGAATGTACACCAGATAAGCAGTTTCTAAACCGTTTATATGTGGAGAATGCATTTATGGGTTGCGGTTGTCCAGGACCACCATCGTAAGCCACAGTGGCACAGTGTGTTCTTCAATATGGCTACAGAACCTAAAGGAGACTTTAGGTTCTGTAGCCATATTCCTCTGAGTGGTGATACTTTCTTCAAACCCCATTTCATTAATTGAACTGGCTCAACAGACGTTCAGTTACTTAATTTAAGGGATTTGGATTTAAATCCTGTTTTCCTGCACTGAGAGGGATGAGATTTTCTTTCCTTTGGCTGTATTTATAAGTTTGAAAGTATATGTAGATATCCTTAATAAACCACACTGATTCAAACGCTGATTTTTTTTTAATTCAAACAAAAACGCAATTATATAAATGACTAAGAACCAGCTTAACAACAGTTGTTTACTATATATTACATGCTTTTCAAATACATAAAAATGCTCTAAAAAAAAAAAAAAAAAAAAAAAAAAAAAACCCTAAAAAAAAAAAAAAAAAAAAAAAGACAGAACCAGTGTATTTACAATAACATTTACATACAGCTTCATTCTCTGAGAGAAATTGGGAGCACCAGTCCATGATCTCCAGCATGGATGAAATACCCATGTTAAAATAATAAAAAAAAAAAATCAACAAAAACTTGATTTTCTGTCCTCCTGCAGCGACTGATCAGATGTGGCAGTAATATCAAAGATGGTGACTCGGGGTAATACTCAAATGGTGTGATGTAGAAGTATTTGGCTCAATTTTACTGTAAGTACTGATGGTGAGATAGACTGAATACTTTGTAAATGACAAGAGTTACAGGTAACACAGTTTGACAAAACTGGATCTGGTGACTGGAACGTTCCAGGAAGTAGGCATCTCTTTTTGACTCACTCTTAATGAGTTCAATCCTTCATTTCAATAAAGTCCTTGTCCATCCTTATCTGATCCTTCATGTTTACAGTGTTCATACGTGTGTGTAAGTAGCAGAGCAGAATGAGTCATTCTTGTTGTTCGTTACGGCTCAGTATCCTCTTCCAGAGATAGTCCTAGTCCTAGGTTTGTGAAGTTGGCATCTCTACGGAGAATCACTGGAGCTGTTTAATCCACATTCCCTTTGGCTATACCACACAGTCCACAGCAGGTCCTGGTATAGTTTCAGTGCACAAGTGCCATCACCACAAACACTCCCAATCCACACACATAGACGCTCCCGTGGGGTTTTGTTATGATTTCAACAAAAAGATGTGGGTCAGTCTGGCAATTGCGTTCATGACAACAGAAGATAAGTAGACTTCATTTCTTTTACAAACTGAATTCCACATTAAGTTCCTTCATTCTTTGGATCCCCTTTACAGAAAAACAGGGAAGTGCAGTCTAAGGCACAATGACAACTTGTCAAGGTGAAAAATTCATACAGCACAATGACAGATAGGCAACTACACTATTGTTCCCGGTTTTGAGTCTTCGTGCCAGCATATCTGCTCTTCTGGGTCCATGTTAGTGTGCATTTGGTTGCTGACATCTATGTAGGATCTGTAATAAACACACAAGAGTAAAACACATTAGACAGGTGGCAAACCGAACGTAGCTTGTGACTGATTAACCAAGAGTTTAGAATGAATTAACCCTGGGCTGCAATAATCCAACTATGAGCCAAGATCAGGAGCTAAATTAAAAGTAAAATTGTAAAAAAAATAATACAAGAACAACAAACAGCATGTCTTTCAGGCATGTTAATGTTCAAACCCAGGGTCAAACATTCTCGCCCAACAAAACAGCAGATGCACACAGACAGATGCATAGCCTTCAAATGCAACAATGTTCAGGGGTCACATTTTCCCTCTGCCACACAAGTGCTCTCCCACCACCACAAGACACCCGAGAAATCAGCAAAAATCAGAAAGATTCAAATAAAATGATTTGGAGCTTTCTGTCAGTCCCTGCCACGAATATAAGAAGACACATCACCATCACCATGATAACCGTGTGGGGTAGTTTTACATTCTGGTCTCACCCTTTCTTCTGTGCTGTGACTTTGATTATTGGGGGGAAGGGGTTAATTTTCCTGGTCAGTAGCATAGGCAACAGCACCAAACCTCTCTAAAGGCCCCGCAGGGCACGCCATCCTATCACAGCTCCGCCACTCAAACTCTGGGGGACATCTGCACATGAGAGGGGGCAAAGGTCAAGGGTGAATGACAGCACATGGGCAGGGAGCCTCTGCATGGGCCAGGAAGAAAGCAAACAGCATAGTAAAAATAAACTAAAAAAAACTGAGCAGCAAAGGCACACTGCAGAGAAATGTGACCACTGGATGGCAATATGCTTGCCGGAAGAGGAAGTAGGGCAGGCATGTTTTTTAAAGAAGCCATGCAGTTACTGTATCATACATGACAACTGACAATCAGTAAAACATCTCAAAAATGCAAAGTTCAATTCAAAACATCAACAAGCAGACTATGGAGTCACACTGCGAACAAACTGCAAAAAAGCAAACGCACAGGCTCCAGCTGTCGCTGTTTACTTACTATGAGCTACCTTTAGCAAAGGACACCTTATTGAGCCTTTGCCCTCTGGAGGATTGTGGCTGCGCAGGGCTGGAGGCCACCTGTCTGACCCGACAGCCAGGGGAGTAGGAGGAGGAGGGAAAGGAGGAGGGGGGCAGGGAGGAGGTGGAGGAGGAAGCTGAGGAGGAAGAACTAGCAGGGAAAAAGGCACAGCGCCTCTGGCCATCAGGGCTGTGCCAGGAGCCCTTTAAAAGCTGGGAGGCGCCATATCTATAAGAAAGCAGGGGCCGGTGGACAGTTAAGGAGGAGAGAACCATTCTTAAGCTCTGAGGAAGAAGTGACTGCTGGCTGCTCAGATCCTATAATCCTACTAGTAAACCAGGCTGTCACGTTAAATAGATACATATTTGTGGACTGTGGTTTCATAACTTAAAAGTGAAGTTAAAGAAAATGTAGATCTGGCTACACATTACTCCACAGAAGTGTTGTGCGTAAGGGATAACAAAACCAAACAGCAGCTTATATTTTCTGTAGCCATCCATTCCAGGTAATTAAACACTAGCACTTAGCTCTGGGGATAAGGAGGATCAGGGAGTGGCTTATTGGATAAGGAGCTGAGTTGAGGCCAAGTTTTTTTTTTCTCACCTGCTGTGGGCGGAGTGGCTATAGGGGGCTGTGCTGTAAGAGTAGGACGGCGGCGCATGCACAGGCATGTCATATTCCAACATACCACCACTCATGTGGTTGTGCCAGTTTCCAGTGGAGGACACTGAAGACACTGGAGAAAAAACAATGGTACAAGTTAGTCATGACCCACCAACATGTGAAACTAGGGTCAACAATATAATAAACCAGAGATTGTGTTATACAGGGTGTAGTGGTCTGACCTGATGAGTAAGAGATGTTCCTGTTGTTGTGGCTGTAGGGTGTAGGCATGGTCTGATAACCCAGGCTCTGCTGGGAACCTCTGTCGTAGTCGTAGTTGTATGCAGCTTGTTTGTGTGGAGCGTTGCGATGGTACCATCCTCTCAAGTGTTCAGCCACCAAAGCCTTTTGGATGTTCTTGCTGACCTGTTCGTTGCTGCGGGGCACCTGGCGGTTCCTGGGTGGCCGCAACGTGGCGTATGGGTTCTGGGCCATGCAGTCCATTTCATCGTTACCGTAATGACTGTGCATGTCGTGGCTGTGATAAGATGCTGGGGCAGGGTGGTAGGAGGGATTGACGGTATAGTGTCCCTCCATCTCGTTGTCGTACATGTAGACTCCATTGGAGTAAGGCTCTGGGTCTGCGTAGCTGGGATAGCCTGTGACGTAATAGGCTGTTGTGGTGGGCCGGGACCGAGGCTGGAAAGCGTAGCAGCGAGCGTCTGCCTGAGCCAGGTTGGGCATGCTGCCTGTGTTGGCGTACAAGTCTTTTCTGTGGCGACCGCGAGCTCTGCGCCTGTGGGTGTGGTTACCGGGAACACTGTACTCCACACTAGACTGACTTGTGTAGGAGGAACCGTCGTCGAGGACCTCAGTGCTGTTGCTACGTCGCGCTGGTGAAAAGGTGAACGCTTGTGCAGGAGGTTCGGCATCTGTCAGGAACTGAGACTGGGACTCCAGACTCCCACTACGCTGACGGAAATGTTGTGGAGCATCTTCTGATCTACAATTAGAAAACACATGTTCTCACTCACATATACATCAAAAAAACAAAAACACAGGAAATATTCAAGAGAAAAAAAAAAGAAGTGCATCTCTGAGGCCTTACCTGAGCTGGGTGCTGCTGTAGGCATTGCGAGTAAGGAGGGGGGTGGGGGGCATGCTGCGGGCATCACGTGGCTGTCTGGAAGCCGGTTTAAACGGGCTGCTGTGGCTTGATAAGGCATCACGGTGGCTGTGGTGGAGCGATTCCTGGACTTGGCCGTAATTTAATCTGGAAAGCAGATAAGAAGAATGTTTTCAGGGCATTTGCCTCTTCAGGCCAGAGCTTTTTAATCAAGATAAACACCTCTACCTTCGCTCAACTTGCTCTCAAAACTGAGGGAGAAAAAACAAACAAAAAAAAAAAACACCTTGCGTGTGCTTGAATGCTGCACTTTAGTCATCACTCACACCTGAATGACTGTAATTTCATAGTCCATTGATCTTTCTTTTCATGCTACAGCAAGCTTTGTTCAAAATGATCTTAAATCTCTGAAGCTGAGGGCAGCACATCACCTGTATCATTCTGTAAACAGTTGTGTAGTAGCTGCCATTTAAACTAAGTTTCCAGAGCCACTTCCTGTTTCCCTTTTCCTCTCCCCTCTCAACTTGGAATTGTTGTTTGCTCCTTCACAGGCAGCGACATGTTCTTTTCCATCTATTTTTAAAGTCAGTGCATTTCGGCTGATAAGAAGGAGATTGTTGGAGAGGGAGAAGAAAGAGGGAGGAGGTGACTGGCAGGAATGTAGCTCTGGATCGGCTCTACAGGTCTGTACTAGCTCAATGCTTAGGGCTTCATACACACAGTAAAAGTTAAAAAAATTAATATGCTCCATTGGGTTCAGTGCTAGCTGTATACCTGCTGTCTGCATGCTGGTCATTGGCAGAGGCCCGTCTGTCTTTGCTGTAGTGGATGTCCAGAGTTTCTGCATGGTGGGGTCTTGGGGAATATTGCACCGATCTGGAACGCTGCCTCTGGGAACCAAGCTCATCATCTGAGAAATAAAAGCATAACTTGAGTAAAAACTATAATGGAGAATAGGGGAGAGGAGGGTGTAGACATGTGCACACTGAGAATTATTATGCCCGGACACTCACCATCATCCAGAGTGAGGCTGTCAGATAGAGAACTAAGGTCTGAAGGGTTGACATCATCTATAACAGAGGACAGAAATGGTGATGATGGTTCTTCTCATAGAAAGTGACAATATTTTGAATCAGTTACCACTTGTTAAAGTATTTGTAGTTGATTGTGATGACTGTGTGTACCTGCTAAGATAAGTGAAGCTCTCTGGGTGGGCTTCTTTCCCTTCCTGATCCTGTAGGCGTTGATCTCCCTCTCAATGTCCTCCAGCTTCCTCTTTGCGTCCAGAAAGTTGTTTCTCCTCTTCTTCTTAACCGTCTTGCAGAGGTCGCCCTCACCGGCTAACTTGATGGCTGCTTCCACAATTTTCTGCTGTAAGGCAAACATGCTCTCCAGATTCCTCAGATGTGGGTCCTGTTGGGATGGACACACACACACACACACACACACACACACACACACACACACACACACACACACACACACAGAGCGTTAACAGGGAATTTCCCTAAAATACAGCAGAGACCGTCAACGGCAGTCCTCTGAACAAAGAAACAGACTTCAAACATTTCCATGTTAAAAGACACAATATTGAATTTATCTAAAAACATAATTTGTTTTCAATGTGCTCACATTTTCATATTCTCATTCATATTCATTTTCCACATTGACTCATAGATGGAAACCAGCTACAACTCACAACAAAGATTTAATTCAGAACGTGCAATGTAAGCCTGAAAACACATGTTATCCTCATTTCAAAAGTCAAATAATCTGAATGATCTCCAGGTAAACAAACATACAAATGCATCACAATGCAAAAAAACCCCAACAACAATATAGTAGTTAGTATAGCTAACCTCATCATAGGGGAAAAGGTCATCCAACTTGAAGGCCGTCCCAACACGGCGACGAACTTGGGGAGCCTTCTCACCTGTGGTCAAGGGATACTCTTGAGGTAATCTGCCTGTAAGCTCCTGCAAATAAGAACAACTACCAGTCAGTTGAGAGTTTGGACACTTGACACGTCATTGTAAAACAACAGGAAAGAAACACTCACAGCTTCTCTCATGCAGATCTTTTTCAGTTCTTCAAGTTTCTGTGTCAGTGTGTCTTGAAGGTCCTTTTCTTTCTTTTTTAACTCGGTGATCTTCTCTTTCTTCTGCTCCTCGCTGACTTCAGACTCAGCAGAACCTGGAATAAGCACACGACTGATTAACTTCAAATCATAGCCATAAATCATCATTCATCAGTCTGATGTGGAACAGAAGCCATTAGCTGATTAACTCTCTGTTTACCGGCTGAGATGAGGCTTCCATTGCTGGCCATGATAAGCTGGTCTTTGCTCTCAATGCTGGAAAGTTTACTGATCCGCGGGGCGCAGATCACTGTAAGGTCCGTGGCGATGTCTCCTGAACTCCTGGTTGTGGTCATCTTCGACTACAGAGGAGGGAAAAAGACAGTTAGGAGAAGAAAAACGGGGAAGAGGAGGAGGGAGAAGAGTGGTGTAGGAAGGATGGTGAGTATTTCATTTTAATGATAGCGCACTGCGAAAGTGGCGGCTCCATTTGCATGCTTGGTACTCCAAGCGCACTGCTCTCTCATCAATCAGTGTGGGCTCTATTCCTGGATGAACACTGACACACCATCTGCCTTTGAGGAAGACAGAGGCTGAATAACCTCATTTGACTGCAGCCACACACTCATCCATCTCCACCACGGAATCCACATCACACACCACTAATACTTTATAACAGCTCCGGTGCTCAGCAAATATGCATCATAAACACAAATGCATTAAGCACTAAGCGTCTTCAGGGCATTGGAGCAAGTTTTAATACTCGCACAGGGACCTAGGCTGTGAACACACTGTGCCTTTTCCTATTTATTCTCAACTGCGCGGTCATAAAACAGATGTATCCTTTCCAAACTAAACACTTAAAATTTTATTTTATATGGCACATTATAGTTCACTGAGTTGAGAATATTTAATTATAAACCCCAGACAAGGCTAAAATAGGCAGAAAAATAGGCACTATTGTGACTATATCATTCTGAATACTTTATCGGTGATAAAAATCTTTCCCTCAGAGCAATTATAAGCTCTTTTGCATTTTCTGTTTTAACTACCTAACCTCTTCTACTCCCAACAGATAAAAACAATTCTATTTCTGTTAAACCAAGGACCTTATAACTCAACATGAAACTGACCTGCACGGGACGCATTTATATTAAAGCTGTAAACCCGTCATATCGCTTTGTCAAGCTATTTACACAAGTCACAGGCATGGGACACGGATCAGGCAATGCATCACATGATGAACAGTCACTGTTACACCAGGCTGTGACACGAGCTCAGTGTGTTTCAATCTGTTGTTTTACAGCCTGGTGACAACAGGCCAACACCAAAGCTCACACTCAAGTTAATTTGATGATAATAAATGTTATCACCCCAAATTAACTTTGTAAAATGAAAAACTGATCAGTGGAGAACACAAAACACACTGCATGTACCAGCAAATCATTTGCTCTTCCACAAACTCACACACTTCCACACACTGACCCTGATCTGTAGGTGGGTCACTTGACACAAGGCGAGCTCTCTACAAAGGTCAAGCATCATTGTAAAAGGAGTATTAGACAGTAAAAGAAAAATGAAAGAAACAAAGACAAGAAAGCAGAGACTTACTTTGCTTTGCTTTCTGTCCAGGTAGAACTGGTGCTGACTGATGGCCATCGCCCAGATGGTTTTAATCAGAGAGTGGCTGGCATACCATGTGTGAATAACCAGGCCAGCCTGTCCAAAAGTTCGCTTGGTCACTGTTCTACTGTCGGAGACAATAAGACAGACATTCAGTACGTCTGCTGATCTAAGAAGGAAATCTGTTTGCTCCATATGAAAAACTGCAGAGTTGATGGCAGATAAACAAAGTTTTCATTCAGATTAAATAAAATAGCAAGCAAAGATTAGAAAAGAATACTAATAAAATCTTTTTCCGCTTAAACTTGTGGCAGTTTGTGTAGTAATTTATTGAAGTGGAGAGAAGCAGTGACATCAAACTCATTTTGAGACAGACAGTGGGATTTAATAACAGCGTTGGGGGCTAAAAGAGCCACATTAAAGCTGTGAGAAGAGCAGAGGTCTTATAACAGCCATAGAATCATAAAGAGGCCCTTGAACAGTAGGAAAGCCCTCATTTAACAGACAGGTTACAGCCATTAACACGGTGTCCTAAATGGGCCACAGGCTGCAGATGCCCTTCACAGTGTGCAAGTTGCAGGATAAGGACATCAGTAGCGAGGGAGCAGCAGCTAAAATGGGAACACTTCAAAAACAGGAAAAGTACCTATGAAAATCAGTTAAGATAAATAAAGTGGTTTGCCTTCTCTGACCTGTGCGGGTCGTTTACTTCCACTGCAAATTTCTTCTCACGGAAATACAAGTTCTCCAACTGTTTCCACTGAAACAACTGGAGAGCAAAAGAGACAGTTTTGCAGAAAGGGAGGGAAGGGAGGGGGAGAGAGACATTACACACTGCTGAGTACACAAGCCAACACAGGACTATTGACTGAAATGTGGATTTACAGTGTATAAACAGACAAGTCATTTGATACACAAAAGCTGTAAAACATACATTCGTAACAATTTGCTCGGAAAACTAGAAGCCTCCCATACGAGGGAGATCAATCTCTCAAAAAGAATACAGAACAGGCAGGCAGGTATTAAAAACACTGACTTTGTTTTTGCCTTTTCGCACAGCTTTTTTTTAGCAGAAACAATATGACAGCTGGAGCAGTGAGCGGTGCTCAAAGGGCCGGCCAGTCAGGTGTAAGTTCAGGCTTACACAGGAGCAATTATAATGCTGCTGCAACTGCAGGGAGTGAAATCGTGCCAGGCAGAAAACCAGCTTCTCATTTCATTCTGCTGTGGAGGAAAACAGCGGCACGACTTCCCTGTGTCACAATGAAACATCTGCTCCACTGATATGAAACTCACTAAACAGATCTGGAGCCACTTGCCTGAGAACAACTCTTCCCTGCTCTCATTTTGGAAAAATCCAACGCTGCACATCACTCTGGCTAAGATTAATGTCATTTATGAAAACCGTTTTACCTGGTACCGCCCTAAATGGGACGCCCAACAACCTAAATTAGTGAGAAACTGTACCTTGTCAAAGAAATCACAAAAAACGGATACATCTCCACTCCCATGAACATAATTCATACTCTGAAAACCAACTATAGCACATTACATATCTTCCTTCACAACAGTGAGACTCACACTGTGACAGAGTGCCTGTACCTCTAACACAGAAAGCACAGCAGGTACAACACAACACCAGACATTATTTAGAGGAGAACATAAGGAAAATACCTACTGAATGTCTAAAACAGACATAATAAAAAGGCTTACCGTGGAGGTTTATTTTTTCCCTTCTGTATTCTCTTGGGTTTGTATCAAATCCTTTGACTGAGTTTCCCACAGGGCTAGAGCCTCCTCGAACAATACTCTCTCTTGTCTGATCTCAGGGAGCCAGATAGGTGTTGCAAGAGTTTCAGCTGAGCAGGCCACGCCCCTTTAGCCACACCCCCTCCTCTGACATCACAGACACCTCACACTGCCTTCAAGGCTTTGTATTGCTTTGCACTGCTCTCTCCCTCTTCCTCGCTCACACAGCTCACTTCCTTTTTAGCCAGACCAGATGAGCAGGTTGCACACAACTATTTGTTAGGCCAGGTTTTTCCTTGTTGAAAGACATTTCACCTCTGCTCTGCTTCCTGTCACCCACACATAACACACACTCTGAATACTCAACTTCTGTCTGAGAAGTTCTCTGCTTTTCATGTTATAAAGAGCACACAAAGCACTGCTGTGTGACTGAATCCACTATAACCATCTCCCCCACCAGGAAAACATGTCAGGAATCTGTCACTATGGTCTAATCATTAATAGCACGGCCGCCTAACCAGGCAGAAAGTACTCATGTACTATATTTGACTAAAGAGCATGATACCCCTGAGTTTCTAGATCATTTTGTATGGATTTTAAATGTTGATTTAATACTATACCATACTATTATTGCCCCTTAAAACAATGCATCTGAATGTATAGTTTTGATTTTAAAAATCAGCCAATACTGCTCTCCCTATGAATTAGTCTGCCAGTGAAACAAAGATCATGGTACTTAATGAACAAAGGGAACCAGCCAGCAGGACGCATCCAAAAACCTCTTCCCATTGTGGAGGGAACCTCTTGCCACTTCACATCCCTTGGTCGCTATCACTTAGCATCATTTACATTGTAACACAAGATAACAAAGGTTGAGACAATAAACACACTTTCACCGAATCATGTCTCCTATTAGAGAAACTCCACACCGGTGTGCTGGATGAAACTAATAGAGGGAGCCACAGCCAAAATATGTCAAGGATGTGACACACCTCAAACTCTACAATCACAAGACTGCAAGTATGCCTCTTAAAGAGGAACCGGTCCAAGAAATCAGTCTGCAAACAAGCAACTTGTGAAACAGTGACTCAAAAATACAACTCCAAGATAGAGAAAATAAAAGTAACCATTTTCTTAAAACCACTAGCTTCACGATTTGAGTGAATACACAAACTTTCTGTATCTTCAGTATTTACATCTCCCTTGTTTTTACTAAATGTCTCATTACAAGCATTTGGAAGTATGCCAGAAATGCCTGTGGTTCAGGCTGTTAATTTCCAGCTCACACCAACAACCAAAGGACCCCCCGAGACATGAGTCCACAAAAGCATTCATGTATGAAAATGTGTCAAATGCTCTGACTCACACGCCTGTACAGAAAAAGATCCGCCCCACCCTTCACCAAAACGTCACATAGCGGCTCTGGCTGGTTGGCAGCACTAAACGTTTCCACAAGATGACACATTGCTTAAAGTTGTGAACAGCTAACAGGAAGGCACCGGAAGGAAATGTGTCCCATTTTGATTCATAAAAGTCTGAATTTAATCAAAAGCAAAGTGACCAGGGAGAGGATTTTTTGACTTTTCTTTTAAACTCCCTTTTAACTTTCTTTTTTCACTAAGAACCTTCACAATCCTTTCAGGTCTTTCATGTCATGTCATTACAACCCCAAAGCTGACACTGCCCTCCGTAATAAATTGAACATTTATTTTGGTTCTGCTGGATCATCATATATGTGGACCAGCATGTGGCCTTACAGAGTGTCCCATTACCCACTGGGAGAGAGCCCAAGTGACACAGTGAGAGGGAGACAGAAGAGACTTCTGATTTAAATCAAGAAGAACCAAGTCTTGACTTGCCATCTGCTTCAGTCCCATCATATGACCTGGAAGCACACTGTTGCAGTGCTGTATTTCCTAAATAAAACATTGTTTTTCTCTTTTGGCATCTTCTTATTTCCTTAGTCCCCTCTGGATCTTTGGAATACATAATCTATTCCTTTTATTTACAGACTGCTGACATACACTCCATTATAATAGTCATAATAGAAATGACAGGGTATTTACATTACTAAATATGGGACATCTACACAGTAGGAAGTGCAAGCTTCTGAGTTTCAGGATATTCAATATGGAGTGATGAACCTGGCATGCATGCAGAGGAGATAATGTGAGGTTAAGCTATTGTAGCTACTTTAAAGGATATTAACAAACCTCCCACCAGTACTGACTTTGAATCCAGCCCCCTGCCCCCTACACAGATAACTATTTTGTATTGTTTGATCAATTGTGCTCCCTCCAGGACACACACACACACACACACACACACACACACACACACACACACACATTACCATAATGAATACAGCATGCTGACAGGGGCTGGGCAAAGGGCAAGGAGGGATGGGCTGGGTTGAATACAAGGGCTGTGAACTAAGACAGGAAGCACTATCAATATTCACCAGATATACAGGACTCCCCTCAAGGCGAAAGGAAAGTAGCCATACACTTCTAATTATCAGAGCAACAAAAAAGGTCATTTAAAAAGGCAATGTTTTTGGGTTTTTTTCCCACAACAGGAAACTCATGAGGCTCCCATGTAACAGTCCCCTCCTGGAGTGGAGGAGCTGGAGAAGGCAGAGTCTAGTTTTGATGAACCCTCCCAGGAACCCCAACACCCTCCCTGCTGTCCCCCAACTCCAAACAAGCACCCTCCCACCCGGTTGGCAGAGTGCCAATCCAACTCCCAGAAGCCCACAGCTTCCCACAGAGCACCATAATTACACCTTCCACTGGAAGTGTTGGGGAGAGACAAACTGTGGCTGTGCCCATTAATGCCTCGGTATTCAGTGTAACAGCACACCCTGCTATGTCAACAGGCTCCTGCCATATAACAACAGCTATGACGAGTCTAATGAAAGAGGCTGGGGAGAAACGCTCCCCAGCCTAGCAATACATTTCTGTACAGGTAGAATAACAGGTATATGATGGGTCCTCTACAGACCAGTTAAATTCCTTTACATCCACTGTAAAGCTAAAAAGTAGCATCTGACTTTATTTTTACTTTATTAATGCTAATTGTTTAAAGGCTTGGGCTACATAAAAAATTGACTTTCAGGAAAGGGTATTTTAATTTACTTGTATAGCATACTGCCCCAATGATAAGCTTTTATAATCAGTTCTACACTATACACTATTTTTTTCTGATCATGTAACTATTTTTATTAGCATTTTCCCCTTTAAACTTCATAAGTTGTACTGTTTTATAATCCTTATGACATTCATTCTACTGTTGGTAATACTGGTCCCTACTGTATTTGCTCTTACACCTTCAGCTTTAACTGCATACTCCAAAATATTTTCCCCATTTGTGTTCCTCTTCCTCCTGACCTGCATGGGAACCAGGGTCTTAATCACTGCTATTTACAGTTTGAATGGATCATTAACCAGCTAACAAGAGGCACTGGGGCTGAAAGCTGATTTAAGTTTCAATAGTGCTTAGTAACAAATTCTTCTACAATAAAGTTAAAAACTAGTAACTTCAGAAAGAAAGAGTCTTAGTTTGAGTATTAAATGTCACTTTGTAAGAAAACCAAGTCAAGTTTATTTACAAAGCCCACGCCCTACGTTAGTCCCAGAGGGCTTTACAACATGTACAGTAAATAAACCCTGTATCCTCAGATCTTTGACATGGATGAGGAAAAACTACACACGAACATATAAACATGCGTGCACACACACGCGCACGCACACACACACACACACACACACACACACACACACACACACACACACACACACACACACACACACACACACACACACAACAAAACAACAGACAAGAAAATTTGTCTCAGGCAGTGAATTTGCTTTGAAATAACATTTCAAATAAAAACTAAGACAGTTGAGGTATACAGAGCAGCTGTAAAACAAGGTCAACCTACCTTTCGTGGTTTCAGCTTATCCTGCAAATCGTATTGGCCGATGCCTTTGTAGCTGACTCCCAACCACCATGGTATTCCTTGCTTGTCCTGCATGAAAGCACACACACACCATTCCACCACTCATTAGAGGTAGCTTTATTGGTGGGAGTTTGAAAAAAACAAAAAAAACAAAAAAACAGAGGCCTGTTACCAAAGCAATTACCCCATTAGGCTCACAGCATTCGCAACACAAGAAGAGATCAAATACATTAAAGGCCTTCAAATCTCTGTAAGCCTGACTGAGTCATTTTACCGCCACTGTTTGATCTCCTCAGACACCTTGATTTAACAGGGTTTGGTAGAGAAAGTTAGCAGATGCAAGTAAAAGCAAGGAAAGTTTAAGGGATCGCTTGAATTGTGCTCAGCTAACCATGTGCAGCAATGATTGAGTGGATTCCTGATTTAATTCTTTTTAATTATTTAAGGTTTAATTTTACACTAAGCCAGTCATATTCACTTAGCCCAACCAAGCAGACCGAGTATAGGTGTGTGTGCTCCTACAGTAACACAGATGTGTGGTTGCTTTAGCTACAGGACACATACAGGAACAGGAAATAGTCTCATGATTCAAGCATCAAGCAAAATGTTATAACATTAAGTGAATAAAGGTTTTGTGGTGTGTTTGACTACATGTAGAAAGAGAAATACAGACGGCATGCTGACATGCTGCATTCATCAAAGGTTAAGGCTACTGTATGACTCAGGGCACCACTGTTACCTTCACTGGGTAATAATGGACTCCATATGTCGGCAAGGACTCCACCAGGGCCAGATACCTTCAGAGGAAGAGGAACAGGTTAACAGGAATTCAGCCACTTACACTTCATCACTGTCCACCGGTGGCTGTTGTACAACAGAAAGAGTGGGATTTAAGCTACAGTCGTTGAGAAGCCACAGTCATTTGCAGTGGCAAGCTGATCGATTTGTTTCAGGGCCGTGACAGAGGGAGGGAGAGTCCATTGATCAGTTCAAGGGCACGAATCATCTGAGCGTAAATGACCCAGGGTTGCTCTGAGTTACAGTCCTGGGAAAAACACAGTGGAGGTCTGACATCCTCCTAAGGCTGGCCAGCTGCCTACTCTAAGAGCACCTCCTCTAATTAATGACACACTCTGGCTTGGTGACAGCCACCTCTTAAAACAACAGCCACTACAGTGCAGGCACATGAGGTTAAAGAGGAAGGCCTGATGTAGAAGAATTGTGAAATTAAAGGCAGTTGTGCATAAGAGACAGTTCATTAAAAAAATAAATAAAAAAATAAATAAATAAAAAAAAAAAAACATACAGATGCATATAGATTTATTTTCATAACTTACCGCACAATGGCTTGTCCTCTGGTCAGTCCCTTCAGTTTCTTGTAATGTTCAGTCACTTTGTCCTCACTGCAAATGGAAAGATAAAACATTTAATGAATAATCCATCAAGTGCTAAACATTCAAGCCACAGAGGGATAGTTGTGAGAGGGCCCTTTCTTTGACACACATTTTGTCTGCTCATGCAGAAAATGCAGTCTGGCCTACTGGCCTGATGATGGCTCTCATCCTCCTCTCCTGCAAATGCATCCCATTTACTTCCCACTGTAATCATCCCTTTTAATAGCATAGTGAGACAGCAAACTCACTGCAGCTTAACAGTCAGAAAGAGACAGGCGTGCATATGTGCTCACCCATGCACCATAAGACTATAATTTTAATTTGGATATTAAACTCAATGTAGCCGCTTCAGAGGCTGCAGCAGCCTCAGATGATTATTAAACCAGAAGAGGAGGGGAAGGTGGAGGAGCAAAAACAGCAGTGTGGAGTGAAGAGACAGACAGCAATCTTTCAGACAGTGGCTGTCAGCACCTCCCTGTGCTCTCACTGGGCTAATGGGCAAACGTAATTAACACAACCCAGGCAGGAATTAGTCACCTCATCAGAGGCAACACCGTCTGCCAAGTACAAGGCAGGTCAGCATGCACCTTACTGCCCAGAACTGCTCTTCTGGGGAAACTGCAATGTACAACCGGGTGTGACTGACCACTGAGGCGGTTTAATAGGTGAATTTGCAAGTGTATCCCGCAGAGGAAGGACTGTGTTGTTGTTTGAACCACGAATATCTGTAAGGTTGAGTTTTATCCCCAAAAACTGACCCACTCCCCAATGCATTTTGTCAGATATCTTACCAGTAATTAAGAGATGGGTGCTCCCTTAAAACTCTGGTGGGAAGAACTGGGAGCTCTTTCAGGTGTGATCTGGCAGTCTCAGCACTGAAAAGAAAATCATATACTTATACAAATGTAGTCATTCACAATAACAGTGTCCTTTCTAGAGCCATTTTGATTGGGGAACAGAGTTACTCATCTCTTCTTCAGAGCTGGGAAAGACACAGCAAAACACAAAAATTACAGTGTTCATTGACACATCTAATTACCAGCTCTCCTACATGTGAGAATCTCTGTATTCAGAACTCTGAAGTATCCTGTTAGGACCTTAAAATGAGGGTTTCATACCATAAAGAAACTGAAGGTAAATGTTTACACAAGAATCTCAACCCAAAGTCCAAAAATGTGTAGAGAGTTCTCCACGTGTTTGTGCTTTCACAGTGTGGTTTGAATTTCTATCTTGAAGCATGGCAGCAATAATTCATGTTAGCAAACCTTTAGAAAAGGTGCAGTGTCAGGATATTATTTTCAACTTTCTTATCTATATGAGTAGTACTGCTTGCCAAGACTAAACTTGAGCTTCACTCATGTCTTGCCAGACTTCATTTATAAAAGCATGTGCAGGGCCTTTAAGTCACAGGAAGTCTTTTAAGAGGCTTGGCAAAAAATCTTTTCAAAAATATCAAAGCCGTTTTATGCAGGTTCTCAACAGTGCTGTACTTCACAGTTATCCTATGTACTGTAGGTAAACTACAGTATTTTGACCTTCACAGTTCAGTCAGTGATCACATCATGGCACATCCAGCGGGTACAGTTCTTACCCACAAAGTCAAACTGCCAAAAATGTTAATCACAGGCCTCATGTGTCATAATAAACACAGCAACTGGCAATGTTATCTGTACAGGCAAATTGTGGTGTTCGTCACTGTCAAGGTCTATGATAGTGAAGTATGAGTCACTCCAACATCATGTAGGAGCGAGCACTGGGTCTACAGTTTCTGCTGGACAAAAAGGGCTCTGGGTTGGCGGGCCAGTCCACTGGAGACCTGAACAAAAGCCATTCACAAGCACTTGGCAGGCTCTGCCTGTGTTGAAAAGTATTGTATGAGCTCCGGCGCTGTTAGAAAACAGTCAGCAGGCTCTCAGACAGATTTTATATGTGTAGGTCAGACCAATGCGCAGACTAAACTATTACAATATTCTCAACTACTGTACAAGATAAATCTTTAACAATAACCTCAATCTAAGAAAATAAAGAGTTTAGGTCAAAACCCATTTGACCTTTTATGAACGTCAATTTAACTCTAATGGAATTTAACAGCCACTAACGTAGTAGGACAAAACCAAAATGATCCAGTTATGTGAACCAGCTTACTAAACAAAAACAAAGGTGAGCCGCTGCAAGGGCAGAGGCACTTGAATCACTCTTCCCTGTAGCTGCCTCTCCTAGGTTGACTGGGTTTTGCTGCCACGGCACCTCGCTGTGTGTTTGATGGCATACATTTTATGGGGAGCTGGGGCCTGGTGTTGTCGGGGTGATCTACTCCGCAGCCGTGCTGCCCTGTCAGCAATCTGGAATTCATTACTACGTCTGTTATCTCCCTGCAGCCTGCAGTGTGGAGGCAATTCCTACACCCAGTACAGCCCAGCCCAGTGCGGCCCACTCAGAGTGGGAGAGATAAAACTCATGTGTCAGCTATTCCACAGGGCTGAGACGTGGTGACTGTGAAGGGAGCACAATGAGAGAGCCTGTTGCTGTGAATGAACCACTAACTAGAGGCTACACCTGCAAATAGAACTGAGGACTGAAACTATCTGAGTGTAATATTTGTTCATGTGGATACAATTAGAACACAAATGACATTTTGTTGATCAAAACTAATTTAAAATTACTAGCGCTTCAAATATAGAGGCCCAGACAACTGTCTTAAGTTCACTACTGGAGCTGATTACAGTTGTACAAGGAAAAAAAAAACCCTTTCAGTTACTAATAAAACTGTTAGTGATAATAAAATACATCAATCAATTCAATGATTTCTTATGTTTTCCCTTCCCATCCCTTGTATAAGCCCCCAAAAGAACAGCTGTAACACTCAGCTGTGGATTATACCCGCAGCTACAGCAATAACGTGTGAATCATTATGGTAAGAACAAGATGCAACGCAATATTAACATAGCAAAGGGAATTCAGACACATTACAAGTATAATGTGAACCCTGATGGTACATTAATTCAATGCACAGCAGGAGGTTGGCCCACACCACAACAATAACATGACTGCAGTGAATCCTCCTGACGCCAGGTTGTCTACCATTGGACAGTGGGTCTGGCTCATCCCTCTTAAGGAGAAGGAGGTCTCCCTAACTCCCCTACAGCTAATCTCACTGCTCCAGGGCCCTTTACTGATACAGTGTAGACCAGACACATTTATATTGTATGCTTTATGAGGGGATTTCTCTCAAAGAAGTAGAGAGAGAGGACATTACTGACAGCAATGAGAAATACTGCCACAGGACAGCGGGGGATGCACCAGTTAAATAACCATGTTAGATATTGGAGCCAGTGCTATGCTAAAGTAAGAAAAGTTTGAGGATAACACCTTTCTTTTACCATTTTACATACATTCCTCCAAGGAGGAAAAACATATTCCTATAATTGTTGTAAACTGGCAAAAAACAAATGCTCTAAGTCTCTTACAACTTAATAGAAAGCATAATCAGAATGAGCAGGGGAAAATAATATCTGTGCAAATAAGAAAAACACAGCATGAGTTGGACACACTCCCATTCTCCCTGATTCTACCAGATTTGTTGGCAAGTTGTCTTTTATTGTGCTTTCAGAGTCAGGACAAAGTACAGCCCATCCCCACACCTACACGAACTGAAAGTTCAAACTGCACACTACACTTCAGGGTAAAGTACTTTTAAATCAAAAGTCTAAGGTATAAATCTGGACTGAAGTTGTAATAAATAATAATTAACATTTATCAGATCAATCACAGTTCTAAATGGCAAATCAGTTAATAAGCACAAGCAGATGCTGCCAAGTTTTGTTTTTCTTTTTTGAAAGAGCACAAAGGCAGTGGCTGACAAGAGGTCAAACTGCATTTTCAGCATTGCATATATCACCATTCAAACCATACATGTGCAACTCCTTACAGAGCACAAATCTTTGTGTTCACATAATGGATAGAGAGGCCTTTAGAGGCAAAGCACAGGGTCAACACACAGGTTGTTCTGCTTCAACCTGCTCAGCCGCTCACAGAGCAGTGTTTATTAATGGCAGCCAATGCCCTTCACTCCTACGGCTGGCAAAAAAACAACATACCTTATCAGCAGGTCAAGCCTCTGAGAGCAAGGCCCACTGTGAAAACATTATCTCCACTAGCGAACAGATTATGAAGGTTTAGTACAGAATCTCCCACCAGTGTCATTGCCCAAATCGTGTACACTATGTGCATGTATTTGTACAAGTGTTACATGGTCTGTTTCCGTCAAGTGATGTGACATTTATAAAGGGAGATGATGCAATCACAATGTGTGAAAAAAAACTGCCTCTGTAGACTTTTGTTTAACCTGCAAACACAGTTAATCTACCTGTCTGCCTTCAAAGGCAACTCTATGACAAAAGACCAAGTGTTCTGATTTTAAAGGCAGCCTTTGGACCATGTGGATGGCAGCAAGCCAGCAGGGGTTCAGTTCAATATCACAGGAGCAAAATCAAGGGAATTATTAACTGATGGAAGTCCATTGTAAAATAAAATCTGAGCCTGTCAAGTTGAGCATTAACTGGCTGTACACTGAGCACTGGTTCCTTGTCGGAGTACAGCAACAAACACTTTGTAGATTGTGCAGAGTGTCATTCAACTGCAGACTCCAGTTATCAGTTGATAAAAATGTTTTTTTCTGTATACCAGTACAGCAAAAATATCAAGACATGCTAGACAAAAACATTGTGTCTGTAGACTATTCTATTCTATTCAGCTCACTCAAAACGTGTTTAAACTGAAAAGACAACTTGATGTGACAAAGACTTTTGGGTAGACCTTTCTGTATTTCTTTCATTCAAGGCTTTTACATTATAATATCGGTAACTTCTTACCTGATGTAATTTCCTTTGGCCTCCTTAAAAAGAGAAAATAATGTAGTTAATTAGGCATGATTAAAACAAACACTAAATTGACCAGAATGCTAATGTTAGCTATCTGCACAATTGCACAGAAGTAGTAACGTTACACGAATGAACATATTTCATTTGACTACACTTACATTTTCTTAATAGTAAACACTGCATTGAAGCACAAGGCTCATTTCAAAGGGTAGTGTTAACATAAAAAGGTCAATTTCTTTAACAATGACTCCGACCGAAGCAACCTCAAGAGACAACTGTTTTCAAATGCTGCGTGTCCCGACCATCTTCATTCACATTTGGGGTGAGTGACAAAATCACAGTCTGGAAAGCCTGCGACAAACTCTTTCTTACCTGCAATGCGAATGCAGCTAACTTGAAAACATTTTCACTCTCGACTTCGATGGTCTCCTGTTGTAAAAATTGTCAAATTAGCATGTTTTTTTCAAAAAACATTCACACACAAAGTACAGCCTGCCCGAAACACTTGACTTGAGAGAAAATCTTCCCGTCCCGTACCTCGGTCCCACCGTTACCGACTAAACCACTGCCGCAGAGACAATACGGTGTTTAAAACTGTCCGAGAAGTGTTTCCAATACTGTTGTTCAGTTCCTGAGTTATCGTGCTATTTTCTATAACTGACAAAACATGCACTGGTACGTAGAAACCCTAGTTGAAAGTCCTGCTTGAGCTTGGAGCCCCCATCAGTAAAGTGGTATGGTCCGAAAGCAGGTTCAACAGTCTCCGTCTCCCATGGTGACCAGTCTGCTCTCCCCGCGAAAAAAAAACTGCACTGCAACGTTTGATCACATGCTGCCTTCAGGCACTCCTCGTACAGTCCCAAATCCTTGTTCAGGAACTACCTGGTTACTTTAACACCATTTTACTTGTAAGCTATTTAATTTTCCACCCAACTTAACACACATATAATACATTTCTGATCGCCGATATATTATTGATATTCTTAAGCAAATAATATTATTTAACACAAATATTATTACTAGAAAACATTGACGTTTCTGCAAGATTCATGTTGAATTTTTTTTTGGACAGTGGAAAGTTTATATGCTATACAACTACAGACAACAATATGTTTCCAAAATATTGATCATGTGACCATCTGACCATGAACCCCAAGTGATTTAAATATACAATAAAACCTATACCTTATATATTCATACGTCTAAAATAATGACTGTGTTGTGACTGTTGTGTACGCTCTGCTGAATGTGAATGGATGCTAAACAATAACATATGACGTACATGACACTGGCGAACGTTATAGAATTTCCGACAGCACATGAAAGCAGCATTCTGAATAACTGCTTGACAGTGTGTGGTCTTGAGTTGTAGATGTGTTGGGTATGTATTGTTTAAACGAATTGCAGAAGCATTACAACAATATACAAATATTACCACAATAAACTGTGAATATAATGTTATAAATGTTGCTGGATGTATCCACAACAACTCAGTCTAAAGACAAAAAAGGACATCATATGTAAAATCATAAAAATGAAGAACTGTACGTTTCACAGACAACACAACAATATAGAAAATATTGATCATGTGACCATCTGACCATGAACCCCAAGCTGAATGAAATCTGTTTCTATGGTAATAACCAACAAGAATGGTAGCTGATCAATAGTTGGATTAGGCATCTTCTCATAAGGCAATCAATGATCGTGTGCAATGACCTGGAACTAAATGACATGCCAAATTTGGTTAGGAGATACAAAAAGAACTATGAGACATGCTTTCAGAAAATAAATGATTAAAAACACTTACATTAAACACTAAAGATTTTGCATTCAGGAAGAACAGCTCCACTGTTGTGTTCTCTTTCAAGAAGGTGATCTTCTCAATATAAAACCTGTGAAGAGTTTATAAGTAAGGTTCATGTCAATGCATTTTGCCACTCATCATGTGAATTAGTAAGTAATGTGGCAGTCACACAGTAGGGATAAAACTGTGTCCCATCACTGCCACCTGCTGGCTAGGACACGCCTTGGAGGCTGTGAAGCCCTCACTGTACCAGCTGCTTCTATGATTCACATCTCAGTCTTATTTGTAAAACATTCAGATTTTCAATAGTATAGGCTGTTGTGCAGGAGAAAGGATTCCACATTTGGCAAGCTTTCACAGCGAGGGCACTCACCTCACAAGGAACTTGAGTTCCAAAGGCCCCGAAGTCTTGGAGAAGTCATGATCAAGGACTTTACGATCCAGCTGGAGCCAGTTATTCTGACCACTGAGCAGGAATAAAAGAATAAATCATATGTTGGAATACTGCTATCTTAATTTTCTTTCCTTTCTCTCTCCTTCTGTAAACAAGGATTGGGTCAGAATCAACTAATGACTTCAATCAAAAATATAATAAATTAACACACACACCCAAATTACCAGGGCATAGCAATTTTTTTGGCTTTAAAATAAATGTATCTTATATTAGGAAATGTACTTACGTGTCATCGATAAAGCACAATCCAAAATATTCTTTCTCCTTCAGATTAAAATGTGAGGCCACCAAATCTAACAGGTCGCGGGACAACAGCTTGGGCTGGAGAGTTTAGATAAAAACACAGGAGCTGAGTTTAGACCATTTGTGCAGTAACTAAAATGTGATGTGCTTGAAACACAAAAGAAAAATTACAGAAGGACAAACTACCTGCACAAGCAGCTCCAGATTCCTGCCATCGAGGAGGTGAACCTGGCAAAGACGGCCTTCAGTCATCTAGAGGAAAAAAGACCACATGAGACATGTCAGTTAAAGCAAGAGTCAAATCACACTGTCTCCACCTCTACCTGTGCCTCTCCACACACAGCCGTCCTTCCACTGTTTTAGCCCAGGGATAAAATGGCTGCTATTTTTTTTTTTTTGTGAGTGAAACAGTGACTCACCTCAATGTCATGTTTGTCTTTGTGCTGAATGAATAGGTAAGGAGAGCCACCAGGCAGATGTCCACATGGGAGCAACACGCCAAAAGATCAAAGTCATTGTAAGACCGTCTTCCTTATTTTGTATTTAAAAAAAAAGTGCAGCAGAGATATTTCAGCCATAAATCAGCTCTTTATAAGGGCACTGTGAATTATAAACAAAGAGTCTTAGGTCCTTTTGTTATTAGCTCCTATGCACACTATTGTCTTTTTCACCCTCATATCCTTCCTCTGCATCAACACTGGTCCATTGAAAATCCCTGAGATGTCATCATCTCACGTTCTCCTCTCCTGCAAAGTAACCAAACTAAAAGACAATGAAGTCCTGCTGCAACGTTTAATTGAATTTCCAATCTATTGTTTAGATGAATAATTTTAAGAATCAGTCTATTGCAGTCAGCAGAACTGCCTTTCATACAGGGCAAGTTTTACATACAGCCTATAAGGACAAGACAGAGATATTAATGTGAGGTGATGAATAATATTCAAGTCATATTTCTGTGTTTTAAGCTGTTGCCAACGTTAAAAAAAAAAGTGTAATTCCTTGTACAAATTCTGATGACACTGTTTTTGCCTATTAATTAAAGCCACTGTGTGAATTTTAAAATTCCTGACTTTGCTGCCCACTACTGGCAGCATCAAAAAAGACACTGCAGCGCACGTCAATAGTGGGCTGAAAGCGAAACATAGACCACCGTCTATTAACAAGGTTGTTTAAGTTTTCTACAAAGAGCAATAGAATTTTGTCAAAATAACCTGACAAATGCTGTAATTACATTAACATCTGATACAAATTGGCTGTAATTCATTAAAAGTGTGTTTTTTAGTAGTTGGGAGCTTAGTACAATGTCAGAAAAATCTGCTTTCCTATTTCATCATTGTGTGTATCTACATTGCTCAGTAGAAACAGAGGTATCTTACTATTGCTTGATCTCAGAAACACTAGGGAGAGCCTCATTGCCAAGAGTGTGTGTGTTTGTGTTGCCTTGATGCTGTTTGCTGCCCAGGAATGTGTCCCAGACGTCTTTTTTATTTCTGTGACTTCAATGAAAAACATGTGGCATCCAACTGGTTGGCCTCTGTGGTGGAAAGTGAGGGTCATGTTGACGTCCAACGAGACTGCAGGGCGGGAAGACACTTTCTGGCATGGCGTTAAACTTCAGTCTACCAGGACATATTGTTCTCGGCACCACAACAGAGCTGTCATTTCACTTTCATACTGTACAAGTTACTTTTCCACTTTGCTGTTTTTCAACGCCCTGAACCTCAGTTAGATTTACGGCTCTGTGGGCAGAGCTTACTACTCAACAAAGGGTTTCTTCTGTAGTCACACTAAGTTGGTAATACGCTAACTTTTGCTCTGAAGCCACGTATTTCAACGCCATACCCACTTCTTCTACTGTATGTCCAAGTATGAGCTGCATAGCAGGGACTTTTAAAAGATTTTTAAAGCTCAATATCTCCAGTGGTGGCAGAAGAGACAAGAATCTTCACTGACCAAAATAAGAAAAAAGTGAACTAACCTCAATGAAAACCAGACCTCTAAGTGATTTGCATTGATGGGAAAAATGTCAGAGCCTGTTAATTACATACAGTAAATTCCATAGTTAAATCAGGGATTAATCACTATAGTAACACTCTGACGAATTGTTGAGGCTGTTCAGGGAACAATCGTTCCAAGTGCCTATCTCTCAATGCTGCATTGTTGTTAGCCAGTGACATCAAAACACAGAGAAATGGACAAAGGCCTTTAGTCTGATTTCAAGCTCACACACAATGAATTTTAGATTCACTTTCTCAAAAGTGAAACTGACTCAAAATCCCTCATCTCCCTGTCTTTTCTCCCTATGTCAATGCATAACCAGTTTCAAAAGAGTTCGTAAAACATCAAATGTACTGTAAAAACACAGCGTAGCCTCATACAGTGCTGTAGTTTATTCACAAATGCTTCACTTCCTCCACACCACTAAGAAAGTGGTGCTAAATGTTTTAAAGACAGTTTTATCCGGACAGAAGCTGCTCTCATCCTGCTGAAGTGAGGACCTGAGCTTCAGAGTGAGGTCTTCCATGATAAAAAAAAGAGAGGTCACAGCTGTGTCACGGAGGTCATCCCCCTGCAGCCCTGTCATTACAGGCAGGGGGCCTCATGGTGCTCTCTTCACACGACCTTCAGCCGCTGACCTGCTCAGGCTGAGCTGGGCCCACCCTGCAGCTTTGATCAGGTCTACAACCCACCACTTCACCCGCTTAACCCCAGGTGACCACAAGCTGGGCTGAGTAGTTATAGGATGCACAGTGGTGGAAATAAACTAATTACATTCACTTAAATGATGTACTTAAGTACATTTTTAGGTATGCTACTCTATCCTTCTACTCTGCCACATTTCAGATGGAAATATTGCACTATTTTCTCCAACAAGTGTATGTAAAAGATATTGCCACTAGTCACTTTTCAGATCAAGATTTATTAAATAACATATCATCAGTTTGTACAATCAGCTCCACCCCAACCAACTACAACATTAAAACATTCCTTACATGATAAATAATAAAGTTCCACTAATATATTAATATACAGGGGCAATTTACCATAATGACTTTACTTTTACTTTTAAGTAAATGTTCTGAATACTTTTTCCACCCATGTAGACAGCTCATGTGATTCTGAGTGGAAAAAACAGCTTTCTGGTAAATTGCCTAAAAAATAAAAGGGACCTGATACTTGTGTTATTCTGAGAACAAGAAACTCACAAGGTTGTTTCAATAGTGTCAGGTGTTGTGTGCACTTTCAAAAGATGTCAAAGACGGAAATTTGTGTTGGCTGCCATGAGTGAGAATATTGTAATCTGAATGAAACTGAGTACATTGCTTTACTCATTGCAGAATAGGTGAGGAAACTGTTATGTAAAAATTTCCTGAAACAGTGAGTGCTAAATTCCATCTAACTCTGAATTTGTTTTCACATGGCAGTATGCTGGGAAAAAGGAAAAAAAAAAAAAGATGACACAATCTATTTCAAGTTTACGCGGAGAACACGAGAGGAAGACTTGTTAACCATACAGCCCGCGCTCAGGTGTTCCAGCAACAATGCATTTCAAAGCCTACTTTGAAAGTTCTCCTCTTCAGCCAGACAGTGAGATCAAACAGCTGGTCATGCTGCTTTCTAATGACTGCCATATGTGCTGGGAGAGAGACCCTTGTTAAAAAACAGGCTTTATAACTCACCGAGAGGCAGCCTGCGCCTCCTCACAGTCATACAAATAAACACAAGCATACGCTAATGAGCCAAATGAGAAAAAGTACTGACTCACTTCACTCACAGGAAAACTGAAACAAGATCACAGGTAATATAAGGCATAAAAATTCAATCAAAGAAATCCTCCTGGCAACAAGTAATTTATCACATGTGCTGTCAAGAAAGCAATAAATAAAACTCCTTTATAAATAAATTATTTCTGCACCCACTGGTCAAGGATCTGTCGTACCTGGTAGCATTTTCCAATCCTCAACCAGGCTTCTAAGAAGCGTCTGCATGGCATCAGCCCACGGTTGTACCACCTCCTCAGGGTCTGATGTGCCAGGCTCCAGACGAGCTGGCTGCCCGATGCCACCAGGTCTTCCATTCCTCGTATGATGCGCACAGCCATGGCTGAGAGCCTTTTCTACTTTTCTCCTGCTGACACCTCACAGATTCAGCAGCAGGAAAAAGAGATGATCTGCAAACCACTTTGTTTTGCTACAGAGCAACAAGCTGAAAGGAGCATCTACACTCCAGCACACACACACACAGTCTACTATGTCTCCCCAGCTGATGTAATGTCAGTGAGAGTCGGCGCTCTGGAGAGGCTGGAGCAGAGCAGCGTGCCTCAGGCTTGGTCCTGGGCCCCGGTCCAAAACACTGCCTCATAGAGTGCAGGGGAGGGCAAGACAGATCCATGAGGCCCCTTGCTGCAGAGGCTCCAACTCCCCTCCACATAAACACACTTGTATACAAATCCAATGCACACAGAAACAAACTCCAGCTGGGCACTCAACCTCTGAATACTTTGAAGTATAATGGTGAAAATGTTTTGTTTAGCAGATTTTTTTTTCCTCCTCTGTAAAATAAATATCACAAAATAAAGTTGCACCAAAATATGTAGAGTTAAGCTAAGGCCAATGACTTCATATTTTATTTTACTGTTTAATTTCAGCATGTATTTCACTTTCATTGTCTGAAAAAGGGTGTGGGAATGGTCTGACACTTTGTCTGTGATGTGGGAGCAATTTCCTGAGGAGACCAGACATCCCCACCCATTATATTCTGCAGGAACACTAAAAATAATTGCTCCTGTTTGGATCAGCAGGGATGGTAGAACTGACAGGGCAAAAACTAAAAGTGAAACTGCTTGGAAAAAAAAAACATTCAGAAAGGCTTTGATGTTACAATGGAGAGTTAAAGGCGCCTGTGACTCACTACCAGACGTCTTCCATTGCACAGCTGCAATTAATATGAACATGTCGCACACAGGCCTTACACCTGATTCAGATAAACAAGACAAAAAAACAAAAGCAAAGCAGAGGAACAGATGAGATGGAGCAGCTCTCAGCAGCGACGTGCTGCAGTTCATCTGGAAACAATATCTGGCTGTTTGTTTACGTGACCCTAGTTTCCAAGAAAGCTTAAGTGTCCACAGTCAATATGGTGCTGTTTCATTGAACATGATCAGCGTAATTGCCTCAGAGCAGGCATACTGTGACCTCTGCAACTGCAGTAATAACACACAGGAAGGGTTTGGACCAATATTACAAGACACATTACTGACAATTTCCTACTAATAATTCCCAAAAACATAACAAGCAGAGTAAATAAATGTTTTATTGATGACAGTGGCAAACAGATACAGTCAGCTCCCAGTTATAGAGATGTCCCAGTGTACTAAGTCACCCTGTATTACATGAACAAATAACAAACACAAGTGCTCATCTTATCAGTCGTGCATGTAATTGCCTGCAGCGAGTGCAGTTGCACTGCATGTTACTTTAAGTGTAAATCCTCTCCCAAGCGTAGCCTATATGTTGGAAATGAACATATCAATTACTGGACCTATACAGGCAGTGAACTGGCTATACTAAGCAGTGGCAAGCAGCCGTGACATTGGGCTTTTACAGAAACAAACAGATCCATGTTCTGTGCTTTTAAAGCAATAGCTCAGCATTTTAGGATTTCCACTTAGTATCTTTTTTTCCACCAGTCACATAAATAGATCAATACCACTTTCACGCCTGTAGCCTACAATAAATATAAAGCCTAGCCTGACTGTACGACTTTCCAGAGACTTTGTTGTTACCACAACTTGTTATTTCTGCATTTCAGTTTTTGTACAAACAAACAACACATAGCGTCATGATAAGTGAGCTTTAGAGGTGCTGGGAGGTGGATTTGGTTTGTTCGGACAGAGCCAGGCTAGCTAGCTTTGCGTTTCCCCGCTGCTTCCAGGTTATAGGCCTATGCTAAGCTAACTAATCAGCTGCTGGATGAAGCTTCATATTTACCATACAGACATCAGAGTTGTGTCAATCTTCTCAACTAAATCTGGGAAAACATGTAAGGAACACAACTGGAAATAAATACCAGGCTCTGTCAGCAGTGAATTTCCCAATATGCTCTTTTTTCAACTACAACCACAACTGGAACCACATTCAAATATACGAACAATAATGTATAGACTGATAAAATAATGACACAGCAAATTTCTCTCCTGTCAGACTATTGATGCTAATCAAGCTTTGCCTGAATCTGATAGATCCATTTCTGGAGGGCAGGATTTCTGAAGATACACGCACTGCAACCAGCTAACCATGATAAACATGCACAGACGTGCAAGGCCACAGCTGCCTGAAGCGACAGCAGGCAAGACAGCCAAACATATGGTGGACACAAGCCGCTAGTGATCACACACATGATCGCCACGTGTGTAAAGGAGAGCAGCGTGTTCTGGTCCACATAATGTTAATATGTGGCCTACGGGGCTTCGGATGCATCTGCAGCACATATTTCAGATGACTTTTCTAGAAGCAGTTGCCAATATGTTAAACAAGTTGCAACAGGGCAGATCCCTGTGGTAGAATCAAGAAAAGGTTAGTCCATTTAGGAAGGAATAAGCAAATAACATTCTATATGCACAGAAAATCTACTTTTATTAAAAGATCACAAGACTACAAAATAAATCAAATGACTTAAAACAGTCTGTTCAGTGCAGCCAGTAGGCAGTAGTTGTTATTTTTCAGTGCAAGAACATGCAGGCATTGTGTCTACTGAGAGCACACACATATGTGTAAGGAATGCCTGCAGGCTACAGATAATCCCAGTTGATTTCCACACTCCATACTGGGAGTTTGGTGGGGTGAAGATGCAGGAAGAGTCGACGGCCTCAGCCATAATCAATCTGTGGGAGTCAGAGAGGGTGTCCCGGGGGGAAAGTGGGAATTAACTGTCTGCACTAACTTTGAGAGACATACATCAAGCAGCCTATCTGATCCTCAAGTTGTCCGTTTCACAAGTGCCCATATCTCAGTAGTCCACTGATATATTGTAGGCTATGTATAATATATGTGTATCATTAACATGTATACCTAATCATTACCTGATTTTTTTGGCCAATTGGCGCCAGTGGAACAAGCTGCAAACAAATCTGACACATTAGCATCTCATGCAGCTGATATGCTTAACATGTTAGCAAACAATTGCTTATTTGCACATATTCAATATTCAATTTTCTTTTAGTCTTCTATTTCCACCAGCTCTTATTGGAAATATCTAGCTCTTTAGCAGCTAAATGCTACACTGTGTTCACTGGCTAGTCGCTAGCTTTGGTTGTCCGGTGTTCGGCATGTATGACAGTGGGTTTTGGAAATGATGTCTGGAAATTATGCTGATGAGAGTGATGAGAGAGAAGATGCCATAATGCTCCATAAAGCTGAGGGGAACTGCAGACTGAAATGAAAGTGAAAATTCTCTGCTCATAACTACAAGTGACCCCATTCACACCACACACAAGGTCATGTGATCTAATGTTAATATAAAAAATATTGATCATAGCAGCTTTAAACTTTGTCTATCAAATAATCAAATCAATAACCTCACAATGAGGATTCTTTCTGGTTAACTCATGGTCTACATTACTGTTGTCTACTAATCTCCACCTCTCCCCGTCTCCAGCCTGGCACCAAACACCATGACCTCAGACCACGGTCCGTAACCCTCTCTGATGTCACTCTAGTGTCGCTCCATTTCTCTACACAAGTCATGTGCTGCACACAAGACTGTGCTCACTTACAGGCTCACTCTTTTCAAGCTGTTATTATGCTTTCTCCCCTTAGGCAGAGTACAATCAATTGTTGTGGAAGTGCAGCGGTGGCTGACATATTTAATGTTCATGCTGCAATTCCTCTTTACAGCCAGCAGATGGGGAAATCGAGTAGCACACAACCCTGGGGGACCAAAAGATAAAATACGTTTAGTAGTGGAAATTGTGTGGTAAATTATGTTCTCTGGAGGGGTTTCCTATTACCTTTATGCCAATGTCATGCCCTTTTTCCTAATATAAGGGCCTCATTCACTTGTGATGCCTGGATTGAAAGTTTAATAAGAATACAGACTGACATGCTGCTCTGTTCAGTCCCAGAAGTTCAGCATTAATAGGCCTGAATCTGTTGAGAATACAAGACAGGGCATGAAGGGGGCAGCCGCGTAGCCAAGATCATCACAGTTCCCTGTCCCCGGGCTCATTTCAACATGGGATGGCAATTACCGTGTACAGTAAGTGGTAGATTAATTGTCTAAAAGGGGAAGGCCTCCGAGTGAATGTAACAGAGCCTGAGCAGGGCAGGCAAACAGCTGTCATCCACACGGGCCTACAGCTGACGAGCTATGCCACATACTGTGACTGCAGCTGACGCACTGAATGGAAGACTCTCTATGCAGAATGTCTGACACACTGCACAACACACACACATATGCAGGATGGTTAACTTCCATTGATAATGTCCTTGCCTCACAGGACCCTGTCCGCACACTTCCTGACCGTCACTTGTTGTTAGAAATGGAGCAGGTGGTCCCAACTGTCAGAAATCATGACACTTCACAGGAGGAAGATTTGTAGTCATACATCATACATGAATAGATCAAGTTCATAAAACATGAAAGAGGGCCATCTCTGGTCATGCATAGACTATAATCCATCTTTTAATGGGCTTTGCTACTGCAAGTCTGACATATGAGTATCCTGAAAATGAAATATCATGTATTCTAGCTTATCTTTGTGTTGTTTATTCTCCCCTAGATACACTGCTGGCTTGTCTTTCATTTCCAGCTGAAAATAACAACAAAGGGAACTCCAATTTTATAAAGATGTGTCTACCCTAAGGATTCAGATTTGAAAACCATGCCAGTAAGTGAGAGGTTGCCATTATCCGTCATGACTGAAATTGTCACTGCATCTATTTAAGAAACCACAAGACATCTTAATTACAGCCAATTAACACCATGTGATAAAGCTCCATCAGGCAAATGAATGGAGAGACAGAAAAGCTTTTTGTGTGTTTTTAGGCGGTACAGTCAAACCCGGCTTTGTGTGGCCAGGCAGGGGGTAGAGAAAGAAAAGAAGGCAGGGAAAGAGGCGAGGGCCTCAGGCTTGATGCTGCCACCATCCACCCATCGGCTTGCTGTTTGTGTCTGGGGATTTGGGGCCAGCTTCTCTTGCTGTATGGGACGGGGCTTAGGGTCACACCAGAGGCCACAGGCCATGACAAACCATGCGTGTGTATAACCCAGATGCTATGAAGAGGAGGAGGTCAGACAGGGGGAAGCGTGTGGGAGGCAGAGGCCGCAGTGTCAGCCAGCAGCCTCACACTGTCTGCTGCAACAAAATATTCCCCCGAGGGACTGTGGGTTCCTAGATTTGCCTCGACATTTCGTACAAGGACCATAAAGCGCTTGTGTCATTAGTTTTCAATATCATAGCCAAGTGATGGAAAATATGAATGGTCACTGTGGACATCGCCACAGGGGTCCGAATGAAACAAAGAGAAAGCAATGTAGATGACGCAAAGGAGGGGGAGGGGAGGAGACACTACAACTGAGGGGCTGTAATGAGCCTTGAGGCAAAGGAGGGGGAGCAATTATAGCAAGGAGAAAAAAAAATTCAGAATCATTTTAAACGGTTTGGCTTCTGAGACATAGCCTATAAAACTTGATATAATTAATATAAATATGATATTAAAATTTCTGGGAAAAAAGAATAAATATGAAGAGGGTTCCAGATCTAAAATTGAGAAGCCAGATATATTTTAAAAAGCATCCACATTATAATGTTTTATGACTTTAGATTATGACTTTAAATTATCTGTATGCAATAAACCCTCACAGTTCACCAACAGTTCACTGTGGATGTTGACAGCACAAAGCTGTTTTCATTCAGAGCCACACTGGGAAATATTGACTGTCCTTGTTCTGTAAATGCACATGAATAACAGGCTGTGTTGGAAAAAAATAAATGAATTAAGACAATCATCTGTTCAGTTTCCATCCATAATTGCGAATGATGCTCGGGGGAGAGTGTGTGGAGAACCAGGAAAAGGTCACAGTTCCTATGAACCATCTTAAAACAGTAGTTTAAGAGCCACACAGCCAAAATCAAGCCTTAACTTTTAGCTAATACTAATGCTAAAAACAAAGGATATTCCTTTTTTTGCTTCACCATAAAGTTGTAACATCCTATTAGTGGATCTCCACTTTGACATGTTGGCGTCTGAATTTAGATCTGGCAGCTATAATCTATATTAACCTGATTTAATTTGATACATGAAATTGTGCCCTTAACACATTTAGAGCCATGAACTCTAAAAACCCCTGCCAGGGTTGTAGCTCCCTTCAGTTAAACCAATACATTTACATACTGTATAGACACACTGAAATGTCTAAATCCATTTTGCGGCTAGTCTGCAATTAGGCTTCCGGCAGCTGATATCTGCATTTAGATGATGTACAGTAATGAGACCCTCTGGCTTATCACTCTCATTCCAATTTACTAACTAGATAATCAGATCAGTTACATGGCCTTATCTGAGCAGACAACACATGCCTGAAAAAAATCACAACTGATCCATATGATGCTGAAAACTCTGCGAGCTAACATGCTGCACAGGCACACAGCAGAACCTGTGTGGCTCAAATAGACATCACAGAGCGAGTGGTCTCAGGGGAATATTGCCACTGTCCTGTCAGAATCCAACCACCAACATGGCAGAAAACCTCTATTTTTGTCCTGCCGTTTAAATACAAAAGCTCCCAATGGGCTGAAAGCTCTCAAAGGTTCCAGCTCTGTCAGAGCGATTTCAAGAGGTGCTGTGATTTGAAGGGAGGGTGAGTTCACTGAGAGTCAAATGGGGATTTATAAGTAGGTAGAGCTTGTAGAGCAAAGAGCCTCAAAACTGGGCATCTGTTCCTGCTTTACTGCTGCTGTGTCTAATTCATACTTTCACTGTTTAACCCATCGAATATTCTGAAACAGCTGCTGGAGAACACGTCTCGTCGCTTTGCAATATTTTATTGGTTAGAAAAGACATAACGGGAACAAATTAAGGTTTTAACTGTACAAATATTCTCAGAGTTGCTGTGGAAACAGAAGAAAGAAAAATCTCACCGACTGACCTCAAATAGCAAAACCAAAGTAAAGTAACAGACAAAGATCCAGCACAAGAGGAAAGGGAGGGAGATGAAGCAGCAACTGAAAAAATATTAGGTCAAATGAATATATGTAGAATGAAAGGTTTGGCTTGCAAAGATGGACCAAAAGAGAATTAACACCTGATGCCGCAGATCCCCTCAGCTCTGCAGCATTTTAGAATTTCTCAGCTCATTGTTTTGGTTTTAAGGTCCACAACTTGAATGTTTTTGGTTCACTCTCACAGCTCTCATGAACTTCATTTCATTTCGCAGCAGGCTGCTGTTTTCAGCAACAACAAAAAAAAACCCACTTTAGGAGCACCAAATGGCAAAAAATAAAATCTTTGGACTTTGTCAGAAAGAAAGTTGCAACTAGAGAGTTAAAAGTGGACAATCTATAGCAGCAAAAGAGCCAGACCATTTTGTCAGGGGTTGGTGGAGACCAAAACTGAGCTAAAAGGAAAGTGAATATTGAAACACAACTTGTGTCTGCTGAATGTGTAGGCAACTGCTTGCTAACATTGTTGTGTGTTCGCCATATCTGTAATAAACAAGGCCACATCTGCTCTGTACAGTGTTTTCACTTATCTCAACAGTTCAGATTTCAAGAATGTACAAATTAGTAGCATCAGCTGAAAACAAAAACTACTGAAAGTAAAATATTTCATTTAATTTTCTGCTATATGTTATCTAATTACTGACTTACTACTATTCTGATATAAGTGACAGCTACAATAGTTTGAGGCTGTCTTAATCCAGATCAGTTTCCCACATGCACTGTAAAAGCTTTGTCTGGGTGGAGTTAGTATTACCAAGGGATGCATGACATTTCATTATGGCCAACCACACCGATCATCAGTCATCTGGACAGTTAAATAAATTACAAGGGGTTCGATGGTAATCAAGGGACATGCCACATAATGTCAAACACAGCGATAAAGGTTTAACAGCTTCATCTGGCCTCATCTCAGTTTGAGCTCAATCACAATAAATTTACGTAGCAACTAAAATGAATATTACTGATTTCCGCAACACTCTAAACTCCTCTAAACCGTGATTATAATTTGTGATGTGACCTAAAGTGATACTCAGCTGTATATTTCCAATATGAATTAATCTACTGATTACTCTTTTTGATTAAAAAGTAAGAAGTTTCCCATGGCCCAAAGTAACTACTGAAATTACCAATTTTGTCCAAAACCCAGATACATTCAATTTACAATTAAATAAAACTGAAAAAACTAGCAAACACGTGAGAAGATAGAACCATAACCATTTGGAAATTTGCTTGAGAAATGATTAAATTAATTTATCAGTTCATCAATTAATAAACTCATTCTTTTATTCATGTATTTGCCCACTTGCTAACACCACCATTCATTTCCCCCAGTCTAACCCAACACTGCCTTCCCCAGGGGATACAGTATTATCCCTCCTCCCAGTGAGCTTGACACCTGTTACAGCCGTGCCCTGCACTCCATCTCCATATCAGCTTTCTGCCAGGCCACAGTATCACCACACACTGTCCTGACATCATTAATTTCTACCATCTGACTATAACTGAAGGAGCTAATGTTGCAGATGGACACCACAACACGTCTTCGTCTTGAGAGAGCACGCTTTTGTACATGTGACAAATCCAGCTATTGTATCCTGCTGTTACAATGGAGTACAGTAGAGTAGGGGGATGGGTGTACACACACTCATACAGGACAACCCATGTGTTTCAAAAAGGAGGTAGCCAAGCCTCTCAGCAACACAATGCAACTTTGAAAAGACCTCTAGATCAAAGACAGCTTTTTCAATAAAATTACAGGGTTTCCTCTAACGTGGTTTCCTCGCCATTGTATCACCGCACACCTACATCTTCCCTGCATGTTACTGCTAACATGCGGCCTCTCTCTCTCTCCACGGCTCGCTGTCCCTGTCACTGGGCTCAGCCTGGCCTGTCTGAGTGGACCAGCGGGGTGCTCGGTTTCGGTCCACGGGGCAGGTGATAATGACTTCCCTTGCCCCCCCCCCGCCCCCCTCTCCTCCTTATCCCTAGCTGCAGTGGTGAAGGTGACTGCAGCTGGATGATTTCTTTCTTTCTAAACTGAAGGGGATAGGAGTTGGAGGGCGAGTGGCGTCTGGGATCTAGTGAATGTGTGTGTGTGTGAGTATCGGTCTAGGTGGGGGTGTTGGTTTCCAGTATTAACCCAGTAAAAGAGGAAGCTCACATAACACTCCATTAATGATGAATGCTAAGCTCTGTGTGAGCACCTCCATCTCCATTGTCTAACACACTGCACTGTAATGGCTCTGAAACTATAAAACCACTGACAATAAAAGCAAACTAAATTAACTCATTGACACAAGGTTTGAAAAAAGAAATAATCTAGCACAGCAACTGAACAGGAAATTACTTTGGGGGAGGGGGGGGCACTCAGATCATCACATATTCTCAGAAGTCTCTAGCGTGTCTCTTTACTGTGCTTCCATCCCCTCTGGCACTGAATGTGTGAAACACTCACATGGGGTTTTAACCGTTGCGCACTATCGATCACAGTGGATCCAAGGCCGTGGGGTACGTCTGCTGTAGAAGCAGGGTTGTTGTTTTTTTTGTTTGTTTTTTTTCAAACTCGACATCATGTATCTCTCTATTTGTGCCTGAGAGGGTAATAATAGCAGCTCAGTCGCTCCCCCTCCTTTACCTTACACACACTCACAGTGCAGGGAGTCTCATTCTGGTCATTACCATTCTGGCTTTCAAATATGCCCTTTACATCATCACCTCACAGCTTTTCCTAATGTGTGTGTGTGTATGTGAGAGAGAGAGAGAGGGAGAGAGAGAGAGTGTGTATGTGATCTGTGTATTTGAGAGGGAAATGGGAAGAAATGGAGAGTGATCACAAGAGAGGGATGGATAGATGGAGAGAGGCACATAAGCAGCATAATTAGGGAGGACCCCCCCACCACCACCCCCAACAACTCATTCTCTCCAAAACCTACTAGGCAGGCCGACAGCACTACAGACAGAGGGAAAGGTGGTAGAGGGCTTTGCTTTGTTGTTATTTTCATTTTCTCAGCCTCACAGCAATTACATCCCAGTCTGAGAGACACATGAGGAGGGGGAGGAGGCAAACACAAACACTCTGTTCTAGAGTGTAACACTACATAGATCTGTTGGGTTCAAGGCCTCCTCTACTGCCGCAGGTTGTGGATGGTCCCACCAGGAGGAAGGTGCTCCCTGCTACATCTCACCTGCTCACCTGTGCAGTAGCATACCATGTTAGGATTTTTTTGAGAGCTGGATAGACAAACAGATCTAGATACATTTCCAAAAACAAACAAACAAACAAACAACAAAAAAAAACAAAAAAAAGCATTTATGTTTTTGTTCCTTAAACACTCCTGTTTTTCTAACCTCATACACTGTAGCTGTAACATTTCAAAACATGTAACAGGAGATTCAAGGGTTCAGTGTGCTTCAAACAAACACCTATAAAAGGCAAATGCCATTACAGCGAGGACTGAGATGTGATGAATGAGGACAAAACAAAGGCAGAAATTTGGTCAGTCTCTCCTTAAAGCCATTCATAGTGTTGCACTTGGTTATACACACAAAAAATGGCAGAAGTAGTTGTATGAAAAATTAAATAGGAAGTCTAAGAGTTCAGCTCCTGTATACCCTCTCACCTCTGCACACCTGGCAAATGGCCTGGGTAGGCATTGTTTGGGCAACTGTCCTTGTTGGAAAGTTACAAAAGTTGCATTCCAATATCTATGTTTGAAGAACTGAGGCTGTTACAATGAAGATGGCTGGTGTATAAAACATGAGAAAGTAGTGAATGTCACAATATCCGAGAGCTGAAGGGGACGACTTTAGATGTTTTGTTTTGTCTGATCAACGGTTAAAAATTGTTTTGTTTTTTTAATTACTGTAATGTCAGGCAGCTAATGCTCACATTGTAGAAGCTGGATCCATCAAATATTTTGCATTTGTGCTTGAAAATTGGCTTCGACTTGATAAATCAATTATCAAAATAGCAGATAGCAAATACATTTTCTGTCAATTAACTTATCACATCATCGACTAATTGTTGCAGCTCGAAACTGTCCATCTGCTGATTTCTGGGGCTTGTTATAACCTTGGTTTCTTTTATTGTTTTTTCTGCAAACATTCTGTCCATAAGACAAATGAGTATCTCCTACATCACTTACTATTTGAATTTAAACTGTTAATTCATTAGTATCCAAAAAACTACTACTTTACTCCCATAAAGGTTTCCCAGCACAAGAATATGTATTATACATCATATTAACTTTTTCTCACTTAACTCTGATATCCACCACCTTGCCAACTTTTTAGCTGTTATCTCTGCTGTTAAGCAACGTGACCTTTAACCCATAACAGTCTCAGATTCATGGGAATTTGACGACTAGATGCATAACTTAATGCGTTACATTGTTTTTTTTAAAGATGTACCATCACTTTCTAGGCAGACTGAACCATATGACATACTGATGAGTAAGAATCAGAATATGTTGCAGGACTAGATTTGTAGTCTACAAATATCAGTGTGATGAAGTTTTCTTTCTCCTGGAACAACAACCGGAGGTTCTGGTTTTACTTTGGCTCTGTACTAAGGTGTCACAGGCTAAACTACAATGCGCAATCCTCCTTCTTTATGAATAATGATTTTACCATATTTTGTTTGAAATATTGTTTATAAAATAACATACTGTATGTTTTGTTGAAAATCATTTGAAAGACAGTATCTGAATTGTTACACTTGACTGAGATCACTGTTTGGCTTTAGTTGCTCTGTAATGTTATTGCAACAATTAATTTACTTAACTCAAATACATGCATCATGTTGTGTCACTATCAAAGCAAAACATGACTGCTACATATTAACATCAGCAGAAATGAAGATTACTACTGGAGAGCGAAACATAAGTTAACCCATAGTTTATTATTTGCTTTCTGTCCAGATTCTTATTAAAACAGTTGTCTTCACGATGGGAAAATGATGATGTATCAGCGATTGGCTGTTTCATCTAATTTGTATATGTTGTTGTACTGGTTTAAATCATGCACTGTTGGAATTGTGATTAATTTCCCACTAAAAATCCCCCGAGACCGGGGGCTTTTACTCTGAAGTGCGTGGGTCAATAGCCACTGAAACACATGGGTAACCTATGAATCCATACTTGTGTTCATTCTTTAAATAATTCATAAGGAGGTGAGTTTGAGCGCTGCATTTTGAGAGGAATTTGTCCATGAGCTGGCAAGTGTCTGTTGTTAAACAGATTGGGGCTTTTTTTTTTTTTTATGCAGTCTCTTTCATCTAAATGACATGGAAACTTACTCCCAGAGGAGTTCCCAGCCAGCTGAGAGTCACTCTCCAGGGCTGATCTTAGTGTTTTCTGTTTTATTCTGAAGGGAAATAAACAAGAGAACATTATACATAAACATATTACAGGACCGAATCCCTCAGAAATCAAACAAAAGACAACCATATTTCTTTCTCCCATCAAACTCTTTGCATGTGGTATTTTTTGTATACAAGAATCGTAAATTTGGAAACACACAATGAACGCTGGATGTTTCACAATGTCTATGGTTTGCATGTGAAACTAAGGTCTAGACTCTTTGTTTTACTAAGGATGTCCTGTTCGAGGGCACAAAGCAGACGTGAAACAAGGAAAAGAGATGTAGCGTCTGTACACTGCTGAGCTGGTTCACAGCCAATGAGGAACAGATTCCTGTTGACACAACTTTCAGTGTGAACCATGTGTTCAGTGATTGTGTTACCAAAGGCAGTAGATGCACTCAGGACATCTACAGCAAACATAGCAGGACTATGCACATAGATTTGTGATAAACCTTTTTTTTCCCAAAATCATTTTCACTAAATAAGCACGCACCCTCTTCACTCTGATGTGCCCTCTGGACTGGGGATCTGAATTGATTTCCACTGTAAAGCCTATAGATTACTGTTGACCCACAAACGCATCAACTAGAAAACACTCCAGTGTCTGACCCTGAATTAGGCCTCCAGCAGAAAGCCTGTTTACATTTATGAAAGTGCTAATCCACAACATCCAAGTTTTTTTTTTTTCCAATTGTGACAACAGCTAAGTGCCCTCTGCTCTGCTGTTTGTTTTGCTTTGCACTTAGATATCACCTGCCCATCAAAGAGTGATGTGACATCTTTTTGCTTAGATAATATTCAAATTAAAGTGAAACTATCAAACTTTTGAGAGAATACATAACACATTCTTCTTCTTAGAGATGAGTTTATAAGCTATAAAACACACTATTTATCAGTGTTATACACTTAGCATTTAGCTAAAACGCTAACAGTAGTTTAGCATTTAGCAGTGGCTGCTGTTCAGCTAAAGTTGCTTTAAAGGGACACTCCGCCACACTCCAGAGCTATGTGAAAAATCATTCATTGATATTATATTGTAGAGTTTTTAGTGCTCATGCGGTCAGGACTTCTCCACCCCTGCTGCATTAGGGCCTGACTGTTAGAGGTTGTCTCTTGTGAGTTGTCCAACCTCATGGAGGTGCAATATTAAACCACTGGAGCACCTTTAAGTAACGTTTTTTTGTGATGTCTGTCTCTCCTCTGCTTTGATTCTGAACAAACTGCAAACTTTCTTCCCATGAAATAACCAACTACACACCAAAAGGAAGAGCTTTCAGGTAGATCTTTTTTTTTTAAATAAATAAATGAATATTAACTCATAATGTTGACCATAAATCAAACCAGCATGTGAAAAACACATTGATTTAACTCCCAAGGATTTCTATTTACATTCTCCCCTGTCACACGCCAGACTTTGACCGAGACTTTGATCTGTCTGTTGTCAGGAACCAGTCTGGCAGGGAGCTTGTTTTCAAGCAGAAGTGTTGAATTATATGAACCTGCTTGACAACAGTATCACATGGCTTAACTGACAAATGCTCTCTTTCAAATCAGAGGGTGTTATTATGAAGACGTGGGAAAAAAAGAGAAAAATGCTGATGAGCAATTTCTTAACACAAAACAGGGGTTTGGATGAGAGGTGGTGGGAACGCATCATCAGCTAAGGTCGCACCCCTCAGGTGGAGTGGATGTGGTGTTTACCCTTTCAAAAACTGCCTTGTGTATATGGATAAGGCTGTTAATGGGCCCTGATTGGCAAATGCCTCCTATCTGTGCCGAGCAGCGGCGTTGGAATATTCTGTGACGGTTAATAGCTTTATTGAATCAGAAGCGCTGACCCCATTAAAAGCAGCTGAACATCCTAGACTAGAGTCAACACAAAGCAGCGCTGCCTTTGCACTTTGTTTCTGTGTGTGTGTCAGAAAGAGAGAAAGAGAAAGAGGCAGCACATGTTGCTCTCATGAGGCACAAACTCAGTACAGTCGCCCATACAAACCAGTGCTGTGCCTTTGTTCTGTATCACTCGCACACCTCCTGTCACTGGGCTTCCTCATGCCAGGCCTGCTGCGTGTCACAACAAATGAATGACACTGAGGAAGAACGTGTCAGACCACATTACTTTTTTTTTATACAGCTTATATTTTGGAGCTCTGTTTATGCTGTTTTTGCTCCTGTTTCTCATGGTGTGTGGTGACACAAGACCCTTACAGGATATCACATGCCTGCCATGCCTGCCTCCCCATTGTTTGTTTGGTCCAGGAAACAGGATATTCACACACAGGATAGCAGGCCAGCTGACCACAGAGCCAGAAGGAAAGAAGTCATTTTTACTTTTAAAAAGAAAGTACAAAAATACAGACTCTTATTTCTCCCATCCTCTCAGATCAAGGTGCGTTACAGGTAATCACTGAAGTACCCGCTCATCCCTCTCCTCTCAGTGTGTTCAAACTGTCTAAAACACCATGAACGACTCCAGCAGGCTACACCTTTCTGACCAGCAGGACACTTATGTTGACATGTCAACGCCTCAACATCTAGCTGACATTCAGTCAGCAGAAATCAGGTCAGATATATAGGCTGTAGGTGAGTTTAAGGAAGGGTGGGATTCATTTATCCTCAAATCAACACTGATGTAATGAATAATCACAGAGGACTTGTTTCTCCACAGGAGTTTTGTATAGCCTAAATATAGAGCAAAAAGTCTACGATACGTGTTTTAAAGTGCCAAATAAGAGCAATGTCTGCAAGTTATTGACAATGCAAGATAACAAAACGAAGCGTGTGACCGCCAGAAAACGCTGTTACAGGTGATCACACAACTACATGTTGTTTTACTGTTAAAAAGAAAAAGAAACCAGCTCTTATACGCTCTGTTTGTACACGGATGAAACGATTCTCACCTTGTGTCTTTTGTTGTGGTCTGACTGCTCGCACTTATTGTCTGTCCGCAGCGCGCCTCAGCCGGCACCCGTCAGTCAAATACATCCACCTCTCTCCCAACGAGACGAGACTCTCAGAATAAAGATGTTCTGTCGGGATGAATGAAGAGTTGGTTCTGCAGGGTTCATCAGAGATGAGGAGTCAAGGAAGGAAAGCTGCAGCCTGTTCGGCATAATAACCTGGTCTCCCACACTCCGCGCAGTCGGTCCCATCCAGCCACACTCCCCGCCTCCTCTCCGCTACCTTCCACACATTCAGGACGGGACAGATGAATTTCCCTCTGCTGCTGCCTGTTGGCCAATGGAGGAGCGCTCTCTGCTGCAGAAACACACCACTGCTCGGCCGAGATCACATCAAATAGGATATGGATTAGCTGGTTGGAAATTTGTATACACAAATATTCAAATGCAAATATGTGTATGGTCTTGCCTGAGCCGTCTAATGTGCTCGTCACAGATGCATAATGTAATATTATGTATAGGCTACTCAACTGCCCTGAGGTCCATAATATCAGAAGAGAAGGTGGTTAAGTGGCCTGGTTGGACAAATCAGCCACAAAACCTCTTATTTAACCAGTAATCAATATTTTCTGTGACGAACAGTGGAGTATGAGAATGAAAAAGTTAGTGAGAAACCCACAGAAAATGATCATCACACTGCAGTTCCCCTCAGCTCTCATTGTTTTGGGTTTCCAGGCAGCAGCTTTAATATTTTGGGTCACACTCATTGCTCTCATCAGTGTAGTTCCCAACAACAGTAGGTTACTGTTTTCATCAAAAAGCTCTGATAAGACCACTGCACCCCCCTGGCATAGCACCAAAAAGTAGATAGACAAAATTAGCAACTAGCTTGTGAACACAGTGGAGCATTTAGCGGCTAAAAAAAGCCAGTTACACAGCTAAAGGGAGACTGAATATTGGACTTAACCCATCAGTTGACCACAAACATGACTGCAAATGAACGCTAATGTTGGTCTGTGCATGGTGGATGTATACCCAGGCAACTGATTATCATATCAACTTAATAAGGTGATAGATAATATAACAATGTTGTCTTAACAGATTGTTGAAGTGCCCACAAGTGGCCAAAAAATCTATCTATCTATCTATCTAGCTAAGCTAGACTTTGAAAGTGGACATGGATGGGAGCACAGGTTTGTTGGAACATTACATGTAAGGTTTTGGACATGTTGTAGATTTTCCTGTGACTACACTGTGAGGGGAAGGAAAGGAGTGCCACACTGCTGTGGCTCCATGACAGGCCGAACAATGGAAAGACCCACTAATCCACAAAAAACTGCAGGCGCAAGGAAATGGGAGGGATGAAACTGTCCAGTTTATTATAAACCAGTGGAACCAAGTGTCAGGGCAGGGCTGACGTTCTCTCGGCTATCTCAGCTGTGCACACACACACACACACACACACACACACACACACACACACACACACACACACACACACACACACACACAAAAACACACACACACACACACAGAGGAGAGAATGAAAAAAGAAAACAAAAGATGAGTGTTCATGTTTAGGCAAAGGCCAGTTGTGTTACGTGTGCAAAATGCTTTCTTCAAAGCCTAAATGAGTCACCCCAGAGACAGCCACCCCCCCTCCATCCCCCTTCCCATTTGTGAGGATTTCTGTGAGCCTGTGATTAGGCTCGCCCTGGTGCCATGTGTGCACCAAGTTCCCCCACTCCCCCCCATATGCACACCAAATCTCTGCTTTGCCTCAGCTCCCATTGAGATTAGCCCACTAGCTATTGTTCTGATGACACTTCATATAAACTATAATCTACATTATGATAACAAACAAACAGCACTGCATTACTCTGTGAGGTGGAAGGATAAAATATGTGTAGTAACCTCTGGGATCTAATTTGTATGATGGAAAAATTAACAAGTACAGAAAAAAAAAAAAAACTCCAGCCATGATCCTAATAAAGAAAACTTTATATCTTGCAATAGAGATTTATATTTTTTTTCATATCTCAGAACTCATTTAGTGGCTTCATTTAATCAAAATTGACACAAAAGGTTAAACAGCTGAGAAGACCAGTGAGTGCAGACAGTCTCAGGGAGGGGACCTTTGTTTATGCAGAAGGAGGAAACTATGAATTTTAAGTACAAGGGGATTATGTTGTGCTCGTGGAACAGATGTTAACATGGAGAGGTCTACCCTCCTGAGAGCGGCCCCTGACTGACACACTGTCCCACACTCACTGGCCCATTGTCAGTGTGCATCCTCTCTTCTGAGTCTTAAGTTGCATATTGCCCCCACCCCCTCCAAGAGAGATTAACTCGCCCCCCCTGCCATCAACCTTGACCTTGATGGACTGGTAATGTCATCTCCTTTTGTGCTTTGACAGACATTAACTCTTACCAACTTTCATGCTTCCTTCTAAAGCCAACTTTATGCATTCACGATAAGTTGAGATAAACAAAAGATGGATGACAATAAGTAACATCAACAATAAGTGAGCACTGACCCCTCCATCTCATCCCATCCTCTCATAGACCTTGAAGCAGGTCAGCTGCTGTGCTGTTGTCCTCGTGCCACCAGTCTTCATTCTTCTTGATAGCTTGGTCATTTCATTGCGTCTTTAGTATTTTCCAGGTCAGGGTGAATGAATTCAGTAATTCCTCACTGAGCATTATCCCTCCCCCACATTTTCTTATAAGAATGGGGGTCTTTTTCTTAAAAAAGACCAGGAATCAGCGGTGCACCAGGGACAGATTATTAACCTATTAGTATTAACAGAATATTTTTTTACGATGTACAAAGAAAACTTCTCTTTGTTTCTTTTCCTTTCCTTGTTTTTGGAAAAAAAGTACATGAAATAGCTCGGTACTTGCCAACAGTGAATTGCAAGTAAGGAGTATCATTTGAGCATCATCATCATGTCTCAGCTTCCTAAAGAAACTCCAGCGGCGTCCTCATTCAGGCTGCATTGCACCGATGGTGTCACAGTGCCATGACTACACTGTCCCATTTCAAAGTTCCTTCAAATGCTGCCTTCTTTTCCTGGGCAACCAAGTGTTCAACGGGTGGATCCAATGGATGGTGTATCCTCTGTGGCCCAGCCTATCCCAAGATTCATTGCACGCCAGTAAGGAAATATGGCAGCAAACAGCACAGTCAGGATTACACTTTTAAATGCAAGTAGTGGGTTTCAGCTCAGTTCAACAGCTAACAGTACAACCGTTAAAAGCAAGGGCCTTAAAACCTCAAGATTTTGTGAAAAAAAAAGAAGGCGACAGGCGCGTTGCTTTGCAACAGCTGGTGACTCAAATCGAACATCCTCCATAGGCCAGACTGTGTCATTTCGGTTTGGCCTTCGCGGTCTACGATGGCTACAGAGGGCCACAACTTCGTAGGCCACGTCCTTGCGAAGGATGAGGCCTCTGAATTGGGGTACAGCTCATGGCTTCCAAAAATTGAAGTGAAGAAAGGACGACAAAATGTCACCCAGTTTTTCACAGAGAAATGTAGGTGTAGTGGGAATTTCTTTTTTGAAAAGAAGAAAAAGGAGTAAGTCCTTTTCAATGATATGAACATTTAATCTGAAAAAGTGGCCTTTAGCCCATTTCTTATATAGCGTATCAGTGTTGCATCAGATAGTGAATTCCTGCAGACTGTTGCATGTCTACACAGAGTTATAATGCATTTTCAGGGTTGGCGTGGTCTGTGACATCTTTTCATGGGGCTTAAAATCCCTGGCAGTGCCCCTGTGAGGAAGATGTAAAATATTATTGATCACAACCCACAATGCATGTGTAATATAAATGTAAAATGTATAATATTATAACATTATTATAATATAATATTATATGCACAATATTGCTTAACCCTTCATGGTCCCAGCCATTTAAAAAACAATGGAATTTGCAAACAAATTAAAAAAAAAAAAATATAGAGATTTTTGTTGTGCTTGTGGAGCTTTCTGCTCTTATACGGCACATGCACACTTTACAGTGATAAAACAGATTTACATGAAATTCACAATAATTTTTGAAACAGTGGGGCTTTGAGTTCACACAGAAGTGAAAAAAGCGCACTTCTCATTTACTGACTACCAACAACTGTGGCTTTTGTTGTCAACAATTTATCTGAAAACATCACCATGTTTCAGGAAGGACAGGTAACGTTCATAATTTAGGTTGAGTTGTTGAATACTTTTGCAAGAAGACATCTCAACTCAATATGTGCTCTATGAGTGTGATGCCTTGTTTGGAGAGCTCATAAACAATACAAACTGTTCACATGTTCAATTCAAACTGAATAAAATGTTTACTTAATATCTATTATTGTAATCTAAATCAGCATGTACACATTGAACTGAAATCACCTCCACACTAAATCAAGCATAACTTACAGTGTGTCATGCTAGACTTATGACATATGTTACGCTGTATATACATACACATGCTGTGCTTTGTTTTCAGAACTGATGAAATATGGAGGTCGATGTGTATTGTTCCTGTTTGACATTGCCAGTAGCTGCTGAGAGGGGGTTGAGTCTGTGTCTTGAAGTGTCCTGATTCCTCCCGTTCTCCTGGTGTAATTACATTATCTTGCAGTGAGAGTTAAAGGGCAGACTACACGGGATGTGTATGACCGCTCCACTGAGATGTGTAGTCTCAGGTCTCATGACTTTCATGACTCTCTAGACAGTGTGTGACAATGTGACAGTGTGACACTGTGACAGAATCGAAAGAGTTTGAAGGCTTCAGGATTATCAGCTGCAGAGGAACTATATGTCACCATGGAGTAAAGACACATCACTTGTAAAAAGTGAAACAAATTAGATCTGACAAAATATGAAATATATTGTACTCAAACTGTTTTCAACAGTTTCTACTGGTAGTCTTTTATAGTTTTTCACCATCTCTTTGGTACATTTCTCAAATCATCCTTAACATTTGCAAAAAAGGAAATGCATATGTCAAAACAATTAGTACAAACAGCACCGCACAATGGATTTCCTGCAAAAGTCAAAATCCAGAGTTTAGCTCTCAAAAGTAGATATTTATGTCAATGAGCATCTCTAGTGGCATCAGAATGACACGTCGTCATGTGATCGTTTACAAGCAAGAGAGTCAAAATGTTTAGACATGTTGTCAATATAACAGTGTACTAAGGTTTTGATCACAAGGACTGACTTTTGTGGCAGATTGAAGATGTGGCAGATTGAAAGGATTCACATTTACGCTTGTACTGTTTGTATTTGTCGACAGGCCTTGTCTGCATGACATATACACAATCACTGCGCACACACAGACACACACATTGTTCTCCTAACATTCGACCAGCCTCGGCCATTGTTTAATTGAGAACATGGTCGAACATTGTGGCCCATGTTTCACTGGGGACGGGTCTATGTCCTTGGCCCTTCCACCACGCAGCCTTACTCATTGTCTTCCTCACGGCTGTTCGTGTTCCTTTCCTTGTTGTTCTTCCATTGTCAGAAATCGTAACACTGTCAACTGCCAACTGAGCTATTTTGCACCTCTGGGCTATTTTAGAAAACTGATCACCGGTTGATCTAATGCTTTTCACGTTCCCCCTCATTAGTGAAACTCAAGTCAGATTCACCTGAGGGTAATTTATCAACTCAGGACACATTTACCATAAAAGAAATTTTAAAAAAAATACGCTCAACAGATGATGACAACTGCTTCAACCATTTTGCATGTAATGACTTATGCAATGAACTGATGCCTAGATATTTTGGGGGGTAAGACTATTCACCAGAGAACATGACATTAGTAATTGATGATGCAGGAAACAGCAGACACAAGGCTGAACACATTTGCATGAATGTGTCAAAACATTTGTAATTCGTCCAATGAATGAGAAATATTATATGTTATTACTGTGATACCATAACCTTTATTTCACTCACAAGAGTATTGTGGCCACTTGTCAGTAGTGAGTGAAACGGCCTTCATGAGCTGTTACAGTGCCACCATGTGGAGCAGGTGGGTTGTGCACCCTTTAACTTCAGAGAGGAGAGTTTCACTTTCTCAGCTTCTGTTTATTTTTCCAACTTTTTTTCTAATTTCTACTTCTGCCTTGTATAATACTGTAGTTTTACCCCTTTAGCTCTCTAAACATTATTCATAAGAATAATATGATATATCCTCATGTTAAGAGTTTTAATCATTTTATCAGCAATAATTATTTAAAATCTATTAGTGTTTGGACCCTAAAAGAAGACAAATAACAATATTTACAGACAATAATGAGAAAAGAGAGGAATAATTACTTAATTGAGTTAAATAAACTACAGAAATTCAAAGTAAGGTTGACTCTAATAGTGATTTGGCTTCAGGCAAACATTTCCAGTTCCAACAATAACTACAGTAGCTGAAAACGCCACGTAAAGTATAAGGGACGGTATAATGAAAGTTGAACTCAAAACTATTTGTGATTGTGTCCCTTTTAACAGCATTTACTTAGTAACAAACAACATTTTCCGTGGAATTAGTCGAGCTGCCAAGTAGCTACACACAGACTCAATCACCTGGCCCCCTATTGCAGAAATGAATGAAATCTAACAAAAAAATGTCAGTCAATATTATGATTTATGCTTGTTATCTGTGCTTGTCTGTGGACTTATGTTACTATCTTATGATATATTTGCCTTTCATCATGGTTACAAATATTTTCTGGATCTACTCAGATCCTGAAGTCATGTTTGACAAGTACAGATCAGATGAACTCTTCACTGCTCTTTACATATACTCTATGCAGAGTGTGTAGCACTAGTGGAGACATGTGCCTAATGCATATAAAATTACAAGAACATGGACTGTGTCAAAATATAACCCACATCTATCCTACAATTCCATGCTCATTCAAAAGACAATGGAAACAGCAGAACTTTGTTTCTGTGACGCGACAAGGAAAATGAAATGAGGCAACATAAACCGCCTCACTGACGTCAAATACATTAATTATCACAATCAAACCTGACCTTAAACCTGAGCTGACCCATAGTGTTAGAACAAACTACCATTATTGCCTTATGGTTGTTTTGCCCCGCCAACCAGTCAAGTTCCAGTTTACATCCATGTCTGTCCGGACTCGTATGTAGTGAAGACAGTGAAGGAATTTAATGGTATTAAGTGTACTTTGTTATTTGTGAAATTAGGGCTACATAAATAAAATTGATGTGACTTGACTTTGTTAAGCTTTGTTATTCTTGTTCAACTATCCGCTTATTGTATTAGTTTGCAGTTTAAATGAGAGGAACAAAAAACAGATTTCTTGTGTGCATTCACATGCTTGGCCAATAAAGCTGATATGGATGTTGCTGCAAAGAAACTGCAAATTCTAAAGCGTGGATGCTGCAAACAGAAGATCTACACATTTCCAAGGTGGGCACCAAAGATTGACAGCATTGAATAATGGCCAGAGGTGTTTTTACAGAACATTATGATGTCACAGTGAAGCTGACCTTTGACCTTTTGGATGTAAAATTTCATCACCTCATCATTTAACCCTGTTTGTCATTTGTGTGAAATCTTGAGTTATGGCCAAAAACATGTTCTGAGAAGTCACAGTGATCTCTGACCTTTGACCACCAAAATCTAATTGGTTCATCCTTGAGTCGAAGTGAATGTTTGTCACAAATCTGAGGAAATTCCCTTGAGGTCTGACTGGGATATTGTGTTCATGAGAATGGGACGTATGTACCGACCATAGGTACGGACCGACAACCCGAAAACATATACCTCTGGGCATGACTTCACAAACTTCTAGAGAGAGAAAGTCAGCGTTTCCCAAGTTGTTTATGGGCTATGTCGTTTACACGCTTACTTACTGTGTGTTTAGTACAGAGCTGGAGCTGGGAGGCCACTAGCCGAGTTAAGTGTTAAGTGGATTCTTGGGAAATCAACCAACTTTACTCATGCCAAATTAAGAAATTATACTTACACCTCTGTTCACTAATCAATAAATTATACATCATGTGTTCATGATCTGCACAAACATAAACGAAAAAATGGCAATTTGTAGTTTTAGGGGGAGTTGGTTGCTGGAACTAAACAACAACCACGTGGACTCATTTACTACATAGCCAGTGTTAGCGTTAGCAGCTGTTCACTTACCAGTCTAGAGGAAACATTGCGAGTTCAGCATCAAACTTCATTCCTTTACTTACCAAGAGCTGTCTCCAGAGGTGGAAAGCAACTGCAATGCAAAGTCTTGTCTCTATTATGTCTTTACTTCTACTGAAGTTAGCACGCTAACCAGCTAAATCTGCACAAACTCATCTGCTGTGTTTCCTCACATCAGCCTGAACAAAGTTGAATCTGCACACTGTTCAGTTACCTCTTCACTCTGAACTTCACCTTTTGTTCCCAGTTAAAATCTCATCGGAAATAAATAGAGCACAGATCTGTGTCTTTTTTTCCAGTCTTTCCCTCTCATAGATGTGACTGTTCACTATGAAATAGCCAGACCCAACCGAACGATTCACCTGGACTCAGGACAGGTAATGTAGACAGCTATCTTCAATTTCCTTTTCACTAAAGTAACCTTTTTGTGCATAATGTAATAACCCAATTTTAACAATGTACACATTGTGCAAATTGAACAACAACAATAATAATAATAATGATAATAATAATAATAATAATAATAATAATAATGATGATGATAATGATGATGATAATGACGATGATGATAATAATAATAATAATAATAATAAGACACAGAATCTATTTTGATTAAACAGGAGAAAATGGTCATTCAGGTCTAGGCTGTAGCGGTTGGTCATCTGTGTGACAACGGTATAACATGCACACAGTGTACAGAGGACAGTGAAGGATCAGCTGGACAAATATTAAGAAAACATTCTATTCTTTTCTATTCTACTCAAATATTTCTGGTGATAAACCTGTCAGATAGAGAGAAGGACCACCTTCTGAGTTATAGCACAACATGCATCAACTTGTAGGCTCATAACAAACTGTTTTTAGTTGCACTTGAGATAAAAAAAAAGAAAGATTTGATGCATAAAGTGCAGTAAATATATTTTTAGATCTCAGCTGGCAGTATTGTGCATTCCTACACCACACATTGACGGGTTAGATAATTAGGAAAAGGAAAATTATCTGTACTATTCTGCATTAGATCCTGTGAATAACTCATTATCCTGGGGAAAGAACACAAGATGCTGCTATGAATTGTCCTTTTGTGTGCAGAAAACTGGCCTTGTAAGAAGTCGCATCCCCACACATCAACCAACAAAATTAATTTTTATGGCTCATCCAGTCCAAGGACAGAGGGGGGAATCTCTTCCACTGGATCCTCCACGAAGCAAAACACATCTGACAAGCCATATTTTCTTACTCCCCACAGTATGTGCCAGACATTATTGTTATTCGACTTGCTAAATAGTGATTTTTGCTGATAATTAGAGTGTCCCAAATTATATATTGTTATGTTTTAGGACTTCTGAAGACACAAAACAAAGCCAGTGCTGGTACGGTTCAAGGTTTTATTTAACAATGAAAACACAAAAGTCTTACTTTGAAGGTGAAACAAATCCAGCCTGGGTGGCAAGGGATCCAAAAAGGCAAGATATACAGGAACTAAGCTAAAATACACAGTAAAACACTAGAGAATAGTAACAGACGTGCAAGGAAACTCAAGGGAAACTAAAAGGACGTGATAAGGAGCGAGAGGAAGGGGAGCAGGTAACAGCAGGTGCAATGAGGAGGGGCAGGTACAAAACAAAAGGCGGGAACCATGAATACAACAGGTGAGATATTTGAGGTGAGATAAGGGGTTCACACAGGGGCATTTCAGTATTAGTAAAGCTGGAGTTTTATGTTGCACAGCAGGATTCCAGACTCCAGAAAACTTTTACTCGACTATGTGTGTGTGTGTGTGTGCGTGCATGTGTATGTGTGTGTGTGTGTGTTTCAGGGCCTGCTCAGGGATGGTAGTTTGCTGTGTGAATATAGCTGACTGCCTGGCCAAATGCTCTACTTTACGTTTGAAAGAGTCAGCTCTGCTGGACGTTTTTGTGTCAAAGAACACTGAAGTTTAGATGGTTTGAAACACTCATTTGAGAGGGTCTCGAGGCAGAGGACGCATTTCGGGCACTCATAGCCATTTTCATGTGTAAGCCATACTTAATGTATGCAGCCTCATACTCGAGTTTTAGTTTGCCAGGAGGTTCATCGCATTTTTTGCAGCTGAGTTTTTGACAGCCGGGCTGTTCGTCGGGTCTTTTCCTTTTCAAAAACGTTTCCATTTGTGTTGCACTAGTTAGCTACATGCTAGCAAGCAAGCAATTTCTGGAACAGAGCAGCTTGGTGGCAGGCGCAGACTGGCAGGTCAACACTAACAGTTTATGACGTGATGAAGGATGTTTTGAATGGCAGGCAATTAGAAAGATTAGAATGGCAAATAAGATTTCAATATGTTGTACTATCATAAATGATACTTTTTAATAATGCTCATAAAAATAATGACAATTCAATGTTATTTTTTTAAATTGCACTATTTCTCATCTTCCTTCCAATTTGCTGAGGACCCCCTAGTGCCCCCTGGTGGCCCCCCAGGGTGCCGGGGGGGGGGCCCACTTTGAAAACCACTGTAATAGACTGTCAAACAGTAGGTTTAGGACTACTTCTGTGTTGTGAAATACTTTGTGAAGGTAAAAAACAGTCTCACGCAACTGGAGGAAGGTGACGAAACCGTCTAGAAAAGAAGGCACCAATTTTAGAGCTGAGTTTCAGCATGGAAATGGCTGAATCACATTCCATTCTTCCTGTTTCCAGTGGCTGCAATAGCTGTGCTACAGTCACAATCTCTGAATAATTTGAGCTTTTACAGGAAAACTGTCCTTTGTCATATTTGTCACATCAACAGGCATTCGTCCACTTTGCGTCCTTGCAGTGGAGTCAGGGATCTTTGCTTTGCTGTACAAGAAAAATACATGAATAATTCCCTTTAAAAGAGGAGGTCACAAAGATTACATGCAAATAAACGCTCCATGATGACATGGTAAAACAACATCGACAAGAAATAAATTAATTGAAATCGTTCTTATGAGTCTGGCATACGAATGTGAACAAGCCATTTTAACTGGAGATGAGACAAGGCCCTCTATTGAAAACGAGGTGAACGAGGAAAATGAGCCTGTGGAATAAATATCACGGTTTGCTTCATGAGTCATAGCTGGTGTCACCACTGTGAAACAGACCTGAGTGTAAACATTCAGCATAAAAAAGCACATCCATTGATTATATTTATTGTGCTTTTCATTTGAGATTTCTCCAGAGTTACAGGTTCTCACACTGATGTTATTTGGACATAATAAGATTCTGAAATTATCAACTATTATTATTTATGAGCAGTTTGTAAAGGAATAATAGAGGCTGTAAATGTAATGCTGAAATGAATACTTGGCTTTTTATAAAAGTTGATTTAAATAGCAGTAATTCAAAGACTGTACTCACACAAATAGAGGAAACAATCCTAAAACATGCCATGATATAGATTAGATACTACTCTCATGTCTCTCCATTAAATACAGTATATGGCTGCAGCCGGGAGACATTGTCTTATTAGAACAAAGACTGGAAGCAGGGGGAAACAGCTAGCTTGGCTCTGTGCAGAGGTAACATAAAACATCAGCACCACTAAAACTCATGAACTAACATTCAAATATCTTGTGTAAAAAAGTTATAGCATGTTGTTAATGCGCTTTTGAGGCACTATGGGGGGGACTTTGTAACCTTCAGACAAGCTAGCTGCTTCCCCCTGCTTCTGGTCTTTATGCTAATCTAAGCATCGGATCCTGGCTGTAGCCTTATATTTAATGCACAGATAACAGTGGTATGGGTTATTTCATCTACAGTTACTTTATGCAATAAAGTGAAACTAAGAGCAGTATAGCTTCAAAAGAATTACCAAAATTATTATTAGTATTTTTATTTTGTAGGCTTCTGGAGCTTGTTTTGTGTTTCAGAGTAAGAATGAGTTATGGGCTAATCCAGAATTTCAGCATAATTTGGTATCTTATTATTTATGGGGTTTTTTGTGCACTTCAAAGCAACTCAACTACAAAGTCATTTGATTTTCTTAAAAATCATTTTATCTTTCTGTCTTTCTTAGGACTGTTCACACTTTTTTTCCTAATACCCACTGGATATAGTCATGGTTCTGCAGACACTGAGGTACTGTTTGAACCTTATAAAACCTCTTAGCTACAATATTCTGTAATCCACCACGCACCTCGCTCCACTCACCAGTTGCAGTGAATGGAGATTGTGTGCTAGATAACTGCTCATGTTGCAAAACTACAAAACTGCCCGGCCTCCTTCCTTAAACCAGTATGTCCAATTAAACCACAAATGTCAAGACATCTAGGATTTGTCACTGTGTCAAGTTGCTAGTGAGACATTATTGTGTCACACCAGGAAGTCCTGCCATCCTACAGCACTTTAAAAGGACCTAATTCCTCAAACCGCAGCTACACTGCAGTGGGGACCCTTAGGGACAAACATGAAAATAAAAAGGTAAGAAACATGTTTTTATCCTCTTTAAGTTTTAATTTTTTTTTATTTTGGACATTCATGTCTTTTTGGTTGATTATAAAGGTGACAAATGCTGTATCCTGTGTTCCCATGTGTCCTTTTCCATGTTTAACTGATGGGTGTCTTTTAAAAGCAACTGCATAAGTGTGTTAAACTTCAGCTTTTAACATTTTCACAACTGGCAACATATCAGTTGTGTGTCTGTGCTACATATGCACACTAATCATCTTCACCACGCTTTGTTAAATTCAGACTGTGAAGAAATGGCTTTCTGCGGTTTTCACAGAATTAACTGTCAACAAGTTTACAAACAAGTCAATGGGACTGATTTTGATGGCGACACAGTGAATTTACCCATTGAGATGCAGCATTTCAACAGATGATTGACATTATTTGTGGGTAAAGGTGTTGCAGTGTGGTCAGGAAGTGTCACTGCCTTTTCTGCGAAAGCATGAGCAGTGAATGGTCAGCAGCAGTCAGCTGAGTCATGTGTGAGTCCAGCGTCACGTCAGCTCATTGATCTATTTTGTTTAGATATCGTAGATATTGGATTCTGCAATTTAAGTGACTAACATATTTCCTAATGCATATTTAAGGAACAAACTACCAAGAGTGGATATGGGTAGAACATGGCTTATGCTGTTTCTCTTTTTTTGGCCAGTTGTGCTGAGATGAGTGTTTTCATATGTACATACTCATTAACTATTAACATAACTAATGGATATAAATTGTGTTTTTATCTTCTTTAGGCTTCCAGGGATACATGTCATTAGACTGTTGATTGTTAGGTCAAGCTCGATGTATTCTCGCTTATGCTGACTGCTTACAGGCTGAAACATTGACATGAATATCATGGCCCCATCCAACAATTACGTACTGATTTAAGTTTTTATAACATTGGGAAAGGGACTAATAAAACAGATAGCAGACAATTCTGCTAATTGACGGTTGGTGGCAACAGTGTGCAAAGAAGCTAAGTCCCCACAAAAGCAGTGAAGAAGAAGACTGCCGGCTGGCAAACATGATGTGAACAAGGCAGGATTTAAAATAAAAGATGGCTTTGCAAATATTTAATGAGAAAGGACTACAGGGCACCAACTTAACTGAAGTGAAAAGATTCAAGTCAGTAAGGTAACTTTGTGTTTTGTTAATTGTCATAAATGAATGTAACTGTAGTTCCACTCCACAGTTACAGTGCAGTTTTCAGACCCCTTCAATTATTTTTTTTCACATTTTGACTCTAATCAAACAAGAAACATCTCAAAGATGAGCAAGAGAAATTGAGGCACCTGAGCTAAATGTCAAGTGTCACAGCAAATGGTCTGAATACTCCTGTCAATATGATATTTCAGTTTCTCCTTTTTATTAAATTTGCAAAAATATTCTAAAATTCAGTTTAGTTTTCACTCTGTCCTTATGGGTTATTGAGTGTAGATTGATGAGGGAAAAATTATATTTTTTTTAATCTTAGTAAAAGGCTACAACATAACAAAATGTGAAAAAAATTTAAGGGGTCTGAATACTTTCTGAATGCACTTGGTGGATGCTCTGGTCATCCAAGCCTGGTATAACAGTTGTTTGAAAACCTCTGGATCAAAGTATATACACTATCAACTAATGTTGACAGTGCAGACAATAGCAGTTAATACAATGAATAAATATACCCGATTATCTTGAATTTAATGGTAATAATACATCCGAATTAAACAGTGAACACCACATTTGTGACTTTGGAACAAAATTTGAAAACGTCATGTGAATTGATTTTTTACTTTACACGCACACACACAAAATAATTTAAGTTAATTCATTTCAGTTGTGCACTGCTTTGTGTGGTTACAGTGACTGTTAGCACCATGCTCACAAATACAACAATTTCAGTCCACATAGCCCATTAAGTTGTAGGTCAGTAAATTAAAGTCAAATGACATTTTGGTGATTTAACAGTTATTTTCACAGTTCTTCATTAAGGTCACTTGACTTACTGAGACTGACACTCACTTAGTACTGCTAAAAGTCATGCATCCAAAATTCAAGGTTCAAAATTTGGTTTTACTGACCTTGACATGGATTATGGCCATAACCAATGCTGTGAGGTCATCTGGACATACATCATAACATTTAATGTCCTCTTTAAAATGCAATTATCACCCATTGTTTACATACATTCACTTACATGCACAAGTCTAATTTAAAAAATGAAAATGCATTATTTTCTCATGGATATCAATGTATTTTTAAAGTGCAGTAAATCAATAAATGTAATTTACATTAATCAAATTACTGTTTATTTTCTTGTAACTTACCAAACCCAGTGAACAACAATGTAAAATAAACATATAATTATAAATTGTTATTTTAATTTATTTGTTTTCCTAAATTTATGAGAACTGTGTATAAACCTGATTTTGAATTGATGACATGCTTCAGAAGTACAGAAAATGAAAGTATGAAAACCTCAGCTGTAAAACATGGTTCAATACAGTGATGTTTGTATTTACTGACAGTTCTTTCTACAAAGCATTACATTATTAGAGTGGGTTGTTCACAAATCAGAAAGTCAGTTGCTCAGTTCCCAGGTCTTCCAGTCCACATTTTGTAGTGTCCTAGGACAAGATACTGAACCCCAAATTGCCCCTGATGTATCATCAGTGTGTGTGTGTGTGTGTGTCTGATAGAGAAGCGCTGTGTGAATGTGTAAATGACTTGTAGTGTAAAACACTTTGAGTGGTCGATAAGGCTAGAAAACGCGGTGCGGTCCATTTACCATTACCAAATAATAATGAGAAATAAAGCCAATATCAACAAAACACAAGGGTTGACAAATAAATTTCCTGCTCTCTATTGCTGTTAATCTTCATTTATTTATTTATTTAAAAATGTTTCTGTGAAGGTCTTGTCTTGGGAAATAATCTACAGGGAAAAAAAATTCTTGGAAATATGAAAGAAATATGAATGAACAGTCACAGCCAGTACAATTAGACAAACTCCTAAGAAAACTACTATTCATATCACTTTGACTAAATAAATTACACTTTTGCCCCAGGATCTGGGGATAGGATTTACAATGGTGAAGTAGCACTAGTCACGAGCAACATCCAAAAGAATCGTCACAATTTTAAGAAAGAAGGTGCAGATTTTTGTGAATAACTGAGATATTCTTCAGAGAAAAAAAAACTAAACAAAAAAGATCATTGAGCTTCTATCCCAGTCCTGAAGCACTGCCACTGGTGATGTTGAAGTGATAGCTGTAGACCGGGGCTAGATTTGGCATACCAGCCTAATTAGTGCGATTATCACACAGCTGCACAGGCTGAGAGGATTTGAAGTGGTTTTTATCAAAAGAATCATTTTCCCAGGGAATGCCTCATCCTGACAGCGTGTGCACTGCCAGATCCATTTCGGTTTGGGATGTGCAGGCGCTGTCCGCTCAGACATGCTGCACATTTGAGAGGGTGAACTCAGATCGGAAAGACTGAGTTTTTGCTTTGTGTGCTATTGCATGAGTAAAGCCGTGAAGTGATTAAATGGTTTCCAAAGGGGTACAGGTATTGTGCTGCCTCAGACCTTTGGAGTCTGGTGGCACATAATCCACACCAGCTTACCACCAGCTTCATTCATTCTTTGAGCTGGCAGAGCATGGAGGGTGAACTAAATTTGGCTGCTGATGGTGGGCTAATTAACAGAATTAACAACTGCAGTAATGACTCAGTTCTTTGGACTTGGCTTTCAGTTCTGTTGAATATGGGCTAATTTGGAGTTATGACAAATTGTGACTTAAAGCTGCTCTAATCAATATTTCTACATGCAACAGTGGACGTGTATGTAGAAGGGATCATATGTCTTGATGAATCCACCAAGAATTATCACTGAACTTTAATGTTTTGGTTCAGTCTCAGCACTCTCATTAGTGTTGTTTTCAGACGCGGCAGCACCAGACATATACACCAAAATTAGCAGGTATAAGCAGGTTTTTTAACCCACTATTGACCCCTTTTCCACTGCCACTTCTGTTTAGACTGAGGACACACACAACTCCAAGGAGTGATGTCATCACGTGCAGTTATAGAGCACACACACAGATGCAGAAGAGAAAGGGTAACCTGCTAGCTGCCGTGCAGACTGGTAAAACGTATCTGTCACATCTCATCCCCGGTTCTGTGCTCCTGTAAACATGTCGGAGCCTCTGTGTGAGACGCTTCGATCTGTGATTGTGTTTTCTTACAACTTATTTCAGGGCTGCAGCTCACTCTTTCAAAAAAAAGGAAAAAAAAAGGGATGTAAATTAGCGGGTTCACCCGGGTCTTACATTTACATCACTGCCAGTCGGTGCGAGAGCCAATAAATACCCGCGTCTACCGCAGAGTCATTTGACCCAGGTGTAATTACCGATTCAACCATTTTCCATTGCCTGCAAAAGCATGACGTAAACTTTTGACCAGTGGAAAAGGGGCTCAAGTTAGCATCTAGCTGGACCTAGCTAGTGGACATAGTGGAGCACTGAGCTACTAAAGAGGCAGATGTTTCCCTCAGGAGTTAGTGGAGACTAAAGCAGAGCTAAAAGGAGAATCACTATTGGATTTATACTTCAGGTGGACACAAACATGACTCCAAATGAGCTGTTTCTCAGTGTCTACTGAGTGTGTGCAGTAAATGCTGTGTGTAAACTGTTTGCTGGTATGCAGTGTTTACAGCTTGTTATAATCTAAATGCAGCCCAATGGGGCATGAAGTATGATTATTATTGTAATTCAGGATACATTTACATTTATTCGCATATTCAGTCAGAGCAGTCTGAATTACTAACGTGTAGGAAGCACTGTGCTGATGTTTAACACCCCTTTCTCATATTGCTTCTTTCACTCTCATTCACAGAACAATAACTTACTCTCAGTAAAAGAATCTCTGGCTTCCCTCTCTCTCAATCATCATATTGTACTCCACTACAATACCACATATTGCTCACTCGCTCAGGATGGCTCAGAGTAATGCCAGTGACTGTGCACACCAGCATGTTGTTTAGCCTGGTCTGTTGAACTCCTCCCTCTTCTCTTTGCCCTTGGGTGGGCTGGGGTCTTCAGTGCTCCCCCGGACCTGCATGGCCTCTGCAAACGCTTCCAGAGTCCCCCCCCTCTACCGTCCGTGACGTCACAGGTCCGGCTCGGAGAGCAGCCAGTATTTGCCTGTCACCGGGGTCAAGAGCGCAGGGAGGACCGAGAAAGGAGGACCAGGGACCTTCAGCGCCACGGCAACCAGCACACCTTCACTGTCCATGTCACGCCTCCCCCTGGCTGGCCTGCTGTGAGCCAGTCGCCCATGGAAGTTCTCAAGGTAAGACCACCAACAGTCTGGTACACCTGTGTGAGCGAGAGCCGTGATGTGAAAGGTGACATTGTTTTGTAAACAACATAGCAGTGGAAGCTCTCTTGTGTATCCTTGATTCCAGGTATTGCAAATTGAATTGCATGCAAAATTTCCATTTCTTTAAATTAGAAATTCAACAGGATTGTGGACTTTGGCTTCAGGAATTCCTCCATGTGTGTCAGTGCCTGAGAGACAAATACAGTCCTCTGAGAGTGGACTGTGTTAAATCCATAGGGGGGATTATCTCTTGACAGAATTCCTGTTTCCAGACATTTGGCATTCAACTCATTTAATCCTATTTGCTCCACTATACTGACATATTTTCATTCATTTTATTCCTGGTGTGACCAAATAGACCAAATAACACATGAGAATACAAAGATGGTTTTTTGGAAGACAGTATCTTTTAGATAGCTGAGATGAATGCATCTTTACTACATTTAATCATTGTATTTTGAGGCCATAAAGATCAGGACCAGTTATCAATTTTCAACTCCACAGGAATTACAAATGGCTGTGAAAAAAATTCCAACTGTCAGACTGTTGATATATAGTTGTCTGTGTTCGGTTTAATGATTTTCTGTCCATATGAGTTAAAAAAAGAAATCTTCATTTCTGCCAGTTAGCACAGATATATGCATGTGATATCATTAAGTCCAATAAGTTCTGCAAGATGAGTGTAACGTCTCTGCTGTTGTGTGATGGAAATAAGGTTATAAATGACATCACTTGTCAACTTGTATGAAGTACCATTTTCATCTTTGACATTATCAGTGTATTTATTGATTGTACAATAACATAATCCTTTAGCACTATACCATTCCTGCGACACTGTCACTTGGTACATGGCTCTCTATTTTCACGTGGTTTTGTGTCCATGTGCAGAACAGAAAATTACTATATTGTTGTTTTTTTTCCTTCATAATAACATTAGACTGCAGTGGGATGATGCTCTGAGGCTTATACTGGAATATAATTATACTGTTTTTCCTCTGTAAGAACGGTTGCACTAATACTCAAGCAGGAAAACTACTTGGGGAAACAGTTTGGAGGAACTTTTTCTCATACTGTATCATTTTCTAGACAACAATGCCAGTTTCCTGGACAAACCCTTTTTGACAGTTTGAACCTAACCTGTCTGTGGATTATCAGAGACCCCCCTAAAACCGTGCAGGCGAGGCAAAATTAGCTTAGAAGTACCAGGCAGAACTGCTGGACCATGAAAGTGAAAACATAAAGCTCAGATGAGGTTATCCAGAAGGGGAGGAGGGACCCTTAATTAGCCAGGTTACCTCTGACCCCTCTGAGAATCAAGTGATCAGGGATCAAGGCAAAGGCAGGCAGACATTTATTAGACACTCACTTACTTCATAAGTCAGCAACAAATATGTTCAAACATGAGCTCATTTAAGAAAGAAATTAATTGATACATTGCAAGATAATTAAATCATTAAAGTCTGTCAGAGTGAGCCTCCTCTCTCACTCTCACTTTCCATAACTTTGGGGGATGTAAACAGACAGTAAAGTAAAAATAGTTGCTTGCCGGCTACAACTTGAACTCAGATTTTAGCCTAAATTTACATTTTGGCAAGTTAGCAACATCAAAAGTGTGCCGAATTGGCTATTAGCGGTTCTTGTTCGCCCATGTACCCATGAATATACAGACAAGCATCACTGGATTACTCTGATACTGAAGAAAAGTAAAAAATGTGATGATTCTCCAGCAGGTTCTGAGTCACAGTTAGAAGGAGCACCTGGACTTACGACTCCAAGAAGGAGCAAGATTTTATATGCAAATTGTGGTACAGAAATTCAGGTGTGGAAGTTTTTAAAGTGCCTCTGTGAGCTGTGTGTCACAGCCACTGCGGCAGCTCTTGATAAACCATTCAACTAAAATAATTAACTTGTTTTTTTTAACATTGTTTTAGGAACACTACCATGCACCTGCCCCTTTCACCTCATGTAGTGTCTTTGCCAACAACTCTCCCTCCACAGCCCCCCTTCAGTTCTCCTAATACAATAAAAAAAATCAGCCTTAACAGTAAAAATATTGTAAGAAAAAGAGTTTAAACTAAAGCCAGTCACTATCACAGCTGCCATCCTCACCCTTTTTGCACCTCCAAGTTCCAAGCAGAAAGAAACTGTCAATTCAGAGAGATAATCTGCGTAACTTTGTTTCCATATAATAGAGTAATTTATTTCTATGTCTTTACCCTTAAGCTTTTTAAAAAAGTATTTACAGTTTAGATTTTTTTTTATCTGTGTTGTAGACCTGGACAGGATATAACAAAGCATTTATCTTAGTTTAAGATACTTGATCGATTTATTTCTTGATCCAGAATAATCTACAAGCAATATGTTTGTCATCTAACATCAACAAAAGTGTGACAGCAAGTACAAGTAACAGCAATTGTGAATTTTTACTATTGGAACAACATACAGCTGCTGTGTTAAGTTATCACATAGCACTGTAAAGATCCCCTGCAGACATGCATTACTGTGAATAATGCAATATTTTGTCCAAAATCTATTTCCTGTATTGCTTAACTGTGGGAAAGATCCTTTAAAACTCATCTCCTCTAACCCTCAAGTGACAAACTCCACAGATAAAGTGCGGTACAGTGACAGTCAAATCTCCACAGAAACTAACAAAAGAAAAACATTACATTTAAAATAATCAATTATAAAGTTATAGCGTTATCCATGATCCACAGTTCTCCCCAGACGCATCACAACGAGAACTATCAAACTAAAAACTATCAAACTAAATTATTGGTCGGGGTTAAGTCAGAGTTGACTTCACACAATGGGACCTTTCTTTTGCTTCCACGGTACACTACAGCTAGGAAAGTTTTCTTGTCTGTGTATTGCAACTGTTCTCCTCGGAGCTGAGTTGTGCGTACATCCATGTCGTCTTAGATGTTATCAGGGTTGTTATAGAACAATGACTGTTGAGGAGCTTCACCAGTGGCAGTTTAGAAAGAAATTCTAAATTTGTGTTATGGACCAAAACAGCCAAAACACTGTCATAAAAATGTTGAATTGCCATTAGAAAAATCAATGATGAATAGACTTTTTTTCACAGCAGGCATTTTGACTTGTCATAGCATGAAAAAAAGTGAGCCTTGACTGAGTGATTGACCATGTGCAACATAGCAGGGCCCTGGGCCTGGCTCACCTACATGGAATGCATGTAATGATATACTTGTGCTTTTCCTTCTCTGACATGTCAGAGTGGCAGCTGTGAGAAAGGTCTAAGGTTTAAATTTCTTTTCACATCAATGATCAGTTTACTGCTCTTGGAACTTGACTAACTTGACTGTGTTATTTTACTTACAAACCCGCCTTCAGATTTTAAGGGTCCTATCCTGGTGTTCTTACGCTTGGATCAACTCTTAAATAAATCAGTCTTAATATAAATCTATACCATTTAGAATTTTATTGTTTCCAAACACTTTAAGCTGCATGAATCAATATTTACTACATGAAATGTGAAGGGAACAAATTCATGGTGAATTATCACCTGACTGCACTCTCCCTGAGCTCTAATAATCGTTTCAGCTGCAACTTTAATTCTTTGGTTCACTCTCACCAGTCTCGCTGTTCTAATTTTTAAATGTCTATGCATAACAACAGCTTTTGCATTCAGCCATTCCAATCATACTAAAACTATTTTCCAGTATATGAACATATTAAAGATGCTAAAGGGCATAACGAGCATAAAATTGATCTATCCCAAAGACATCATGATTGACTTTGGATATATTCACTAATGGGATCAAATACAGTCATATATTTATTGATGGCCCTGAAAAACCCTGACTTTTAAAAATCATCAGATTCAGCTCCACGTGCAGGCATTAGTGGTTTACACTGACCTTTTCCTCAAACTCCAGGCACATTGAGCTGAATAATGCTACATGTTTGTGCTCTTTGATATTCGGGGGGAAAACTCTGAGGTCTCAGACTGAGCCGAAGCTGAGCTAAGAGAGCCTTTTGTTTGTCTGACTCATCAGAGTATACCTAAAGCTCTGTTCTAAATTTCCAGTTGATTCTTCAAGATAATGTTTTCAAAGAGAAAGACATGTCTGTACAAGTTTCAAAATCCACTGCAAGAGTTCTCTAGCAGTTTGCTGTTTTACATTGACAAACTTGTGCTTTCTGTTTTTTAGAACAGCATGTTATTCGTAAAGTACGATAGTGCTGCACTCTGTGACCTTACCCTTGCTGCTTGTGGGGAACATATTCAATTCAACCCAGTTTTGAATATATCGCAGAATCATAACATGCATTATCTCAAGGTACTTTACTTAGTAAGGTCACATATTACGGAGAGAAGCCCAACAGTTCCCATCATGAGCACTCATGCGACTCAGCGACAGTGGAGAAGAGAAACTCTTTTAACAGGAAGAAACCTCGGACAGAGCCGGACTCGGGGTGCACGGCCGTCTGCCTCGATCGGTTTGGTTGAGAGGAGAGAGTTAGGAAACTAGGAGCAGCTGTATTCAAGCACTGTCAGTCTGGTTGTAATGGTAACAGTGATACTTTGGGGTGTAATAGTGTTACAGCAGCACCAATTAATAATAATAAAAATAATAACAGTACAGTACAAATGTACAGTATGTTGTTTGAATGGCTTCATTCTTTAATTCTGTTGCAGCGAGCATCACTGTCAGAGTGCAGCGCCCTGCACTGGGCATTATAACCAGGCTTTGTGTATTTATGTAGCTGCTAAATTAAGGTTTATTGTTTGTCACTTAAGCAAGTGCATGTTCTTAATCCCACACGGCTCGGACAATGTGCCTCATTCTTGGAAGAGGATGTTACATTCTTGCTAATGTTACCCTTTAGCCACAGGCTAAGGAGCAGAGAAGACATCTCTTTGTCCCAGGCTCCTCCTCTTGATGAAGAGGTCTGTTGCTACAGTAGCTGTTATTTGCTGTAGAGAACTGTTACTAAGGGCATTAGGCAAGAAAGCAAAATCTACTTCCTTGAGGCGATGGCGGAAATCAGCACATGTAGTACTCATTCATCTTAAAATCCAGCTCCTATTATCACTTTGGACCTATGAGAGTGTCTTTGTTGGTATCAGTCAGTTAAACCTCCTGGAAAATGAACATTTGGCCTAAATGTTGGCTCCTTAGTTACATCAATGTTTTGTATCTGTTTTATAATATGCACAAATGTACTTTTCTCTATAGGCTTCATCAATTGTGCAAAGATTGTAAGAAGAGCACCACTCTAGCGTCTAGCTACCTTGAATACACATGCTGAGATCTGAACTGATCACACAGACTTTACACTTAAATTAGTGCATTCAAATTTCTCATGAAACCAGAGCAGAAAACAAAGCTATACAACATTATCCTGCTAAACAGACATATTTAAAATAATGTTTTACTGCTTGTGCTGTAAAACTTGACTGGTGTTTATACTGGACCTACTAGGAGCTGTAGTGGGAGCTCTGCTCCTCCTGTTATCTGCAGTTATTGCTGCTTGATGCACAACTATCGGAAGCATTTGGATTTTTCTGGATTTTAACTTCCTCAGCTCTGTATCTTTTTAAGCTGAACCATGTAAAACATGTCAGCCACAGTCCACTGCTGCCTCAGTGTTTAAATGATGATAAAGATACAAACATGTGAAAAGTAAGAGTGTGGGTGGAGCTGGGCAACTGAACAGAACGTAGTTAGCTGGAGAGGGAGACACGTGAGGAAGATGGCGGTCACATAGAACCAGAGTGGGCTCCGCTGGGCCGATCAGCTCATCAAAGCCTCACAGCCTCATCTATCTTTCTCCCTCTTGCTTGTTGTCTGTCTCTCTTTGATATTTCATCTTTTTTTTTTTTCACATTGAGCCACCGGCCCAGTTTGTGTAGCAGCCCATCAGGAAAAGCTCTGGTTCAGCACTCTGCTGCCACACCACTGTTGACAACAGCTTGAACGGACAAAAAAACTTTTCTTGTGTTTCAGAATTTTCCAAACTTTACAATAACAAATTACCCTCAATTTGAGACCAGGGGTCTCACCATGGGTAAAAAAACAAAAACATCACATATCCAAATTTGCATTCCTCCATGCCAACCTCATGTCCATCGTACGCAGGTTTCTAATGGTTTTGGTCTATTGGTCCGACTTTAGAGGCGATACAGTGACACCGCTATGAACTGGTGAAAGTCCATCACGTGTTAAGATGCTAATATCCTTGGAGAGGCCCCTGGAGATCCAGTAGCACCGAAAGTCCAAGATGTCCAAAAGTTTTTTGACATTTTGCAGAAACCTTATTCACAATTGTTTCCAACAAGGGAGGTTCAGTCTATAGTTTTGTGCAACAGCGAACTCCATACAAACTCCACTAATGATAGGTCTCGTGTTCTTTATCTGACGTGTGGGCTGAAGTGGAGGATCAGAGATGAGAGTAGAAAACATTCTGCTGTTGTATGCTATAGAACAAACACTGTGTCTCCTCTTCATAGATCTAAATCTGTAAAAGTGGAAAAAAGTTCACCAGTGATCTTGATCTTGCAACTTTTTAGTTTGTCATTTCCCTCAAAGCAGATAAATATCACCATTCAGTGCTATGAGGTCTAAATAAACACATGCTGATACCAGATTACTTCTGTCTACTAGCACCTACAGATGCTAATGAGTGAACAGTAGAAACCAGAATCACCAACAATACAGGTCTTACAGTCTGTTTTACATGTGGTTCAGTGAGACTGGCTCTACTCTGAAAAAAACTTTTACCAACCACATTTATTATATTTATTTAAAAACTTTATTTAATAGTAGTTTATTCTATATTAGTCATGTTTATGTTGTCTAAGCATTCCTTCAGCTAACACTAAGTAGATCCACCACAACAGGTTGCTTGATGTGACATTTGTGCAGTTTTGGTGTTGGCCACTCCAAATGTCTTAGTCAGTAAACATTACATTGCATTATTCACTGTGATTCAGATCAGCTGAAAACAACCCAGGAATCTGGAAGCAACAAGTTGGTGGCAGTTAAAAGAACCTCATCTTAACCTCTCTGCCATATGAATCACTGTTTTGGATTGTAATGGAGCTGGACTTTTAAATATGCAATTTAAAGGCCACATATTGTAGAAAGTGAGATTTGCACTGTGCAATGTGTTATTTTGATTGTAAAGCAGGTCTAGGTTTCACATGAATACCTGTAACAAAAGAAACGCTCAATCCACAGAGAAATGCCCACAGCCTGTATTGAGAAAAAAACATTGACCATATATAAAGATGGAAATAGTATCTGTGATGTCATCCATAGGTTTCTGAGGAGTTTTGATGGTCAGAGTGGGCTGCTCTGCGGGTGCCATCTTGGCAGTGTCTGACTCTGCTTAACTCCCAGCTAATCTAAAAATGGGTAAAGAGGTGGGGTATGCGGAAGCTGAGACTTCGGTCAATGCTGGGTCAATAACTGTGGCAAACATGTGGCCCCATTTGCATCGTTAGCACAGCTCTCTTGCTTGAAGGCTAACCTAAGGCTACTTAATTTCCTCTATAATTAGCTTGTTAGCGAGCTAAGCTAAGAAGCCAGGTATAATGAGTGCTGATGCAGAAACCTAATTAGTGATAACATATAAATAGAATTATAGAATTTCCTTCACCTCAAAAAGCTCATGTTCTGTTAGTCAATTAACTGCACAACAAGTGAAGTTATTTATCTGATATTTGCATAAAAAATCCTCCTAAAGGCATCGACACCACAAACACACATGAAAGGGCACACTCTTTTACTTGAATTAGCTGAGGTAATTCCCAGCAGACAGCTAGAGGGTAGACATCTAGTGGCAAGTCAGCTGTGATGGCACCCACCTGTCACTCAAAGCAAGGCCATAACCTCAATTTTGCAACTTTTAAGTCTTAATAAAATGTAAACAGGTGAATTATATGATTATGTATTGTATAATTATATATAATTATATAATAATTCACACCATGTACAGTTATCATGAAGGGGGAAATTAGCTATAGAGACCAAAACCGTTTTTTCTACCAGGCTGTAAAAGTGTTTATTTCTGCTGTAAAGTTGGACATTTTAACATGTGATTCTATGGGGATTGAGCCAGACTCTAGTAGCCATTGGAGGAACTGACTGGACTTTGGACTTTTGGTCGGACAGAAAATATAACCTGAGGAAGTCACATCATCATTAGGATTTTATCGATACTCTTATCAGTTATTTTTTTTATTACTGTGTAATAATAATCCATAATAAAAATTAGTTATATTCCTGAAATTAAAACAGAGTGAAGTTTAAAAACAGTAAATGATATGAATCCATTGCTGGACTGGTAAGACTGGTGGAGGGAGGATGGGCTGGTTCGCACCCAGAAAAATCAAAGCAGTTGAAAATAATGTTTTAATGCTAATGTTTGTGAACAGGTGCTTTGATAAATTACTGCTACCAGCTTTTGACTTACTCAGGTTTTATTGCATCCAGAGTAATGAGTGTAGATGTTGTGTGCCTGTGTGTGTGTGTGTGTGTGTGTGTGTGTGTGTGTGTGTGTGTGTGTTATCAAAGAACTGATGGTCTGGGTCCTTAATAACATTAGGTTTGTGCCTTGTTCCTGAAACATGAGTCTTGTGGTGACTTCTGTTATATATCCTCTAGCTCCACCATTATCCCAAAATTTATACTTTTACACAAGAAATATCAACACGTCATGTGCCAACCTAATGGTGGACAACATGACGTACTTCTTTTTGAGTACATATTGGCCTCAATAAACGTTGCTTTAGATTTGTGGTTTATTTTGTTTGTAAAGCTATGAAGATGTAATATTTTCTAAAGCTGAATCTCTGCATCACCATCAAATCAACTGTAGCTGTATTAATGCATTTAAGAATTCAGTTGCTCCCAAGAATAAGAGCATATGGCGACATTGAAGGGTAATATTTTACTGCAGAAATGTCTCTCTTTATGATTCATGTGGCTGTTAAATCATTCGCTGTGCACTTGAGTTATTGACAAGTGGTTGCCTTTGATGTGATTTGAAAGCAAACATCTCAGTAGCTAGTAGTTCTAATGTAGCCATCCTATTAAATTTTAGCAGACAGTAAATGTTTAGCGTCCTCCTTTGACGAAATGCCCTCAAGTGTGGCTGACTGCCAAGGATGTAAGAAACCGAGTGGAGCTGGCGGAGAGATATGAATGGATCTGTTTCTTTTCAGGGGTCAAGGAGTGACGACTATCTCTCGAAATGTTATTGGTCCTCAGGGCAGAAGTCTAAAACATGGACCCATGTGCTCTTCTTGAGAAGGTAATAAACCTCTGTCTCACAAAGAGTCTATGAATAAAGTGAGAGCTCGGCTTGCTGTAGGGATAAATGAAATACATCCCTTGTTAATAGTTCCCCTTCAACCCAAAGGTTTGGCTGAGGGAAAAGGCCACACTGTCAAGGGGGAGACAAAGAAACGCTCTACTATGAGTTTACAAAGAATATCCTCTCTGTTTGATTCTGTCCAGCCAGGAGGCACATCCCCTGAGTTTGTGCTCACCTCTCCAGCTCCTAGTGAGTTTCCAATAATCCAGACAAAGACGCGATGCTGTGTGTCCCAGCAGCGTTACACGAGATGCAGCGGCAGACGTTTGCATTAATTACCCGCACGGCCGATAAGGCTTCATCACACGTGAGGAAGGTGATAGGCAGCTTAAATCCTTGGGTAAATGTTGGATTCTGGTGGGGAGTTTACATTTCAACATCGTGAATAAAGAAGCATAAAATCGGCTTTCAATGCAGTATATCAACCCTTGCTTCTTTGTGCGCTCTGCTTATGAAAGCAGATTCATATCTTCGTGGACGGTGACAAAATGTAAGTTGCAACACTGTAAATAATCGATGCTTCAGTTGAGCAAAGCATTTTTTGCACTTGCATTAATAAATGTGGCAAAGTACTCAACGGTTAAATTAGAGAGCCCAAATTGGAAAAGACTCTGGTGTGACATTGATGTTATCCCTCTGTGGAGTATTAATTACAGCCTAAAAAGCTACAGTGATAGTATTGCTGGCACACACAGCTCATCCAGTGTTGCTGTGAGCTTGGAACAAACAAGTCATTGTGAATAAAATGTCCTAAATAAACATTTCAAATAAAAACAAAAGACAGTTGTCTATGGACATTGTTACTTTTATCCTTGAATGCAACTTCAGTTTAAACATCATATCAAATTGGAAAATATTTGACTGTAGACTAAATAATACTGGAAAAAAAGACTTTTCTCTTTTATATTAACAATTTCAGATGGTTGTGTGCTTAAACATTTGTAGAGCATGATTTCAAGTTAAATGGACTGACTGTTTGTACTCTATGGACAAAGAGCCTTATGCGTCACCAGAAGTTCACTCATGTAAAAGCAGATGTATTTGCCAAAGCCTTGTCTTGTGCACTCAGTCATTCTGCAGACGGCTACAAACTCAATGTTTGGTTTCCCTGCTTTTGTTAGTGTATTACTCCTGAACATGATTCATTTATTTCCATTTCACCAAATGAACCCACACTTACTGAGATTCAGAATTTCTTATTTAAGTGACAAGAGAAAAGAGAAAGCATTTGCTTTTTTATTTACTACAACGCAATATTTACAACAACAGTAGGTGCGTTTCCATTAAGCTGCTTAATGCACAATTTGAAACTGAGTAAAGAAAAAAAACAAAAAAGATATGCTCACGTGAGGTGGTTTTTCAGACTATTCAACAAAGCAATTATGTTTCGCATAATTGAAATGGAAACACTTTTTTCGCGTTCAAGTTGTGGCGCCTGCCGTAACATGCCCCAGGGAGCCAGTGCCAACTGAGAGGCAGATGCTGGAACTTCATCGTCACGTTTAATTGGAACAATATCGCAAGGAAAGAAAGCCCTGCTTTATTTATATAACATCACTCAGTGGGAACACAGACCATTCACAATTGCGTTTTGCCGACTTTTCACTTCTATTTATGGAGACCTGGCTAGTGTTTTCTGGGCTCTTCTCCTCATGTGAGAAGCCACTACAAGTCTTTAAGGATGTGATTCAAGCCAGAGTTGGGAAACAGGTCAGGTCTTTTTTCTTTTTTTTTTTGAAATATTAGAGCAAATGGAAGGTCCTTGGTAGGTCTAAATATTGATGTTTTGGCATGTCCCTTTCCTTCCTCATAATATCACAATTCTTGACGGCTGAACCCACTGCTCTCCCAAGCTGAATTGATTTACGGTTCCAGCCCTTCATCCCCCTCCTTCTGATTGCGCATCTTTCACCACTTTTGAAGGGAACCGCATCATCGGATGTGTCGTGATTTCACTCTTGTCTCCACCAGCACTGGAGCTCCACCACGCATCCCTGACTGCAAAATTTTTTTAGAAGTCAATCACCACGCCCTCTGGGCCCCTCGCAGTGCACCATTGACTGTGCTTGGCGCCATGATCAACTGATTCACAAAAATAAAGCCTATAAAAAGCTTCTGGAGGAGATAAACTCCCATTGACTGCTGCTCTGCTGTAACTATCAGGGTGGATATCAAACGCTTTCTAGTACAAAGAGATGCGACCTAAGATGGACAAAACCATATCTGAAGAGTCAAATTCAATATGTTTCTCAGAAACCACTGAGCCTGAAAATGCTGTCAGCCTGAATGAGGCCATTCACCTTGTTTACCCTTCAAATGTGACTGCGTAACAATTCATGGTTAAATGTAGTTAACCTCTAAAAATCCAAAAAATGGGTGGGTTGGTAAACACACCATACATTTGGGTTTTAATATGGCTAGCCTGTTGAGAAACAGTGGTGTCAATTGTGTTCCTGGTGCTCAGAACAAATAATGTTTTATACTAGATGAGCAGAACTAAAGATTAAATGTTAGTTGGCCTTAAGCAAGCTTCAGTTCGCAGACTACTTGCCAACCAGTAGAAAGACTCCTTTGTGCGCTGGAGGTGGTGACGTCAAATGGGCTCTATAAAGACATAAATTCATAGTTAAGCTGGAACAACAAAGCAGTGGGAGGATGAGTCTTGGTGTCCTCCTCCATTTCCTAACTTGCATAACTAATGAGCCTTCAGCCCTGGATAAATTAAGCAGGACTAGTGACTGCTCTCATATTTGCACAAACTAGCTTGCCGTCCGCACTGTAGGCTAACAAGATAAAGGGATTATATACTGTATGTAGATTGTTTTTATTAATTACCACTCTAATAACATGTTGGAGATGCTTGAATACAGCCACTATCAGGTGAGATGGGTTGATTTTTTTTTTTTAATTTCATATATGTTATTCCAAAAAAAACAAACAAAGACAAAAAAGCAGCAACAGATTTTTGGACTACGACAGAACCTGAAGATAAAGCTAATATTTCATCTCTGTCTCATGCTTGAAATAGCAGTTACTTATGTGCCATTACATACTGTGACTTTGTTAGCCACACTTCCTCAACACTGTTTGCAGCTGTTGATGCTATCGGAGATACACAGTGACGCTAGTGGATGCAAAACTGTTTGTATTTGCTGCATTAGTTGTCGAGTTGCTGCATGACTTTAACTGGTCATAGATCATGTGACACGGCTGAAACGCTCCACAGTGTCTCTTTTGTGGAGAGGAGAGTTTTAGTCTCCCTTAAATAAAGTTAGCCAGTGTCAGTGGGAAAATGACGCTATTAAAATATTCATTGTACGTTTCAGATCAGTCTGTAGTTTTCCTGTGCAATTTAAAGATTTGAAATGTAATTTGAGAAGAAAGATCTGTTTGAATACAATTTCTACAACAAAATCTACAGCATAATTATACAAATTACATGACAGCAGTCAGACTCGAAAGGTGGCTTTTAAAATGGTGTTTTCAGTTTCCAGTCGTCATAATACAGCTTGATCCCTTCTGCAAAGCTCATGATTTGACATTTAACATGAAACTGAATCAAACACATCTTTAGTTTTACAGATTTTACTTATTTGAATTGAACACATTCAAATGTTTATTTCAAATAAATATTCACAGTTATTTTGTTTCCTTTAAATATGTTTCCACAGATTGCTAAAAAATGATTATTGATGTTTTTTAACCATTATTTGCGGTCTTTAATCCTTGTCTTCTAATCTACTAATACTAAAAACATTCATATACTAGACTTGATGAAAGAATTAACTGAAAATCTCTACAAATGTCTATGTCTTGCTCTCGCAGGTTCAGTCCCACCTGGAGAATCCCACCAAGTACCACATCCAGCAGGCTCAGAGGCAGCAGGTGAGGCAGTATCTGTCCACCACCCTGGGTGGTAAAGCCGGCAGCCAGTGCCCCAGCCAGCCCCCTGAGCACGGCATGCCGCCCGGGCACGGCAGCAGCGCCCCCAACAGTCCCATGGCCCTGCTCACCCTCAGCTCCAACTGTGAAAAAGAAGTACGCCTCGCTCACTGACTTCATCAAACTCAGAAACCCTGACCAACTGTAATCACAAATATGTTTTTTTTTTTTTAATCATGAACTCAAATGTGATTTTATGTTACACAGATGGATGACGTCATTGATGATATCATTAGCTTGGAGTCAAGTTACAATGAAGATGTTCTTGGACTCATGGACCCAGGACTCCAAATTAACAACCCGGTAATTTTTCAAGGATAGATCTTGTAAATATGACTTCAAAGGGATGATGTCCATTTCTTAAGTAATATACAATACTCAGCTGTTATTTATAATTATTATAACGACACATTGGATATTTTGTTTTATGCTCTGCAGCTCCCTGTGTCTGGCAACCTTCTTGATGTGTATGGCAATCAAGGACTTCCACTCCCGGGCCTCGCCATCAGCAACTCCTGTCCGCCCAACATTAAAAGGGAATACACAGGTAAACCACAAACAGAAACACTTGATCATTCTTTTTTCCCTGTTGATTTACTGTTCTTAGGCATCATATGGGCTGAGTTGAAGTGAGAGCTATAAATTCAGACTGTATAATCACTTGATAGTCAATGTAGTACGCTTATCTGTGACTAGCAAGTGCAATAAACCTCACTTCATCTTGTAGTCAAATCACATTAAAACACACACTATGGAAAGTTTGTAATTTGTCTGAAGGTCTGATTCAGTATTTTTGCAGTTGCATTGTAAATTATTGTTTGATCAAGGAGTAAGAAAACACGTTTCCATCATACTGTACAGATGAAAGCTTTACTGTAAGCCAGTGTCGATATTGTGTGCAATTTGGAAATGCACAAGATACCATTAAGTCAATTATTTGCCACATAATTACTCCAGCTCCTGGCATGAAGCAAGTACTGGACAAGCCTGGATCCTGTGGCCAGTATGAAAACTATCAAAGGCCAGAGGGCTTTCCAGTAGGTAAGCAAAGCAAAATGAAGCGTGAAAAAGATGACTGATGTTTTGTAAACTGTTTTCAATCTGTACCTGCAGTATTTTTTGTATGACTGAATCGCACACAATATGAATAAACTGTAATCGAGAAGCTAATTGTGATGATTGTAGCTTTGTTTTCTGCTGTAACGATCAGAACGTGTGAATGATTTCATGTCGGCTGTGTTTATGCAGCATGAGAAAACGGTGACAGATTTACTGTACAGTACATCAAATGCTACCATGCGATCATTTTGTAGACCTGCTGGCTTATTACCCATTCAATCAAATTATGTCGTTTTCTCAAAAGCCCTGACATTCACATTTCTCTTTGCTTCACAGAGGCTGAAGTTCGTGCTCTCGCTAAAGAGAGACAGAAGAAGGACAACCACAATTTAAGTAAGTCCAACCAATCCAATATTTATAGCTCAGCTATTTTCATAGCTTTTATGCTTTTCCTTTTTGCATGTAGTATTTCTATGGAAAAAAAAACCTACATTTCTAAAATCTGATTTAAATATTATAATTTAAAAGAAGTTGTAAAATGTTAAAACATTTGTAAAATATATATATATTTTTATTATACTGAGTTATTCCGTGGCCTGCAAAGCTACGCATACTGCAAAGACTGGTTTACCAGGCTGCTGTGCTAACTGCTTTTTCTCCTGAAACTGTAGTTGAGCGAAGACGGAGATTCAATATCAACGACCGCATCAAAGAGCTGGGAACTTTAATACCCAAGTCAAATGACCCGTGAGTTTTTTTTTTCTCTGTATTTATGTGTATGAATGAGTGTGCCCATCCAGCTGTCTGTTTGTCTGTCTATTCATCAGCTTTGTTTTTGTTTTTCTTACATCCTCCTCTTCATGAGTCCAAGTGTCCTTAAAGTCTAAGTGTAGAGCTCATTTGCTCAGAGGGGCCGTAAAGAATCCTGTGCTGTTCTGGTCAGATGGTCAGCTGACTCTGACTGTAGATCTTTGTCTCCTGTATACCCCAGAGACATGCGCTGGAATAAGGGCACCATTCTGAAAGCCTCAGTGGACTATATCAGGAAGCTGCAGCGGGAGCAGCAGAGAGCCAAGGAGCTCGAGTGCAGACAGAGGAAGCTGGAGCACGCAAACCGCCATCTGATGCTTCGTATACAGGTGGGTCAGTCTGACACGGCGAAAAAGATGAAGTAACAAAATAGTTCAATAAAGTAAAATTTTTTAAATCATGGAAAAAAGTGGAACAAACCACCAAAGGTGTTCAGTAAACGGAGCCCAGATAGTGCTTCACTAATTCAAACAGTTTCAGGATATTTCATTAATCTGTGCAACGCCTAGAGGCTAAGGTTAGAATCCTAACATCACAGGTAATTAGAAGCATATAATGACATATTAATATTGTAGGGTCAAGGTCAAGTCAAGTCAACTTTTGTTTATATAGAATCAAATCAAACCAGAAGTGATCTCAAGGCATTTTTCATATAGAGCAGGTTACTGATCAAATGATTCCCACCATGAGCGAGCAATTGGTGACAGTGGCCAGGAAAAACTTCTCTTTAAGAGGCAGAAATCTGGAGCAGAAGCAGGTTCTATCTGCCTTGACCAAGAAGTTGTTATTTATATAATATAATATATTATTTAATATATTTTAACTGACATAATTTTTTTTTTTTTGCACTTAAGGACTAGTCAATCAATGCAATAAATGCTCTAGTTTGCTTCCTTGTCAAGATTTAGATGAGAAGGTCATTACCACTCTCATATCTCATACCTTAACATGAGGCTACAGCTGGTTAGCTTACCATAGCATGAAGACTGGAAACAGGGGAAGCAGCTAGCCTGTCCAAAGGAAAGAAAAAAATCCACCTACCAGCACCTCTAAAGCTCACTAGTTAATATAATCAATCTTGTTGGTTTAATCTGAACAAAAGAGCAAATCTTATGTTTATGTTTTATAATTAAATGACATGTTGTGGTTTTAGAAAACCTAAATCAAGACCTTTTTCCTTTATACAATTTATGCTATTTTACTGGCATGTCCATTTATTCTGTTTTTATTTTCTGGATTGTTTTCATTTTAATATGCTACTTTTTATTTCTGGTTTTAACATCTCCTTGCTCTTTTTGGATTTTATTGCTTTATGTTTGTTTTCTTGCCTTTGGTGTTTCACAATAGCGTTTCCTCACTTCCTGCATGTTATTATTGTTTTATTTTTTATTTATTGCTTTATTTATTGTTCTGTATTGTTTTTATTCTATAAAGCACTTTGTGTTACATTTTTTGTATGAGTGCTACACAAATAAAGTCTGATTTATTGATTGATTGATTTGCCACACACAGTCAGAAAACATGAGTTTCAGCCAACTTTTGTAGGACTTGTACAAACCCACATTCCCCTTAGTGCCCTTTAAAACCACAAACTATCATCTCTGTGTAAAAACATCTAAAGTGTGAGAGTTTTAGAGGTGCTTTCAAGCAAGATTTTTTTTCTTTTACCTCTGAGTAAAAGTAGTTGTTTCCCTCTGTTCCCAGTCCTTATGTTAAGCTAAGCGAACTGCCTGCTGTCTGTAGCTTCATATTAATCGTACAGACATGGGCGTGGTATCATTTTTCCCATCTAACTCTTGGCGACAAAACAAATAAACACCTTTCCCAAAACTATATATGAAGATGTGCATATTTTTAATTTTTGGCATTGAGTAAGACGGTTCATGTTTTGTTTATCTCTTTATTCATCAAGGAGTTGGAGATCCAGGCCCGGGCTCATGGTCTCACAGTGGTGTCATCTCCATCTGTCTGCACATCAGAGTTGATGGCACGGGCCATTAAACAGGAGCCTGTCCTCGGCGACTGTCCCTCAGATCTCTACCAGCACAGCTCGGCTCCCGACATGTCCCCTCCAACCACACTGGACCTCAACAACGGCACCATCACCTTTGACCAGATCCCTGAAGATGCTGGGGATGTTGGCCCTTATGGAAACTCCAGGACCTGTAAAATGAAGGAGTTGGTAAGGGACAACACCCTGTCGTCGATTTCCCCAACTGACCCCCTGCTGTCCTCCATGTCCCCAGATGTGTCCAACAACGTTAGCAGCCATCACAGTTCCACTTCTAGTATGGAGGAGAAGGAGCATGGCTGTTAGCATTATCCAGTGGACAACATGACCACCACTGAGACACTCTGTCTGTAGCATCCCATCAATGAGGCACCTACATTAAAGTGACTTACAGGTATACACATGACTAAGTGGATAAAGGAACTGAGAAGCAAATTTCCTCTTGATCTTCCATATTTTATCTCTATTTTTGTCCATTTATTGCTGAAATTTTATATGTTACTGTGACCTTTTTTCATTTCTCTATTATACACAGTATTTATGCCGTCCTATAATCTTGATTACCTATAGATGGACAGTTAAGAACAACTACAAAGGACAATCTAATTCAATCTGACTGAGACATACTGTATGTCTACGATATGCTGTCATTGAACACTGGTCAACTTGATGATTTCACAGTTTTTACCCTTTTTTAATTCTTGTATTTTTTTTTTACTTTTGATATTTGTCCCAAATATAAAGCGTAACGAACTGTCCATGGCAACTGTGATAACAACCATGTGAAAATGTGCAGAGAAGTGTAAAAACTTAAGCCTTGTGTTCAAATTTGCCAGAAATAAAAAAGATTTAATTGTTGCAGACAAAATGTCATAATGATAATAATAATAATTGTTTCTTAACTCTTTATTTAAATTTAGATTATTTTTTACCCCGAGTCCTTGTATGTATTCTAAAGAAATAACAAATCAAACACTGACCAAATGAGAAGCATTATTATTGTCACCATGAAGTATTATATTATTAATATCATTTATTTATTTTGTATTGTTTTTCTTTTATTCACTGAGAGCTCATTATGTTCGTACCGGTACTTAAGATTTTTTTTCTGTATAATTTTTAAATTTATAATGACCCAAAAACTAGTTATTGATCGTTTCTTATTCTGATCTCAGAACTTTAACATTTATTTATACTTTATGTCCCAGTTTAAAGGTAAATAAGACACATGGAAGGAAAAGTAGTCTATTACAATAAAAGGGTAAATTAACCTTATATTGATTATATATTCCTGATGTGATACATCATTCTTTGTTTATGATGAATGTAAAATAAAAATGAAGAACTGAATAAAAAATGTTTTATGCTAATGAGGGCTCACAGAAGCCTTTGTCACAGATGTATCAGTTGCTTTATAGACACGTGTAACCCCTTGGGTTATTTTATTAAATAACCCCCAAGATATTTTTTGTGTTTTTTTATATTTATGGTTATTAAATTGGTATTTCTGGTATTCTAACACCTATAACCTTTAAAGGGGAAGTAATGCAAATTTCCGGACGGAGAAGATGATGACGCTTGATAAACTCCCTGTTTAATGGACTTTCATTCTGTCAAAGTGCCTTTGTTAGTGTTAACAGAAAGCTATCCAGCTCCGTGGAGTAAATTATGCTATTCTGAGTTAAAGTTTTAACCACGAAGTAAGTGTGAGTTTCCTGCTAAGCTAACAGCCAGCTATTGTGTAGCTAGCTGCGAGCTATTGGTGAGCTAACCAGTTAGCCTCGGGACTTTGCCGCACCTCTGGAGTCCAATGGCGAGAGATGGTAACTATCCATGGTAAAGGACTGGTGAGAAGAGCCGCCATTCTTGCTGAAAGACTGAGGTAACCTGAACTTCTGGAGGGGTGAGTAACCCTGGTTAAAATGCGGTCACATCCAGTGGCCGTCATTGCTTTGTGGCCCAACGCACATTAGCTACAGACAGGCCTGCACCGAGTCTGTGAGTTTGAAAAAGATACTTTTGTGCAAAGTTCATCTGCTAAAAAGGTACAGTGTTAAAAAACATTAAGGGTATGTAATGTATGTAATTTCATTGTTGAGTTGCATAATTGGTTAAAAAGACAAAGAGTGAAAATTGTGTAAAGGATGTAGATGTAAGCTTAGGTTATTTTGTGGAATCTATTCATAAGAGGCATCTGGGTCTATATTTTATTTCTTGGGTCAAATATTTTAATTTTTACATTACATAGGCCACATTTTGGTTTAATAAATCCTTTATATTTGGGAACTTGAAAGAGTGTAGTGTGATTAAATTTGGTTTGTGTGGTGTTAAAGTTAAAGGGAGGTACAAGTAAAATCACAGACACGAAAAGTTTTTATTCTTTCTCAAAGTAGACAGTCACACACATCAAAGGTTCAGTACAGTTAAGGTTAAAATTGAGTGAAAGCAAACAAATCTAGGCGCTGTTAATGAAGCCAGTAGCGCAGAAAAGTGTTACACATGTATCACTGAATGTATAAAGAGAGAAATCTTTGTTTTTTGTTGTGTGTTTATTTCCTGCTAATATTGTAAAAGAAAACACTTGATGCTGATATATTGTATATAAGGCCTTTTGTAAAAAAAAAAAAGAAGAAAAAAACAAGAAGAAAAAAAAAAAACAGTTCATGTGTGAACACTACAGTAGAGCCATTGATCTCTCATATTTGTTGAACAGTGAACAAACGGTCATTATGGCAATATCTCCCAGATCCAACATCCATTTATAACCCTCAGTCAACTGAGCTCGTCCTTTCTTTTTGCAATAGCATTTGTATCTGTCTATGGCATCTATGGCATCTTTAGGAAGACAGCTAACATAACTTTGGTACGAATGATAAGGGGTTACGTATTGTAGCTGCAGCAGTGCACTTGAGAAACACTTCCTCCATCACATCCCTAAAAAAAATTGTTATGAATGTCATCTTTTGTCAGATCTCTTAAAAAGAAAAGACACATTTCTAAAATGTTTTTTTGAAACGTCATTATGACCAGTTCACATTTTACATGAACCTGATGAGGAAATGTTGCTAAGCTACATATTTGGCAAGTCACAAATATGTTGATACTGAACATATCAGTAAAATGTTCACAGACACCATATTCTGCCAGCATTATTAAACTTTTTCATGGTTGTGTTTAAACTCTCACAGCACTTGGTTTAGGTGAGGAAAGGCTCCCAGTGACTTTAGACACAACATTTTTCTTTACGTTTAACCAAAACCACTAACCTTAACCAAAGTCGTTTTGTTGCCTAAAGCTAACCACAGACAAGAGGTTTCTGGTGTGACAGTCATGTGCTTTGTATGCCCACCATCCACCCCGACCACTTCCACGGTGCCTCTGTGTATGCCTCTGTAATATAGCCTCTGAACATAATCATTATGTTTTGTACAAAGCACATTGCAGTTGAAGTTCAGTTGTATTCAAACATAATTTCCAGGGTTGTAGATGAAACACAGCTTCCATGGACAGGTGGTGTGTTACCTCTATATCTTGATTATTTTCCTAAAACCCTGTTATAGTGTAAGGTCTATTCTTCTCTATTCTAACCCTTTTTTCTGAAGTGTTCCATCATCCTGTGACATTATGTTTTGGATTTGCTGTCACTGAACATAAATATGCAAACTACACAAAATTTGGTGGCTTCTGAAATACATTGCACCGAGTCTTTTCTTATGAGCTACTGGGTTGTAAGTAATATAATAAAGTGAAATATTTCACATTGAACCAGCTATGCTAAGTTTGTAGTATTCTGTTTAAAGTAAGGAAAAAAGTTAACAGCTTAGATGTCTTCTGTTTGTTGTATGTTTTTTTTAAAAGTATGAAACTGTTGAACATTCCTTGCACTTGTCAGTTATGCCTGTCAGGTTTTTTTCGAGAGGTTATAAACTCAACAGTTCGACAGCTAGCATGATTTATGGAGCTCCCCTCCATTTTAGGGGTTAAGTTCCTGGAATTACAAACCAGTGGATCCTCAGCCCTCAGGCTTCACTAATCAGTATCACTATTTGTCATGTCATTTTCAGCAGCTGCAGAATGCTCTTAACAAACTCACTATGTTATCTGCCCAATTCCAAACAGCAGGTAAGGTTAGCAAGTCGCTGGTGAGTTAATTAGAAAAAATAGAAAAAATAAAGACCCAGATATGTTTTCTCAGGGGCTGTTGGAGCTAAAAGCAGACTGAATATTGGAATATTGGACTTAAATTTATCAGGAGGCCCGAAACACAACTCAAAATTATGCTAATGTTGCGCTGTCTGCTTAACATTAGCCATAGCAACTTCATAATTATGTGTGGATTGTCAGGGAATTCTTCTGACAAAGACTCAGATGACTCACATAAAATTATTTTTACAATTACAGGCTGGATGTGAGTTGTTCTAAATTTATTATTATTTCAGTATTTCAATGTTAACAGATTGGTCCAATGACGCCATGTTTTTGTAGACAACCTGTTAGTGTTCCCACCAAAAAACATTTTGATAGATGATAAAAAAAACTTTACTGGTATATTTGTCAGTCATAACAAGAGAGTAGTTAGTAAGTTGCTTGTTACATCACTTGCTAGCTTTGGCTATACATACATGATAATCAAAGTGTAACGGATAACAAAGCTTTTGTTTTGATCTGTTTTGACCCGTTGAAATTCATCGACAAGTCAGGCAGCATCTGGTGTCATTATTTGCAGAGAAAGTAAAAACACATGTTGGACCAAGGCCTGTGGAAGTAGCAAATATAGTTATCCCACAATTGGCCTTTGTGTCCATATTCTGAAAATACAATACATAAATATCAACTATAGCGATTTGTTCCCAACAATATTAAGAATGAAAAATACTGGGTACATATTGTCATACACTTTAGATTGAACACATTGAACTGATGCAGTGATGGTATGGTCAGGTTAACAGCTGTCAGAGGAGACGCTCAGCTCATCACTCCATTTTTCATAAGCTCTGTGCAGGATCTCATAAGATGTGTTGTTGAAAATTTCTGAAAGAAAAGAAAGTAGAAGAAAGAGAACATGCTTTAACAAAACTGTACATATATTACATGAACTTTGAAGAACAAGCTCATTCAATAAATCTCATTGGAAAAAATATGTTTCTCACCTGCTTGCCCAAGACCAACGGGCAGAGGCATCCTGGCCAGACCACCAGAATGCTTCAGCCTGTCCTGCAGAGACTTCTGTATCAGCTCCATGGTGCAGGCCTCATGCCAGACAGGCAGCTCCAGGCCCACCATGCAGCTGATGATCCTCTGCTTCTCCTCTTCTGTCAACAGACCGCTCTCTCGAGACACGTAAACCATGTAAGACATATCAATGTTCACCGCCTCGCCATGCAGCAGAGATGGGAGAACTTTCTGTACGGAAAAGAAAAGTGTGACAATGTGAGGGTGTCTGTATATCTGTCTGTAAATATATGTATCAAAGCATGTGTCAGCAAAGGATTTAAGTACAAGTGAGGGATCACCTACCATCTCTAATGCTGGACTGATAAGGTGTCCAAAGTCCACCAGTCTATTTAAATCATCCTCCCAAAGGTTTGGGGCGAGCTCCTCGAGCATGGTCGTGATGGCTATACCAGTTGCTTGTGATGCAGCCTGTACACGGTTGCGTCCGTCGACACTGTTATCAGCCTGGAATTTAGTGTCCAGCAGCATTCGGCCATGTTTCTCAAGGATCTCAAAGAGGCCGCTGTGCTTCATCAAGGCCATCTGCAAAAAACACAGAAAACTTCAATGAGCAAATATATTGAAAGACTTCACCGCTTCGTCTCTCAGAGTCAGTAAGCGTATCAAGTTACCAATATCAAGCGCCTAATCTATGACTTCTATGCCACCCACTTGTCTACAATAACTACAACCAGTCCTCCAACCTGAACAACCATGTAGGTCGTTCGTCACAACCTTCTTATACAACCCATAGGAGGGTCTCTTGAAATAGTTCTTATAGGACCTTTGTTGCCATGGCTACAATTATAAACGTTCATGCCTTCATTACATTTAGTCACAGAAACCCCATGGTTAGGTTTAGGAAAAGATCATGGTTTGGGTTGAAATAAGTACTCCTGAAGATTAGATGATCTTTGTTGTCATGGTTACAATAATAACAACCACATTGCCACATGTTCACATGGGAACCAAACACTGCTCTCTCTGTTTTGTTGACCCATCCATTCATCCCATCCACCTGCTAATGCTGACTTTATCGCTCTATATAGCCTACTATGTTTTCCCTTCGCTCCTGTCATAATTACTACGGCCACTAGGTGTCGTCCAACAACAAAATGCAACTATGAGTCATAATAACCTGCTGCACAGATGACCTATGGGCTCGTTTTTACAGGAGGACAGTCTTGATAACTTTTCTTTCTCATTAAATATTATATAATGATATCAGTCTATAATACACTGGCTTTATTATTCCCTAGTGTGTATCAGCTTTAGGGTAAATATTTAACGTACCTTTAACATCTCTGCCAGGCCGTTGGAGATGTGCCGTCGAGGAACCGTTTTTATGAAGGACAGGTCGAGGAAGGCAGCGGCGGGGGGAATGTAGGCACCCAGCTTGTTCTTGCAGTTTGCAAAGTTAACCCCCGTCTTTGCCCCCACGCTGGCATCGATGTAGGAGAGCAGAGTGGTCGGGACCCTGATGTAAGGGGTGCGTCTCCTGTAGAGTGAGGCAGCCAGGCCCACTATGTCCAAGCACACCCCTCCACCAATGGCGATGATGGGCTCTCTGCGGCGGTCGATGGAGAAGTTGTTGACCTCGTCTATGATCTTTAAGGCCATCTCCATGGATTTGTTCTCCTCAGTGGTGGGTAGAGCCAAGATCTTGTACAGGACATTGTTGGCTTCTAAGTACTCGGTTATCTTGTCGCCGTAGATTTTGTAGACTTCCTGGTCAACGACCACAAAGCGTTTGAGTGGTTTGCTGGATTTTTTAATGTCCTCCACCTGCTGTGGGTCGGTGATGTGACCCAGCAGGAGTGTGTCGTTGCATGGGTCCAGCAAGTTCTGAGCCTCAGTTACCTTGTAAGTAAAGATGATGGGGCTGACCACTGTCCAACTGGTACCCTTCTCTGTGATGCTCTCGGAGCTGCCACACAAAACACATGAGAAAAACATTATAATCTCATGGATACAGCCAGTGCTTTCAGAGTAAGATAGGACTTATTATAGAAGTTGTTTTAAACTGGTTTTCTGTCAATACACTGCATTAAACTGGGTAGACACAGGCATCATTTCTGAAGCCAAAACACTGACTTTAGTATGTGGAGTCAAACATAACTAGGAAAATGTAGAAGCAAAGTAGAGGTTTCTGGCAAAATCCCAACTACTTCCAAGATGCATGTGGAAAATCAGAAGAACTTATTATTAGACTGATGTGTTACGGTTTCTGGCTGGGTCTTATAATAAAGTTCTTCTGTTTACTGCAAGTGTTGCTGGAGTTTTGACCTCTTTAGGCATCAGGAAACAGGGTAGCCCTGCAATCAAACACGAATAGAGAAAAACTTGTTTTGCAAAAACTAACAAACAAAATGCATTTATCAAACTGCAGCTGAATCGAACAGCGATGTGCATATTCTTCATATCAGCTACCTACAAGCCTCACCAAGCTGTAAAAACAAGAGCTGATATCAACAGGCTCTTTGTCTCTTCCACATCAGTTTCTCAAATGGTTTCTCTGTCAGACAGAAGCCCTGTCTAAGTCTCAAGGACCACATTTAACTCTTAGAGATTAAACGTCAATGCCTTGTCCCTGTTTTGTCTAGCAGCTGAATAAACAAGTTATAAGAGTGCACTCTTCATAAAGAACAAACATGGCAAAGCACTAAACTGCTCCTCTCCGATGCTCACAGAATAATGCTCAGTATGGTTTAAGGTTTTTTTTGTTAGGAATCTGGACTTACACTTTCCTAAGTAATGCTGACAAGGTTAGACAGATGGCTGTTTACCCTCGAGCAAATGTGTGCTCTTACAGCTTTCAAAAAGGTGTTAGGTTGATTGACAGCAGAATTATATGTTATCTTCCCCTAAAAAACAAGGTCTTTGCAGCAGCTGTCACATTGCCATAGTGCAGACTCTGATTAAAACCTATATAACTTAAGGCCAAACTCCAACTGAAGCATGATACCTGATACACTGGTTTACTTTAATTTGACAAAAACTGTATGTCTTCTCAGCTACGTATAAATGACAGTAGACCTGGATTCCAGAAAAAACATCTATTCTTGCACTTTATGACCTCTTGTTTAATCACATGATAATAGCCAGTAGATATCCACTGAAGTCAAATAAATCCTCAGAAACCTGTTTGACAGTAGACCTCTCTAACAAAGTCATTGCTCTCTGCCTTTCTCTCTCATCCCCAGCTTGAGCTCCTCTACCTGTTAGAAAAGAGTTTTTTTCTTGACACTCTCACCAGCTGTCAGTTTATTTGATCCTCCATGATTTCTCTTCATGTGAATTCTATTAACACCAGGTTAATAGTTTAAATTCAACATTATCCAAGTAGCTGCCTAAACTTGACCCTTGTGTAAGTGCGTCTTTGCCCTTCCCCTCAAACTGCATACCAGAAGAATGAGAGAGGACTGTGACTGTGAAAAAAAAAAAGTCACTGGAAGAAAAAACACAAGGCTCTTAAATGTGTTTTTATTGTTGGAGAAATTGATATGATACATTAATCCACTACCAGTGTTTATACAGCATTTACAGGCAGTTGAACAGCTTGGTTGTAACAGTCATTTTCCAACAGATTTGACTGGGATTTAAATCATACTAAACAAAATGACTGGTATTCAACATTAACCAGGTGTTTGCCTAAACTTAACCCTTGTGTAACTGCCTCTTTGCCCTTACCCCCCTAACCCCATCCTGCAACATCAAAAGAGTGAGAGAGGACTGTGACTGAGAAAAAATTCACTGGAAAAAAAAAGATACTGTTGGAAAAACAAATTACAGAAAAGAGGGAAAAAACACATAAAACACAGTTGCATTCATTTTCTTTTTTCTATATCAAAAATCTTTGCACCCACTATATGTCACACCTTGAACCATTTGTCTGTGAAAATCGCAAACAATAATTAAGTCATAAGTCAGGCATAATTTTTCAAAACTCAACTTAAATTCTGCATCGAAGAGGTAGAAGAAAACCTACCTTTTGAATGACAAATCTAAACAAATATAAAATAAAAGCCAACAAAAAAGGAAATAAACGAACTCATATATTCCATTTTCTCTGCCACTGGTATTACACATTTTCTCTGTAATTCATTTTGTAAGTAATTCAGGTGAGTGTGAGTAGGAAGCAATGTTATACTCACATTTTTGCAGCAGAGACACAGTCCACTGTGTCCTTATTGACCTTCTTTCCCAGTTTACGCTTCCATGTACCTTTGACCCGCACTAAGCTAAACTCAGTTTTCTTTCCTTTGGTATTGTTGCCTTCAAAATGAACTTTCCCCATTTTTGCTGTGATGACTGTAGGCTACAGATGTGAACAGAGCTAGTAACTGTTAATGAGTCTCCCATTCGTGGAGTCTTTAAATAGAGTATAGAATTTAGAGGATGCCCCCGAGACAAGGGAGGAGCATTTGCTTACAGTATTCTTCACATGTCATCACGTGTTATTACCATTATACAATTTTTGTGTAACAGTGAGGCAACACCTGGGGAAGAAATGCTCAGCATTACCTAACTACATAACATGTCAATCATTAAATGAAGATGTGGTTATGAGAGAGAAAGAGAGTGACATAACATCTTAACATCTTCTTATTTTAATAATTACATTAGTAATTTGAGTAATTAGTAATTTTAGTAATACATTAGGAAAAGGTCTTCAACTTGAATTTGGAGACTCCTTCATCCACAACTTTACAAAATCCTTATATGGTGAGATTAGAAGAAATCCAGGATTGTAAAAGTGGAATTTCACAAAGTAATATGACATTAATCAACTATCAGCACCTGTACAACAGCATTTACATGTTGTTGCTGTTGGGTGAAAATATCTTTAAGCTTCAAAATTTCATATTCTGCACAGATCTCTTGCTGTTGTCTCTACATGTATTTTCCAACAGGTTTGACCTGGTTTTCCTCGAGGTGTGGAAACATGATACCAAAACTGTACTTATGAGATTTGCAGTTAGCTTAGCTTAGCTGCAGCTTAAGGTTCGTGCAACAGTGTGGCTAATTTTTTAATGTCTCAATGTAGTTTTACATCTCGTCTCTCAGGCTTCTCTCTGGAGCTCTTCTAACGATGAGCCAATCAGAGGAGAGGCTCTGAGCCTTTCTTCAGACCAATTCATGATCAGTGTCTCAGGTCACCACATCTATTTGCCCAAACACAACGGGGGCCCATCTGTAAGAACACTGATCCATAGCTCTGCTAGTGGTCAAAAAACTCTGCAGTGTACCTCGTGAATCAAAGACTTCTTTATACAGACAGATTTCTAAAAGTCATTTCTACAAGTCAAGTCATATACAAGTCATTTTATTCATTTCTCAATTAAAAATTGATTTAAAAAAAATAATTAAAGCAATTAAGATTGAATCATTCATGTATGATCCTATGAAGGCAACACTATCATGTGTATGAGACTAATAAAAATGTAAAGTTACATTTCAAAAGGTGCCGCAGGTGATTTCTGACTTCACAGTGAAAACATCTATAAGAATCCATAAGTGAAGATGTTAAGACAAGACAAGACAAGACAGAAACCTGTTGAACTGCTGCTATAACTGAAGGCTATAAGTCACACGTAGTAAAGCATACTGTTGACGTATAACCAATTTTCGCTACACGTGTAATGTAAGCAAACACATTTTACATTTCATTGGTGGACTACGGTCTCATGCAGTCCACTGTAGGGTTTCCATTGTAGGGCCAAAAAAAAATATTAAAAGTATAGGATGGTAAAAAGATTAATAGTTTATGCGTATATATTTGTGATAATCAAACGTACAACTAGACTATATTGTATATTATTCCAGTGGCATTGCTAAACTCTTTCCTTGTTTCTCTAACTCACGTGTGAGCGATGACTTATGGTGCCATACAACCAGTTTAACTGCAGTTTTAATGTGGTTCAGCGGAATCACAAGTTAGTACACAGCCACGAGTTGAAGTGAGACATGCGTAACATTTGAAAGAAGAATTGACATGTGCTTTTTCTTACAAATGAAAAGTTTAGAAATAAAACACATCCCCGCTTAATTTAATACACCCAGTGCCCATTAGTGATTGTTAATGTTTGCAAACTTTGCCATGTAATTATGCCATGTTTTAGCATTTACCATTATCCTGTAATTGTTACAGCGGTCACAAAACTGAGTCTTGCTTTAAACTCCTGACATTCCTGTTGTAGTTGAACTCATTCTAAACTAAATAACATAGAGACAGCCCTGTACCGTTTTTGTTTGAATACAAATTTTAGCATAAGTAATTATGTTTACATAATTTCATTTACTTTGTGACATGGACCAATGAAGGGTTGCAGACTCAACAGGTTTTTAAGTTTTTAAGTATTTACTGAGATACTGGTGTTGCAGGACAAACAAGCTGCTGAGGCTAACCAATCACTAATCTTGAGGTCCCCATGTGACGTCTCCCCAGCCCAACATGCATTTATAGTGTAAAAGTATAAATTCTGCTTATCACAAACAGACAGAGCACCACATTCACGCCTATTTGCGATTTAAAGCTGTCAGTTGTGTCACTGTGTTTCTGCTGTGGAAGAACACCACCCCCCCTGAACGGCGCCTTTGAACCGAGTACATTTTTGCTGGGAGGCAAAAGTCACACACAAAAACAAAAGAAAAAAAAACCAACTGTTTTTTGTGTTCAGTCATCTCAAAAATATTCATCAGTTGAGGCTCAGTGTAAACACATGGCTGCTTTCTGAAGCAGACCTATATTTGCTTGATTTTTTTTTAGCACTTTTAACTATTATAATGTGATCCCTGACTCTTTTGTCAGCCTGACACTTCACAATGGTTATTCTTTGGTTAAATCAGATGCTTCACATCATCCCGTTTCTGTTAAGGTTTCTAGGACTTAAGGTCGGGTTGTTTAAAGTCAGTTTACTCTGTGCAAACATTTGGCGCGGGTTCCAGTTTAATTTTACATAACAATGCTGCTAACAAGGACCACGGGAATTGAAAACAGTTCTCTCACCCGGTTATTGAGACTGATAGGGGGAACAAGGTCATCAAATGTTTCATTTCATTATCTATTCCTATCCTCACCAGACATCCCTCATCCTTTTAGCCAATAAATATAACACGTATACAGACCTATGATTTTATGTATAACATGAATATATAACTTCATATATTTGAGGGTATGGTGAGCACAAAGAAGACAGTTATAATAACCTTGGAGGAGCTAGACATCACTTTAAATTACATTGTTTTTAGTTGGACATAACTGTTGGACCAGTGCTTGGTGCTAGCATACAGTCTGACCTTCTAGCAAATGTCTCATTAACAAAGAGCTCTCTCTGACGCAGTACGGTGAGATTGTAGAACAAGGTCACCACCAAGTGTGATGCCACTGTTTATCCCCTATAACCCAGTTTCTCCTTACCTCCTCGGGAATGTAAATGATCCTAGATGTCACCTGGCTACAGCTGCAAAAATCTGTATTTTTTATAACAACAGACAAAATGATGTGCATAATGTGAAAGTAGTCACTACAAGAGAATTATCACCTGTCTGTAGTCCCCATCAGCTACTCTTTATTGTTGTTTTGGTTTTCAGTCCACTACACTAGCACCAAAACACAGAAAGACTAAAATCTTATTGACTAGCTGGTAAGTTGACACCAAAACAGAGCTAAAAAGACATTGAATGCTCAACTTTTATTTTCATACAGAGTAATGAAAAGATTACAGCTAATGCAGCACATGTACACCGAAGAGGCTGACCTGGGTGTAATCAAAACTTGTGGTGTATTTGTGTCCTGTGATAAAGAAAAAGAAAAGTTTTTGTAATAAAGAGAAAGTTCCTTATCTGATTTTATGAATTCTTAGTATGTCTTATTTACATGTTTTTCTTTATTCAAATTTGTTTGTATTGTTTTTGTCATCTTAATGTTTTACTTTAATGTATTCCAATGTCTCTGCATAGCATTTTGAATTGCTTTGTGTCTGAATGTTGCTATATAAATAAACTTGCCCAAACTGGATGTGCAAACAAGCAGCTGTTTGCTAACTTATTTCATAGCTTTTAAGGTGTTAATTCAGATTTACAATACAGGCTACAAATCAGCTAACAATTAGCTGCATTTGAGAAACAAAATTGTATGAGGCCAAATTTCAGCAATTAAGAAATTTTATCAGTGAAAGTGCTGTTCAGGTAATATTAAGAATTTAGTAAATTTCATATTTTACATTTCATAATATAGTTTAGTTTTTTTCACATTAGATGTTATTAGGAAATCACAAGTGGAGCTGATTAAATTAAGAATTTAGATATCCCAGTAAGCCACTGAGATATGGTCCTGAAACCATACATATTCACTATACATCTACAGGACAGCTACATAGTGTACCATAGAGAAACACATCAGTACTAGTCAACCCAGTCCTCTGCTTTTTTTGCCACAGGTTCACACCTTCTGTCCTCATATGTAATACACCTGGGAAATAATATTTCTGTGAATCATCCCTGGAAACCTTCTGCAGATACTATATGTCCACACATGAAGCACTGATCATGTGGCTGATGGTCAAAACTTTCCACCTCTATGAGAAGAAGAATTCTTCTTTGGGGATGAGGAATTGAAGAATAAGGTGGAAAGAGAAGTGACACCATGCTGGGATGGGCTGTAAACCCGTCTGTTACCTGGAGAGAACAGGGAAACACCACGTCATCCTATAGATTTACAAAACAGTCTGGATTCAGCCTCGCCTGCTGCCTTTCCTCTCCCGGCACATGAAAACAGGTGCTCAAACTCATTTAGGAGTTAAGGTAATTTCTTTTTTATTCTATTTAATGTAGCTAATGTCAGTCTCATTTACAGTAATGTGTTATGTTTTACAACAGTGGGTAGACATGGAAAATATATACACAGTTTTGGTGGTGGTTTAGTTGTAGTGAGAAAATAAAACAAAATATATTAATGTATTCATTAATTGAAATTCATTTAGGAATTTTGAATGTAATCATTGGACACAGTGTGTCACAGCAATGAAAAGTGATCCACAGTTTGGTCCACAATGACTTCTGTTTTGCTGACTGGGTGAATAGTTTTGAAAAAGTGAGTTCGCAACTGTAAATAACTGTAATAATAATCTTATGTATAAAAAAAGTTACATTTTAATTATTTTAATGGTCAAATTTATCTAGAGAAGTAAAATATTTGGCAAAGAAAAGGAACAGCATGCACTTTTTTATATTTACAATATTATAGTTGTCTATTTTACAAATTTGAAAGCTACACAAACAAAATTTTTCATTAGTAAAATGTTAAAATCAAAAAGTATCCTCCTCCCCCTATTTTCAGTTTTCTCTTTCTGTGGGCACTGGGTCCGAGCTATAAATACCCATTATTTCCATCACCCCCCAGCAGCTGTGCCCCCTCTAGGCACCACAGTATACTACAAAAATTCACTTTGATGCTCCCTGAATAGCTGCACATTTAACCGGGGGACCCCGTTTGCTATTAGCCCTGTGGTCATTCCACCTTATCTGTCGGTCTTTCTGCAGTGTATTGGAAATCGATGAATGGAGACGCCGTACATTTGCCACGTGCCGTTGGATAATATGTAATTCGACAGGTTGTCTCAGAGCCCTTGCTCTGGGTTGTGTAAGTCACCAGTTACTCCCCTCACTTAACAATTTGCATAGTTGCTGTGATATAACAGAAACTCCACCACCACGTTTAAAAGTGTGTCCACCGAGGCTGACAGCTGCCGGAGTTCGTCACGCCCATAAACGCCACCATGCCCGCCGAAAAAGGTAAGATTGTTGCTCAATTGTTGAGTTGTGGCGGGGTCAGAGAAAATATCGTAAGAGCTTAACTCCTGTTATAACTTTGGGAAACAAACTCCGCTGGAGTCCAGTTTGTATCTGTGCCCCATTTTTCAGACTAAATGTCGCGTGTCTGACAACAGGCAGCTTCCTATCGCCGCTCTGACGCCTGTTGTCTTGTGCGTGGTCTTAGGAAAACATTTGCATGCAGAATACATATGTACTATTCTAAGTATTAATTGTGTTTATAAGGTGGGGTCCAAAAGTTTGAGACCACTGGTCTTAGACCTTTGGACCCCTCATTGAGTAACGACACCAAAATGTGGAAACGTAAACAACAAACTGCAACAAAATGCACTTACAGTATAGAAAGTAAAAAAAAAAAAAGGTCCTGCAGAAAAAAATGTGTGCATCAATGTGTAAAGACCATTTTACTGTTGTAGCTGGTTTAGGTGGAGCTAGTTTTCACTGCTAAATTTAAATTTAGATTGTTTAGTACAGTGGTTCCAATTTAGGGGCTGCACCCCTGAAGGAGTCAGAAGATAAGTCTGAGGGGTTATTCAAGAAGAATATAAATACATTTGAGCGGTCATGAGATGATTAATGGGAGTGAAAATATAAAAAAACATTTTAAAAATTAAGTTCTGCTTCACAATTGTGTATCTTTGGGCATCAAAAATGTATAGAAATGAACCTATGGGGACATGTTTGCTCACAGCTCACAACTGTAGGTCATTCTGTGTCAGTGAGACAGAATCCAGGAAAGTGAACATCTCAGCTTTTGTTCAGAGTTTGTGTATAATGTTTGGCCCTCAACAACAAGGTCTGTAAAATATTTTTGTAATAGTATTATTGTATACTAATACAAATAATAGTTTGTATTATAATATTTTTTATTATTGTATATATGTTTTTGGCTCTCTTATATGATGTTTTTTTTTATATATACTCTCTAAAATGCCTTATAAGGGCAGCCATGTTTATAGATCTTATCTAAAGTATTACAGTGGAAACCTCTTATAGTGATCACATCTGTCTAGGACAAATTGATCACTGTAAGCGGATAATTATTATGTTTCTTTTTCTTTATTTCTCATGCAGATTCCCATCTAACTGGTATATGTATATTTATTAAATTAATGCTAATTATGAAACTGACAGCTTTGCTATTTACTGATTTAAAGATAAAATAACCTAAACTGCACCTTGGTCCTCTCCTGGCCCAAGCCTGGTCTGGATGGTCAGGGTGAAAGCATCACCCTCCACTCATGTAACATACCTGCTGCTGTCAGAGAGCAGGGGCAATAATTACACACTTTAAAAGTCTCAAAACGTGAGCATAGCAGGAATGGGAGGGAAAAATAACTCACTGTGTCATGGAGGTGAAGATGTCACATGGTGCATGAGTGCGCACAGCAAGCACATGTACTTAAACACACACACTCACACATGGTTTCCACCGTATAGGCTCATTTCACTATAGAAAATTAGATTGCTCATAGAAAGATTTCCATGTATCTTTTTATTTTTAATGCAGATATAGGTTACGTATAAATACTGTGAAAATATCAGAAGCTCAGTCCACAGAGAAATGCACACAGCCTCTATTCAGAAACTGAGCCTTAAAAAGAGCCATCAGGATTTACGCAATTTTGTGATGTCACAGTGTCACAGTCACTACCCTCAGCCATGCTCCCAGCATGGAGGGCTAGCAAGCTGCAAGACAGAAAAATCCATTTGCACATCCATTGGATGTCAGTAAGGTGATATTTCATTGTATTTTAGTAAGATTTTCACTGTCTTTTTTCACTGTCAGTTCATTTTTAGCTGACTGACCATCGCCATTTTCATTTACTGGTGAGTTTTACCAAGCTACAGCAATAGGCTACAGTCTCTCACCTATGCATGGTCTGGCTGTGCGCCACTCAGAAAACAGTCAGCCAATCAGAAGAGAAGCTCAGAAAAAGACCCAAAATGCTCTGGAGCAAAGCAATGAGAGAAGAAATGTAAAACTATGGTTAAGAGATGGTTTTGGGTGTGTAAAACCACAACTATATCTTCTCATATCAAAACTTAAAATAAAAGACAGGCAAAGTGTAAAATATGGGAACTTGAATGCAAGCTATATTCTTTACTACCAGGGCCTCATTAGATCATACCTTGAGCAGTACATTTTGGGGACAAGACACTTATTTTTGATAATATTCAGGATCTTACCGAGACACAGTTTCTCAAATGCTCTATTCCGTTGAACATACTGAAAACATGTTTATCCTCTCTTTTTTATCCTCTGTAATTCAGTATCATGAAGGATGCCAAAATATGAAGTCCTGAAATGGACGCTTTTCTGCCACAGGCAAAATATCTCAAATCTATGTCTATTTTTATGTGAAGGAAAAACAGAAGGACACTTTGTACTCTTAATAACCATACATCAAGCAATCTCCATGTACATTTTTATGTTCCTATCAGCTACCACATACCACATTTGGTCCTATGAAACTGACCAAAATATGCAACTACACCTTGTTTTATTCTTCATATCTTCATGTTCATTGGTGGTAGAAGCCTCACATATTGGCACAAATTTAATGAAATATTGTATAAGAAAAAATGATATCATGTTGACACAAAAATGTGGGTTTGTAATGCCCTCAATATCATTTTCGTTTAGGAATTTTGCATTTTTACCAGATCTAGGGCCTTAGAATAAAAATAAAATGGCTTCCAGCATAGACTTTAAAGGGTTTTGGCATACAGAAAACTATCTTCTGTCATACAATCATCCATGATATAGACAAGGCTTGAAGACACAACCTTATCTGATTTGACATGGATGGACCATAAACATAATAAGGGGCCCCAGCTAGGCACTGCTTTTTTATAAGAGGTCACAGGTCAAAAAGAAACTTTATAGACCAAACAATTAATGAAAAAAATAAGAAAATGATCCGCAGATCACCGGGTAATGAACATACTTTATTAATTTATTATTGCAGCCTGAACTCTTGCAAGCTGGTTAACTTGTGATGGGAGACCTCCTAGATGTCTTGCACAGAAGCATTTGTTGAAGCTTGGTTGACATTAGCAATACAAGTTAACACTATGTAATCCCGCCCAGTTCTGAATGTTATCTTTCTACCTCATCTACCTTGCAAGGGGTATTTTAAATCCTACAAAACCTACTACATATCCAAACAAGGATATTCTTCACTGGACCACAGCACCTATTCATACATGGTGAAGTTTCCATTGGGAACCAGATTTTAAGCAATAATTCATATTCGCCTGAGTCACATTGTATATTCCATTCAATACCAATGTCGTCCCACTGGCAGACTGCGTATCTTGTGACCCTGAAGGGCTCCAGTATTATGACTGTTCACTCCTTCAACCGGACACTCTGTCCATCATATCTTTACAACCTTGGTTGCTATGGCAGCTGCTGTTGGGTTATGAGCCAGTTTGACTCTATCAGCGTCTCCAGGGCAATCTTTGAGATAGACGGTTAACTATTGCTTTTAGGGCTTAGTGTTAAGTGACCTGTGGAAACAATCACCTAAAGAAGGAAAAATTCCTTCACAATTACCAAACTAAAATTACTCTCTGTTATTCCACTAGTTCCTGACACCCCAGTGGAGGTCCTTGTGGATCTCCTGACAAAAGCCAGAGAGATAGCTGCATCAAGTGGTAATGTCCCAGAAGAGTTGACCAGTCACCTGCAGAAGGCAGTGGACATCGCCAGCGGCCTGGATGACTACCTGGAGAAAATGACCACACAGGAAAGTGAACCTCTGGCAGAGCTATATGAGTATGTCCTTACTTTGGATACATTAATCATCCACAGCTCGAAATAAGAATCATGAGGTAACTCTTGCTAATATCATTATTTGTAGAAAAACAGTTTCTCATGACTGGGATCAAGTGCACAAGGACGGCAAAACTATGTTCCGGCTTCCCAAGGAGTGTATCACTGGACATGTTGAAGGTTGGACATTTACATATGTACTGCTTACTGTTGTTGTATTCACACATTTACCATTTAATAACATGTTCTCTGGTGTGTTTTTTGGCAGGCCAGACCCTGAAGATGCTGGTTCGCATGAGTCAAGCCAAGAAGATCCTAGAGATTGGGATGTTCACTGGCTACGGAGCTCTGTCCATGGCCGAGGGGCTTCCTGAGGACGGTTGCTTAGTTGCTTGCGAGTTAGAGCCATACCTCAAAGAGTTTGCTCAGCCCATTTTTGACAAGTCTCCGCATGGAAAGAAGATTACTGTCAAAACGGGATCTGCTATGGACACCTTGAAAGTGAGAGAAAAGAAACCAAACACTGATTTTACTATTTAGAAGATTAAGAGGACTGTTTCGCAAACTGATAACATGTTTATCTAGCGCTTTTCCCTTTTTAACATTTACAATTGTAGTTACGGTGTTATGCTAGGTGCTTTGCATAATCAGAGCAGGCAGCAACACAGGCTCTTCTTTTTGCGTTGTTAATAATTTCAACTGTGGGGCCCATGACAGGTTTTCTAATAAGCATCTGTCCCTTCCAGGAACTGGCTGCTGCAGGTGAGCAGTTTGACATGGTCTTCATCGATGCTGACAAGAATAATTACATCAACTACTACAACTTCATCCTGGACAACAATCTGCTGAAACTACGAGGGGTCATATGTGTAGATAACTCACTATTCAAGGCCAAGGTTTATCTGAAAGACACCACAGATAGCAACGGACTGGCGCTTCGTGAATTCAACCAGTTTGTCTCCAGTGACCCTCGTGTGGAGCAGGTAGGTTTCAAACCTTTACATGCTCGTATTTGTTTTTACAAGTTTTCCTTTTTTCATGTAAACGATTTCCATCTTGTTTAAAGGTCATCATCCCCCTCAGAGATGGCATCAGTGTTATCTGCCAGGTCTCTGTGGCCTCTGAGTGCACAAGGACACAGGTACTATTTAGATAGGTACTATTTAGATAACCCCCAGTGTTCGTACTGACATGCACAAGTGTCTCTTTGTAATAGCATCATTGTCACTGATCATGTCTGCTTATCTTGTTTCTGTTTGTCAGAGTGAAGTAACAGATGATGAGGTTTTCCGTGGAGTCCAGGGGCGCCCCATCCTCGATCGGATGCGTCTTGATGGAAAGGTGGCTTACGTGACGGGTGCCGGTCAGGGTATAGGCCGAGCATTCGCTCATGCCCTGGGGGAGGCTGGTGCAAAGGTGGCTGTGGTGGACTTGGACAAAGTTAAAGCTGAGGCAGTGGCTAAAGAGCTCTCACTCAAAGGTATGACATGTAAATACAATAAGTATAGTAGTGAAGTGTGAATCGTAGCTATAAACGCGGGACCTGCGGCTAATGTAAGTTTGGCCGAGTCATAAAAATGAACACTGATTAACAGTGGATGGGCTTCGGGTGGGTGAAATAATATTAAGTAACATATTTTAAGCCTCATTTTTCATCAGGCACAAATTCAACTCTGTGTTTGGACTGCTGAACTCATTATGATTTATTATTTATTTTGGGCAGCAGCCAGGCGTTATTATGAGCTTTTGAACTGTTCATGTTCAGGAAGTAGCAGAGACATTCAGAATTCAGAGTTCAGGCTATTGTGGAAACACCTGTTGCCATTTCATTTTACCAAAACTGTAAAAAGTTTTACTTTTAAATGTATTTATTGAAAACCTCCAAACTTCAGTGTAATATGTTACCATATCATCACACGTAATATCCCACTGAGAAATAATGGTAATGTATGAAAATAATTTGTTCAGGTGGATTATTTATGCAAACATGCAGATTTCCGATGACATCAGAGCCGATCAATGCATCACTAAAGTATAGACTTTATAGCATGAACTGCATATCTTAGTTTGAACTCCAAACTGCCAGTGGTATATTCCAAATGGAACTGACTTTGGTGTGTTCACAAAGGGAAAACGAAACTGTACTTGATTGCCATATTGTGTGCAGACTAGCTGGTCAAATCCCCAGCTCCCAAGACACCAGGCTCTGAAACAGATCTATGTTTTCAGTTTACTTCCACATGCTAGTTTTACTATGACTCTACATTCACTTCTTCATTTGAGAAACCAGTGCAGATGCAGCTAACCATTTTTTTCATGATCGCTTAATTTGCTTCTTGTAAAACACTATACAGCTTCGTGTTTTACACTATATGTAAAACACGAGAAAACAGAAGAATGCCGATCACAATTTCCACCAACCGACCAAAAGTCTAAAACTCAAAGTTATTTAAGCAGGAAATTCTCACATTTCAGATGCTGGAAACAACAAATATTTGGCATGTTTGTTTGAAAATTTACTTAAACAATTCATTGATTATCAAAATAATTGTTCCCCTCACAGTCACATCAGTCAACACATCCACTGACCACTGATTACTGTAAAGAAAATATATACTTTCTACTAACAGCTGTAGATCTAATTGAAGCTGAAACAAAATCTGGGAGTGCCTCTCTAATCATCTAATTATTGAGAATGACAGTTGTTACAAGTGGCTATAATAATGATGATAATAATTACAATAACAATGCATGTACCTACAGTAGCTCTATCCTCCTCCTGTAATGTACACACATCAGCCTGGATTGTGACATAGGTCCAAAGGAAATTGACACAGATGTATTAACCTGTCACAGATAAAATAGAGTTCATTCAGCGGCTCTTTAGAAAGAGCAATAAATTCACAGAAACACATGACAGTCAGTAACCAAAGGAAGGATGCAAAAGGTAGAAAAAGATCTGTCACATCTCGAGAGTCCCAAGGCAAAATGAAATACCTGTGAAAAGAATTCAAGCATCATGACTGGTGAAACAGGTCAGTCTACAGTGTCAGTAGCATTAAATGTCACACTGATGAAGGTACCTCTCGGCAAAGAAGCTTTAGTGGGACGAACACTGGCACGTCTTGTACTTCTGCATGAATTCTTTCTAACACTTTAAATTTGTGCCAAACGTCATGAACTGTCACTGAGGTCAGTTTTTTGTTTGTGACCAGCAGATGGCAGCATAGTACAGGAGAAGATACACTCTGCCTGGTCAAACATGTTCCATCTAACTTCTGTATGTGTGATCTTTCCTCTACTTTCCTCAGAATGAAAGGTCCTACACATTAAAAAAAAGAGAAGCAAAATACAATTCATTAGTACTTTTAATTAAATTAGATTTTTTTAATTTTATATCATGTGCTTTATTTTTCATGTTTTTATTTTTCTACATGTAATCAAAAACAAACTCCTAAAATGTCCAATGATATAAATTGTTTATATCATGCATTACTAAAGGTACAGTGTATACATAGTGTTATAACATAGTGTTGTTGTTTTTTTATGCAGGCATCAAAGCTGTTTCAGTCACAGCTGATATTAGCAAGTCAGATGATGTCCAGAAGATGATTGACAGCATTGTCTCCAAATGGGGAGCGATCCACATCGGCTGTAACAACGCCGGCATCAACATGAACTCAGCCAGTGAAGACACCAGTCTAGAGGAGTGGGACCAAACCTTTAACGTCAACCTGAGGGGGACTTTCATGTGCTGCCAGGTGTGTATCACTGGATGGAAAAGACATAGTGTTGGGACTGTGTGTGTGAGACTGTTGCTGACAGTTTATTCACCTTATTGCACTAGTGTGATGTGACAAAAATACACATATGAAATGTAGTAAATTAAGGTTTAAGTTACATTTATGTTAATTGTTCAACTCATGAATAGAAGAAGAATTTCACTCTTCACTGTTACTGTGAAACACTGTAGAAAGAATTTTTTTTTTTTTTTCCACCATACCTATAGGTTTTTGGAATAAAACACAAAGGAACATAATTATGATATAGTACCAAAAAATCACCAGTGCTTGATGCCACAATTCACTAAACAATGAGATTCACTCAACAGAAATAAAACAACAACAGAGACAGAATCAGAATCAATTAAAATAAATGTCTTTTTTTTATAGATCATATCAACTTTGTCATGGGAAAGTAGTTATTTGCATACACACATGTTGGGGGGAAAAAAATCAAATTTCCTACTATGGCACTATGTGTCTGTCCTGTGAAAAGCATGTATGTCCACAGCAGTAACTTTCAACACAAGAAAAAACAGCCCTGTTTTCAGCTTTGTGACAATTCCTCATATATACCAATGGATTTTTAAACGGCTTTAGAGGGAGAATGTCCTCGTCACATAAAGGAACACTCGCTCATAATTTTATCTGAAACATTTAAAAGCAACAAATAATGATTCCTCAGACACATTGTACAGCAGGCACAGATGAATGAAAACCAGAATTCTCCTACTTATAAAATGATCTTTAGTGATGTAAACTTTAAAAATGATTGATTAATTTTGGTCACCAATTAGAAATATTTCTGTCATCAGTTTTCTAGTGAAAATATGCTGAAAGCACCAAACTGATTCTTGATGACATGTTGCTTCAGTAGTCAATCTCTGTCAAGACTAGTTACAGAGTTTGACTTATTACTGATGGTCCAACCAGCTTTACCTACTCTGTAGCTACTAGATTTAGTTCCTTACTATCTAGTGTGTGTGTCTGTGTATATATGCCCCACTGCCCCACCACCCCTTATGTGCAGCTTTAAAATCTGCTAACGTGCACCAAATGTTGTTTAACCACTATGTCTGTCTCCAAGGATAAACTACATGTTTTTGTGTTGATCTGTACTCATGCTTGTGGGTAGCATATCAGTGCCATAATAAGGTGTTTAATGTGGCTCTTTTCCCCGAATCCTCGCCTTAGGCAGCAGGTCGAGTGATGTTGAAGCAAGGATACGGCAAGATTATCAACACAGCCTCCATGGCCAGTCTAATAGGTGAGTGATGATTCTATTCCCCCACTCTCTCTCTCTCTCTGGAGCCCCTCCATGTCTGCTTTTAATCTCTCCATTTGGCGTGGAGAGTTGAGGCTGAGAGGAGGAGGGGGAGGAAGTAAGAGAGTTAAATACATTTGTGCTGTACAGCTATGTGTGGGAGTATACATCACATTAAATAGTTTTTATCATCAGACAGAAAGTCGTCATATCTGACTTTAGATTGTTACATTTAGGAAGCTGAAACAAGGAGGAGAATCAGCTTTAAGTGCGTCTTACAGTTTTCGTGTTTGCGAGAAAACTTAAAGTGAACCTGCGCATTTAAAACAGGATTAGGCAGCTTTTCTCTTTGCAACTTTTACCCCAGTTAAACTGTTCTATAGCGATGCATCCACTCCTGCATACAGTAAGCACAGCAGGAAATACAAAGTGTTGTGATTGCGTCTCGCTGAGGCGGTTTTGCATCATAATAAACATCCCCTCTCTGCGGAGCTGTCTGGAGGATGTGGAAGGCAACCTGAGGTCCAACTTGGGAAGGGAGGGTTCCTGTGCAACGGCAAAACCTCAGCCTGTGCCAGCGGCCTTGTTTGAACAGCGGAAGACACTTTTAGAGTCTAGTGAGAGCCTAGTAAAAGCCTTGTAATTCGCAGCACTGGTGTAATATTCCTCCTCCAACAGGTTCCTCCAGAGGAACGGCAACACTTCATCAGCAGTATAGTCAAATCGCCAGTAAACCCGCTGTGCCATATGGGCCCCAGTCCCGACTGCGGGGGCAATCTGTAAAACAGGAGCATGCTGGTAAATAGAGGCCGGCATAAAAAAAATGATCAATTACTCACATTACGTACAGTCCTTCAGGAATTTACTTTATTGGTCTGGACATCTGTTGTAATATTGTCATAATGTGTAATCAGATGGGACCTGTTCAAGCCAAGTGGAAGCCCAAAAAGCAGCAGTAAATGCCCAATTAAAATGCACAATGACAGCTTTTTGTCCATCTGCTGAATACAATGTGTGTGTGTGAGCCCACTAACACTACCTCAATACACATGCGCGCACACACACATCAACCCAAATTTTTTTTTTTTTTTTTTTTTTTTTCTGAATGACACCCAGACAGGAAATATCCAAGCTGATATGGTCACACCGCACGGTGACCTTACTGAGGGATTTGTGACTCACACACACACACAAACACACACACACACACACCCACACCTGCAGATCTCAGCTGCCCGGTAACGCACATTAGCATCTTTTATGGGAAAAGAGTGCATCATTTGAACTCCTTATCTGCTCGGAAGAATTCAAAACTTAAAGGCTCGTCTGATAAAGAGCATGTTTTCTTCCACTTGAAATGGGCAATAAGTAGCAGGGTGAATGTTAAAGAGGGCTTTGGAGAATGCTCTCCTTCTACCTCCTTTTTCCTTCTCTGGGGATTACTGCTCTTTAAGACGGCGAAAACATCAATGCAGGTTTATTTAAAGGATGAAGGCATTTTCTGAATGGTATTTGGGGGCCGTATCATCAGGTCTTGAGTGAGGATTAGTGCTGTTAGGCATTTTGAGCTGTGTTTCCTGTCCTGATAAGTCGGATTTCACCTTCAATCTGCGTGTAAGCCCTGGGCTCTGCTCCTCCTCGCCTGCTCCTCTGAGGTCCTAGCCTACCCTTATCCAGCCCTGCCCAACCTTACCTTCTGCTATCTCGCCACACTCTACAAAATCCCACTCAACCACACTCAGCTATGATGCTGTTGTCCTACCCTTTACATCTCATTTCTTCAGTACTTCTACCCCTGTTGTCCTGCACATTTTCCTCCTTTTTTTTTTTCCATCCCAGCAATGTATGCAGGATGCTCCGGCCTTTTCTCCCCAGGACCGGTCCCTGCCTCTTTGCAGCTGGCCAGTATTTATCATCCCAGTCTCACACTGAAGCCATTTGGCAGTCAGATCGGCAGGTGATGAGGTTAACTACTAAAGTTGTATGTAACTTGGAGCCTTCCTTGTGATGATTAATCAACCAGCAGAAAATGAGCCCCTGTCCCGGCAATCCCATGCAGTGTGCAGCATCTGTGATGGTCAAGGCAAACAAATGGCTCCCTGCCTTTGTTGCTGAGGACAGAGCATAACTGGACATTATAAGCAATTAATTTTACATGGCTTTATCCGCAGAGTCCCACCAGCAGCTAATGGAAGAGCTTTTATGTAGTGCCCACAAGAAGCTGCATGGGCTGCAATATACAGTAAAATGTATAGGTTGATCGCCCCCTTGAGAGAAGAACTATTGTTGTTCTCGTTTTTTCCTGGGTAAAAAATGAAACAGAACATTTTAATGATTACCTGAGAAAAGTACATACTGTTATTAATGATGCAGTGAATGTTATCTTTGTGAGTCGCTGTGCTTTTGTCCATTTAGGGTAACTGATTTTCTCACCTCTACCCTGCAGTCCCACATCCCCAGAAGCAGCTTTCCTACAACACATCCAAGGCTGGAGTGGTCAAACTGACTCAGACCCTGGGCACCGAATGGATTGACAGAGGAGTGCGTGTCAACTGCATCTCACCGTAAGTGCTGTCTATTCCTGGCCGTCTTCTCTTTTGTGGTCCACCTTTTTGAGTGTGGTGAAGGGATTGAGCTGCAAAAGGAAGTGGTGATTAGTGTGTTTGCTTTCATATGAAGAGCCCCATTTGAGAATGATGCACTAATTTAAGTCCTCAAACAATGCATCAGTGCTTAATTAGATGACGTCTTGAGGGATGAATCAACCAAACACTTGCTCTAATTGTTCTATTCAATTAGGGAATCAAATTTGCAACCTCACTCCAAGTGTCGCTGCAACAATAGCGCCTTGTTTGTATCTATTTGTCTGTGAAGCTGAGCATGGGGAAGAAAAGAGGAGAACACAGGAAGGGCTGTATGTGTATGTGTCTGTGTGTGTAGGGGGGAGTGTGCGTTTGTGTGTGTGTTAAGTGGAGCATCCCTTAGCCCCAGCCATCCCTGAGCAAATCCGTCCGGTGGCACCGGGCGAGCCAGGCCCAGTCACAGCCCCAGAACAAAGCCCTCACACACGCGCCGCGCTCAGCCTTATTTATCGGCAGCTTGTTTGCTAATTTTAATTTGCAAAGAAGCAATTCTCTCTCCCCTCGCTAACTGGGTGTCTCAATGGGCTGCTGATTTCTTTGAAGTGACAGTCGGTAAATATGCATAAAAAAGGGACACAATTAGCGCTCACGAGGTTGACTGGAGCCTGATTCCATTGGCAACTTTAGCCGCAGCGGTGATAAGCTGCATTATCTAGAAAATTGGCTGAGGGAAAACAGTACCTCTGATTGCCAGGAAAGGTTCCAGATAACAGGGCAGCTGAAGAGAAATATAATTGAGGTGGAATATGTTAACCAAGGTGTCACACGCTCCTTGGAAGTGCTAATTTAGCCAAATGTTGGAATTCCATATCAAGGCGCCGGGATACATCGAACAATGATTCAGACCTTGCGGCTTTTAGTCACTGTCACGTCGATTATGTAGAAAGTCAGAAGTTGTCTCATTTTAGGAACAAGCGGGCATGTTGACATATTTATTCAAATGTAAGCTCTGTGATATTTTACTGGAGGAGGTGGAAGGAACTGCATTTGTTGTGACACGGAGATGTTGGACGACAATGCAGCCGCACACAAAACGAAAAGCAGCACACCTGTTTTCTTTTGAATTCATCTGTCTCAACATCAGCTCGGCAAGGTAATTCAAGCACATTTCAATCAGGAATATGAGGGAGTTGCATATAATAAGTAGTTAACCAAAGGCTACGAGCAAATTATGCCAGACGTCCCCTCGTACCCGTGGGCTCTTCCTGAGATGTGCCAGTCATTAAAGTGCCACCAGTTCCACAGTAAATATCAGAGATGCCATGCCATGCCCTTTCTTCAAAGGATAATTGGGTTTATTTTTGTCACCAAAGTGGTGGCTCTGAAACAACGCTGTCACTCCTGGCTCTGAACTGTGATGCCTTCTGATTTCATTGTATGCATGTTTTTTTTTTTTTTTTTTTTTCTTTCCTCTTTCTTGCGCACTTTCTCTGTCTCTCTTTTCAGGGGGATTGTTGACACCCCTCTCATCCACTCGGAGAGTCTGAGGCCTCTGGTGCAGCGCTGGCTGTCAGATATCCCTGCTGGTAGACTGGCTCAAGTGACAGACCTGCAAGCTGCAGTGGTCTACTTGGCATCTGACGCCTCCGACTACATGACAGGGCATAACTTAGTCATAGAGGGTGGGCAAAGTCTGTGGTAGAGGGGGGTAGATGAAGAGATGAAAACTTTTTTTCCTCTTCACTCTCCTGGGATTAGTCTCAGAAATAGGTGGCATTCACATTATCTCCCTCTGACACATTCACGGCAGTGTTAACTTTTGGTCAGCAATCAAAAAAACTGTATCATAATAATAGCGGTGCAACAGCCATCAGTCTTCTTATCACACAGTGGATATTTGCTGACTTGTTTGGGGAAAAGTCCAAGAGTGAAAAGGAAAACTGTAACTTTTCTTTAAAACCCGTCCCAATTGTTTTGTCACAACTTCTGCTGCATATTCTCTTGACATTTTTTATCCACTGAAGTCTGTTTAAACAGTTTTTTTTGAATGTGACTGTCAGTGTCTTAAATGCCACTGAGAGAAATTGATATTTTTCTGTTGTATCATGGAAAAGTTGAGTTTTTTTATCTTATCTTTTTATAACTACATTTCATACAAATGCAGTTCAAAGTGCTTTAGAGGATAATAAAGGAATGACAGTTGCAATGAACGAAGGCTTCTGTGCATGAGTACAGTGCATGACTGACTATATGTGTGATTTTTACATAACCAAATAAACTAACACATCTAAGCTGTGGTATCTTCTGTATGTTACACAGTATATATTGGCACCAGGAGTAAAACCTTGTTTATTAGCTTTAAATGTCACAGACAGTGCCTATAATAGCGAGTGATCGGTTCAGGGGTGACCACCACCAGCACAGGATAGCAGCGAGTTGTATTGTGCACTGTCTCCAGCTTGACTTACCGCTCCCCCTGGACTCTTGTGTACCATATGCAGGATTACAGCATCCCAGTCCACCTCTCTGCAGCTCTTTCTTGCCAAATGGTCCCCACAAGTGGTGCTTGTGAGTGCCATCTTAATTGCTCCATTAACTGTTTGTGTGCTGAAAAACAATACTTAAAGGAGAGGTGAGCTGAGGACGTAACCCCAGTCACTGCAATTATGTGAAAAGTAGTGGCCAATTAGCACTCTGTGCAATGTGACACTGTTGGTGTTTATGTGAGCAACTTCAATTTCTCATTGTTAGTGACCGTTTTCTGATTTACATAATTGGGGGATTGGTCATTAATGGGGGATGGCTTGTGAGAGGATCCCATTAAGATATGGAGTGAGATCTGATCATCTCCTCTGCTCTCTGCTATTTATCTCCAGCTGTATTGGCACATTAGGAATTATTGGGATTCTTATCCTCATATTTTATGGTGAAATATCGAACTTTGGCACAACGTGTGCATGCAAGATTTTGCAGAATTGTTCAGAAGAAGGCAACTTGTCTTTTTTTGTAGGCATTTTCCCCCGACTTGCCACTGAGGGGCAGTATAAAGACAGGCAGCTTCAGCACTGACACAAAGTTACAACAAGAGGTTATCACATTATTTGCTATTATCTAAAGGTAATAACAGTGAACTCTGCCTTATGTGTATGTGAGGAGATTACGATAAAATAAGAACACCTCTCCAATTCTAGTATGCAAACAGCTCAACACGAGAGACAGAGAAATGCTAAATAAATACTAATATATTTTCAATTAAATGTGGTTTGATAGTGGACAGTTACATTTCAAATGCATTAAAAATATAATTAAATCCATCATTTTTCAAGAGCAGATTGGAATAGTTCTTAAAGTTTAGAGAAAATGAAGTGCAAATATGAATCTGTAACACTGGTTGATAAAGTGCAATATACACCAGCATCAACAGACCAAATCTTTACTCCAGGCAAATAGGATTTCAGTTAACCTCTGTGTTTTTCATTTATATTTTTCCACAATGGACAAAGGTGACATTTGAACACAATGTGGTTAGTTTTGACAGCCATTGCAAATACATGTGATTGTTGCATCCCCAAAGTCTATCAGCAGGAATGCAAAAAGTTGTCAAACACAAGTAAACCAAAACCTTTTTTGCTCACAGTCTTTGTGTTGCCAGCTATTCACTACCATCATTTAGCTGCAGTATCTAAACTGTTGTTTTGCCGTCATGTTTTGCACCATATTAAACTCTTCCAAAGCCCTCTTGGAGAGGTCTTGTTTTTCTTTACAATTGCAGTCAAAAGAGCCAAATCTATAATTTGAGCTGCAAAATGTGATATCTCCTCGAACGCCAAAGCCTGCTTCATGAGGTGTAAGTGATCTTGAATCCATTATTTATGACCTCCTTTTGCTACCATTACACTGAAGAGTGGGACTCTGTTGTACATAGCACTGTTGTGCTAAACAGTTCTCCAGCAGGAAAAGGCACTTGCTCCTTCTTCAAATCAGCTTTGATTAATGCTTGACTCAGTCACGGCAGGCAACATTTTACAGCAGCAGCAGCTCAGAGGAAGACCTGGGTCAATGCTGAACAACACCGTGAGGCAATGTGTGCTGCTGAGCGGGCTGTGTCCTGGTGACAAGAATGCCCAAGGGTTTATGGATGACATATTAACATTTGACAATATCAATACACTTTTATTGATGGATTACAGCGTCCTGTTACATACCCACTCAGAGAGGTGTTTGAAGATGAAATGTTATCCCTTATGAATTGAGTTGAGCCCCCCGATGCTATCATCAGAGGTAGGACTGTGCAACAGCAAAAGGAAAATGTCAGCATTTATCTTCTAATCAGGGCTGGTAGTGCTACGTGAACTTCAAACTTAATGACCCAAGACGATTTAATTTGACTAATTACCTGATGGGAAATTCTGATCTTCATTGCAGCCAAAATACTTGGCCATTTTAAAATATATGTGAAATTTTAACTTAGCTGTCAGCCATTGCTTTGAAAGCTCATTAATGTATGTTAAGAAAATGTTTCTGTCCATTTTTGAACGACAGTAGCTAGAAAAGATAATACACATGCAGTAGTTACTGTATCTTGCAGTAGTAGACTGATATTTCAGAGATCTTCACAAAGTTTCCTGTTTTATTATTTTTTTTAAAAAGTGAATTTATTTTGACACTGAATGCTGTGTTGCGCTTATAGCAAGAGTTCCACATTCGAGTAAGCAGTCGTGTTAACTGAGAGTTAAATGAGAAGATCGGCATTCATGGCCGTACCGTAAGTATGTAGCTACTGCCAGCAGCAGTAGCTTAAGCCGCATTTCAGTTTCTCCCAAAGTTCATGAACCTAACCCTGACCAGGTATCTTTTTGGGGGTCGATCAATTAACCCAGAACTAAATTTAGACCCTGGTTCCTGTTGTGGAAACGTTCATAGTTCCTCAAGAGGTTCCTGGTTCTTGGGGAAAGTTCCTGCGGTGGAAACGTGGCTATAGAGTCACTTAGCATAAAACCAAAACTTTATTCAAATTAAATTTTTATATATATCAAACAATCAAGATATGACATTTTCTTTAGGTTTGCTGGCAGACATTCTGTTATTTCCAAACAGCCAGGCTATCTGTCTTAACCTGCCTACATTTATGCAAAGGCTGCTAGAGCTAGCTTCATATTTAGCATACATGCGCAGGAGTCGTATCCATCTTCGCATGTAACTCCCAGCAAGAAAGCAAATAAGCATATATTTCCCAAATGTCAAAATATTTTTTCTTAATTTAGGACACAAATTACCAACACAAAAAATAATTTTGAATTTCATGTCTGTTTATTTAAGTTAAATTCCTCTAACCAAAGCACACTGGCACCAGCTATTGATCAGTGTTTCATTTTGATCATGAGATATTGCATCAAGTTTGATGAGCCCTTTGTGTCCTCATGTGTTTCTGTGTTGCACTTGATTCGATGAAGGCACTGCATCATTGTCTACTGGTGTTTGATATCTCATGAGTTATTCATTGAAAAGCTGTTTTGCTGTTTGCTCTCCTTGTGCTACCTGCTGACTTTACATGGGGTCACTTTAACTGGCTGCTGTGTGTACTCAGAAGGACTGCCAATAATTAAAAGTGCAAGGGCTTTGTCAAGCTGCATTATTAAATCGTATTCTGTTTGAATGCTTGTGAGGTGACATGCACAATCAGGCTTTATTAAGAACTTTTTTTTTTTTTGGACCAAAATCATGTTTCACATACTTTTTGTTGTTTTGTTCCAATTTAAATTTTTTGGCACTAAAACATAGGATTTTTCATAATCAAATCAAATACATCATAATCATACCATAACATACCTGATGTGTTTTTCTTTCATTGTTTGCCATGACTGCATAAACACAGATGTGTTCCTGTTGCTTTATCAATCACAGCACTAGACTGATAAGCAGCATCGCTGTATTTTATTTTATTTTATTTATTTGCTCTACACGACTTTGATACTAATGTATTTATCCAACATGATTATGATTGTTTTTGTCAAAGATACCTCCTATGGCATCTCAAGAGGTATCTAAAAAACAATTCAAATGTCCACATCCTGTATCCACATCGTAAATGTATCAGGCTTTTATTCAACATTAATACTGAGCTGGTGAAACATTGCACTCCGAGTTCTCTAATTACAATGCAGCTAATGTATTATTTCCTCCCCATGTGGGATTACTTTCATCTTTCCCATTAAGATGCACATTTTGTTTGGATACTCAAATTACAAACCCCATATTAAATCTGACTGTGCAAAAGGCATTGATCATAGCCCCGATAGCTGCACTCCAACTTTGATTTAATTTGCACTTCCATTAATATCTATGAGACGTCCGATTGTCGTCTTGGGCATATTGATGGTATTGTAAGCCCTGCCTTCATATAATGTTCCCCAGCGGCAATGAGGAAATGTTACAGAGAATTAGGCCGAGAAGCAGGCTCAGTGGAACTGGCACTGCAGTCGGAAATTCATTACCCTAATAAATAGAGGGGAAAAAAGCAAGAATCTTAAGAGAAATTTCTCTCTTCCCCCCTCTCGCTCTCTCTCACCACAAAAACACAAAAAAGCCCTCACTTTGGCCTGAGAGTGGATGACTGTAAAATGGGTGCTTCTTATTATTGCTGCCTGTGCACCTAAGGGTCTTCTTGGGACCTTGAGATGTCTTTAAAATGTGCCCAATGATTCAATAGAAAAGCAGTCACTTACTGCCTGCCCATCACAAGGCTTTATGTCTACATATACTGGGCTATTTGGATATATGTGGCTGCATCTCTTTGCTTATTACATTAATGGGAATGCAGCCTAAATCTCATTAAAACCTACAGAATAGAAGGAAGTGACATTATTAAAAGAAAACACAATACAACTCCAGTAGTGGATTCAGTCAGAGCTAGATAAGTGTCAAGCCATGCTGATTTCTTATGTTGATTAATGAAGTGCAAACTGAGTATATGTACTGTTCCCTTCCTTTGTTGAAACCTTGACATGCTGTTTTCTATGGGGAAAACACTGCTGGAGCCAAGAGACATGAGTTATGCTGTAATTAATGCAATCATGAGGATGAAAATAGCTGTTGTTGCAACCAGAAAACGACAATGAAGAGCGTGTGAACCAAGGAGGGAAAAGATTCATTGTTAGGTGACTGCATTCGGAGACTGCGGCGTCCTCCCGAGGCCCTCTCCGAGGCTCAACAGTGTATCTTTCAGTAAGGAGCATCTCTGAAACAAATATGTTTTACTGCATCCCTCATTTCCTGTAGCACGGCTTTTATTTCAGACAACTGCGAGCTTTTTCAGTGGATGGCACAATTTCCCTTTTTGTTTTCAAAAAGGGGGAGGGCTCCGCTTCTCTTACGATTCTGCCAGAGTGATTCATTTGCAGGTCATTAAAAAGCTCGTCTTTTGAAAGCGTTAGGCTGCTCAGGTGGCGAAGCCTGTGCAGGGGAGACATGTCGTAAATAAAGGCAGCTACATTTCAAATGCCATAAATAGGGGACACCTAAGGACCTTGCATGATTGCAGACATCTAATCATTTAATTTATGCGTGTCTAAAGGAGCCCTCATTAACATTCAAGTAGCACTCATCTGTCTAGCGGGATCATACCGAAGGCTGCATCACTCTCAGATGGAACGTATCTATTTGGGCAACACAGCATGGCTACACACTCAGCAAGCACCTTCTCGCTTTCTCCCTCAATGTCATGAGAGACACAGCATGTAACTCTCATAACTTACAGTGTGTGATTTGTGATCCAGTGATTGTGTTGCTGTTAATGTAGAGAACCTTTGACAAAGTTAAAGTCATATTCTCTAGGTCACAATACAATGTTGGGCCTAGCACTTCTGGCTGTGTTGCAGGCAAATCATTTGACCTCATCTCAAAGCAGCCTGGACAAAAGGTGCATCTTGCGGAGTGTATTTGCAGACAATCAACAGCAGCCCTTTGATGAAGACAACTGAAGCCTGCGATGTTTATTTTTGAAGACTGTCTGAAGTCTTTGTTAGCACTGCGATACTGTAACACACCTCAGCGTCTGCACAGCAGATGCATGCATGACAGGGACTCAATAATAATTGGCGTGGATTGCTTTTGACACATGCTTGTTGCTGACAGCTGCTTTGTTCTATGGTCAGATTTCATATTTAACACATCAAAGAGTTGGGATACTTCACACTCTGCTAAGGACTGATAGCAAGTCTGACACTTTGCTGTTGAGAAAGGAGAGAGTTGGTCTTCTGTGGTGGAGAGTAAAGTCAAGTTGCATTCAGTTTTCCTTTCTTCACTTTCCCGCCAAATAAATGAAGTTATACTCAAGCAGTCTTTTACACAGTAAGGAACACAGTAAACATCATAGGGGAAGTGTCATGTTTACAGTGACAATGAAAGAATCTTAAGGAGGAAATTCCTGCAACAAGGAACCATATTTAAAACTGTAACAAGGTTTAAAACCTTGCATGAGTAGTTCGTAAACATGGATTTCATAACTGTTGTGATGATGTGCTTCTGGGGTTTACACTGTGTGAGTGTCTGTACAGTAAGAATGACTTTGCAGCAGTGAGTCAGAGGAAAGGGAACTAACTGACTTTTTGCTACAACCCTCCCACAAACAGCACTCATAGCTTAAGAAAATAAACTGGACACAAAAGGCCTGTCAAACGTTGGTGGAATATGGGGCAAGAGTCTTAGTAAAACTTGGATTTCTAGGTTCAGTTCCAGAAGCAAGGAAACCTCAATGAAAGTCCCACTGACATTTGTAAATTAAGCTAACATCAAATACCGCCTTGGAGCTCAATGATAGGCTACTGTATGTCATGTGACTCGCTTTGTAAGTTTAGATAAGGTCGGTAATTTAAAATCTAAATTCAATATTTCTGTTTTTTAATGGTCTCAAATGAACACCATTTCCCATGAGCCCACGGGCTATATGTGACAGCTCAATAAAAGAGGGGAGTATATGGACGAGTGGTGTTAGCTCAAACGTGTCAGAGATTACAAGTACTACATTAAAAAATGACTTTAAAAGAGAGCTTTGGTGAATAATAATAAATTAATTAGATATGGATGATACCAGGTTACGATGATCTACCTATGCTGCCATGTTGGTACATTTTTATTGGAGCAAAGAAAAAAAAAAGAGAAAAAAAACAAATGGAAGCTGTGTAGTTTTATGTATGACAAAGTCATCATTAATAACAAACTCATGATATTTCAGTTTCTTATAGCAAGTGCTGTAGTTCATACTGATTTGTCTTAGGCCAAGTCGACATGTATAGGCTATATGGGTATTTATTAAAATGGGGGTTTTCCTCCTCCGATCTTAAAAAAATGCTGTCGAGAGCATGCTAAATCAACAGCCGGCACTATAACCCTAACCGTAAAGCCATGTTGGCCAATCAGAAGCCTGGAAAAAAAGATATCACTGGTTCCGGGAGGAAAACAATAACCTTAAAAATTCACATTCAAAACGGAGTTTCTGAACGTCTTCACCCAGGCCGGAGTTTACAAAAGGTCAATTTTCAGTTACCTAAAATGGGGTTTGCGTGTGGCTGAAAGGCCAAATGCATAGGAAAAGCTATTTAAGAAAAACAAACAAAAAAAAACATGTGTACGTGTGGAGAATATGGAAAGGTCATATGAAAAATAGCCAAGTTCATGACTAGCATATACTTCCACAATATGTGGAAGCCAAAGAAACAACTATATCAGAGTGCAGGCTAACGTTAGCTCTGTCTTGCTCTTTTGGATCGACCTCAGCCAACGTTACCCAAACTGGTCATGTTTTCCAAATACATCAGTTAGTCTTCTTTCTAATCTTGAAATAAGCTTATCTTTGACTTTTCCTTCTCATATAATATTGGGACTATACACTGCAATAAAAAAATATTGCTTAATTCTTTACATTCCCTATCAATTGGTGAAGGATCTGCTTTTATAGCCTTAACTCCAGTCTTCTGACACTAATGCACATTTAAACATTCTCGTTTTAATATGAGTAAAATGGAAACATTGAAGGAGCAACTTTTTTTTTAAGTTTTGCTCTTGCTACATAATCAACATTAGCATTAGGTTGAGGGTTCAGCATCAAACTTCATTGTTTGTACTCACAAGAGCTGTCTCTTGTGAGTGGAAAGCAACCATTTTCTTTTGCTTCTAATTCTGTCACTATTTTTCTTCTACTGAAGTTAGCATGCTAACCAGCTAACCCCGGTCTGGCTGCCCTGTCACTTTCCAATACCAAGTCACTGTAGCGTCCAGTTGCCCTGAAGAAGTAGCGCTGCCCAGAGGGCGTATTATAACCTTTTGTATTGTAAACACAAAGATGGCTGAAGCTCTTGGCAAGACTGGTAAGTAAATAGCAACAGCAATAACATGTATAACATGTCTCAAAAAAGTCAGGATGTATCTCCACCAACTCATAGAGCCAGTATTAGCTTAATTAGCTAGCGTGCTTGCTGACGATCTACAAATCAGAAGCCTGCTTTTCTATGCCTTTGTCTGAGATCAAGCTTAGACATCATCAGCTCATGACTTGAAAATAAGGAGAGACTGATCTTGAGTCAATGTAGCTCTCATTAGATTTTAGTACAAACTGCGAGGGCCTGGAGGAAAGTATTGTAGGGCAATGTGATAAGTCCCCTCATCAGCACAGAAGACCTGCAACACCCCCACTTTATAAGGTAAGGCAAAGCAAGGCGGGGGCCTGTTAATGGGTTGGCGTTAAACACCACATTTTAACCGATGCACAAGGAGTGAGAGAGGCACGCTCGTCTCCATAGGCAGTATCCAGCAGCATTTTGATGTCTCTAACAAGAACACAATAAATTGTTCCTCATTATTCAGTAATTAACTCCAATGCGCCGGGTCCCCATCCCCCTGCGCCACACTCTAAATCACCACCCTCCTCCCCTCTTCTCCTCCTGCTACACAGCTCTTTAATTTCCTCTATGCTGTGGGGGGTGTGGGCAGGAGAGCGGGGGGGGGGGCGGGGGGCACACAACAGCTTGATGCACTCCATCATCCCCTTGCCACCCTCCTGTCACCCCTTCGCCCTGTCCTAGCCGCACCCTCCTCCTCCCTCCCTTCTTTCCATCCCCATGCCAGCTCCTTAACAGAGTGTGCTCTCCCTGCAGGATACCACCTGGTTAAAGCAGGGAGAGGTCACCTGAGCTGGGGCGACAGGCTTCAGTCACGTTCGACATAGTGAGACAGCTAGCGCCTTGTACTATCAAGGCATCAAATCTCGCCCCCGGCTCTGTTCGCTGTCTTTTCGCGGGGCTTTCCCCTTCCTCCTCTGCTCTTAATTGTTAAAATGAGGTCATTAATTGGAGGCTGAGTCAAATCACCTGTCATTTCAGCTGGGAATCATCCGCTGATTGAAAGGTATCATAAAAACCTGCCCAGGGCCTGGTTTTTGCAGTGCCTGCTGGGAGCTCCCTTTGTGCCTTGACGATCTCCGCCCATGGGCACACAACTCACTTTAGTTTCTGTGGCGGAGATTAGGCGGGTAGTCTTGGGTGACACACATCCACGCGCGTGGCCCAAATATAGATTCAAGAGAGTCAGTAGTGTCAGGCGCAATTCCTGGAGGATGTTGTGGGGAGTGTTCGTTCTCCACTGTACTATTAACGCCCCTGACCTAATTGAGGATGATGCTCACACACACCACTTCACTATATGAGAGTGAGGTCAGGTTCATTTGAGGGGGTAATTGTGAAATTGGCATGTAAACTAGGACAATAGAACAAATGACAAAAAATGAGGACAGATGACAAATTTCTTGACAGATTTTTTAATAAATTTAGAAATGTCCTGCTGCATTCAAAGATATAGTGTAGCGGTCCAGCATTAAAACTAAAGGAAATGAACTTATTAAATGATGTGTTTTTGTAACACTTACTTCTAATGCCATAGTTTTGGTGGAGCTGAATGTTGTTTTCTTAGACGTCATACTATTTTGCTCTAACAATGCTCGGCATCATGGGTGTAACTGCAAAAGAGGTTTATGAGAAACACATGCATCAAATATTTGAAATGATGTCAACTTAAATGCACCCAAACATTTTTCACCTTGTGACAGCTACACTGCACAGCAAGGTACAGAAAGCGGTACTCTCAGGCACTTAAAAATGCTCCATTTACTTAAGAAAATCACATTGAATATGTGGGCAATATTAACACAGAAAGACCATTAGAAAAACAGGCCTAAATTATTCTGAAGGCACAAAGCTACATAAAGCTTCAGGACCCCCATTTTCCACATGGACTTAATCTTGAGGAACACTACATAAGATGCTGACAAACCCGCTGTTTGAAATAAAAACCCTCTAAACACATGGCATTAATATTTAATGGTGCTGCTTCCTCGGGAGGCCACTCTGGGCTGCAGTGCTGTGTCTGACGGGAGACGGTATTAGTGCTGTGTGCTCTGGAGGAAGAGCAGCTTCACACTAATGAAGCGATCAGGGCCTGAACTCTGAAGAAACCTCATATCCGATTAGTGAGCAGAGATGCATGTAAACATGGGCGAAGCAGCAAGCGATTAGATCACTTTGTTAATGCAAGTCTTGTGTCACTAAACACAACAGCAGAGTGGCGTGCAGTGTTTAGAAGTATTCTTCTAGCTAAAACGCATTTCACTTTTTAATCATTTCAATATTAGTGTTTCTTTTTGACCCTCGATGCAAGTGTTTTGAATTAAGATGTGAGCTAGAGGAGCAGTATGCAAGCTAATAGGCTAACACTATCCTCTGAGCAACCATTAAGGTGCATGCATGTGTTGCGCAGCAGTGAAAACCACCTGACCTTGTCCACATCCGCTCGGCCGGGATGGGACAGCATTTGAACCCAGCCAGTAAAGGACAGGCCATTTGGATGTTATTAAAAAACATTAGTTTCTGAAGCCCATGCTACTCCCAGAGCCATCAGGTAATTTGAAAGAGATCCAGCGAGTTTAAGATGTGCAGATGTTTTCGCTTTAAAACTGGCATCTGTTTATACAGACGCACTTTATGTTCGAAAAACCACAAAGGACCTCCAATAGGTTTTATGGAGCAGTATCAGCTAGAGCACTCAGCTTTGTAATTGTGCTACGCCAGGTAATGAGAAAATTGGTCACAAGCAGCATTCCCTGTAGATGTAACCTGCAACATTTTTGCACAGCATGTGCAGTAACCACATTTATTTTTTGTAGTCTGTGCACTGCAGTCTGAGCTCCTGTGCAGCTTTCAGGAGGTCAAACATGGTCACAGTTTACAGCATAATTCATATCAAAGGACTAATTCCATCTAAAAATACATTTGCAGATAAAACAGTTTTCATTTAAAGGAGGGACATATAAATTTTATCATGTACAGTGGCAAGACAAAGTAAGTGAACCCATTGAAAATATCTGCATTATGTATAAATTTGTCTTGAAATGTGGTCAAATCTAAGTTACAGTTATGAACAAATACAATCTATTTTAACTGATAACACACAACCATTGTGTTGTTCTTGTCCATATTGAAAATATCATTCTAACATTCACAGTGTTGGTTGGAAAAAGGATATGAACCTCTAATCTAATGACATCAACAAAAGCTAAATGGTTTCAGGAATGATCAAACCTGGAGTCCAATCAATGAAACAAGACTGAAGACACTTTCACTTAAAAAAAACAAAAACATTTTGAGTTTGCTATTCACAAGAAACATCTGCTGAATCATGTGAACCATGCCTCACAAAAAAGATCTCATAAGACTTAAGATCGTGAACTGTTGATTTGCCTAAAGATGAAAGGGTTACAGAGTCATCTCAAAGAGTTAGATCTTCATCAGCCTACATTCAGACAAACTCTCTATAAATAGAGATGATGCTGTGGCTGCTCTCCGAAGAAGTAGACGTCCAGCTAAGATGACTCCAAAGGTGCAACGCAGAATAATCAGTGGGGTGAAAATGAAGCCCAGAGTGACAGTTAAGAGAAATCTGTCTGAGCTGAAGCAGCTCTGTGGGAAGAATGGTCTGAACTTCCTCCTGAACGCTGTGCAAGTCTGATCAGCAGCTACTGGAAGAGCTGGTTTGAGGTTCTTGGAGCCAAAGGAGGTTTGAGCAGTTATTTAATCCAAGGGTTCACTTACTTTTTCCACCAGCACTGTTAATGTTTAATGAGTGTGTTCACTAAGCACATGAAAGATTATAATTGTTTGTGTGTTATTAGCTTAAGCACATTGTGTTTGTCCGTACTTGTGACTTAGACAAAGATCAGATCACAATTTTTGTACAACAACTAACACAGAAAACCAGGTAAATCCAAAGGGTTCACACACTTTTCCCTCTGTAAATCTGTGAGTAATATCTAAACCCTCTGTATTAAAACATTTTTCATAGTAGTTCATTCCAAGACAAGTTGGAACATTTTCAAAATATTCAGTCTGGTTTTCATAAAATAACAGAGCTGAAACAGCCTCTCAGCGTTCCTGATGATTTCCTGATGAACGCAGACTAATCTTTGTTTTTGCTGCATGACTAAAGTGCAACTTTCAACACAACTGATCAAAGTACTTTAATTAAAAGTTGGAGGATTTGGATTATTGTCTGCGTGGCTGCACCAGTTTTTAATATTACCTGTCAAACAACTTTCAGCCTGTTACTAAATACTGTGAATGCAAAATATGTCTTAAATATGACTAATCTCAAGGCTCAGTTCTTAGGCCAGTATAATAATATTGACCAATATGCTATGTCATACATACACATTTCAGGGCTACCACTTAGACATAAAAATCATAGAGAAATATTCGGCACCATTAATTAAAGTAACATCTGTCCAAATGTAAATTCATGTAATGTAGAAATAGGGTGAGAAACACTGTATTGTCAAGGTTTCCAGGTTTTGTGTTCCCTAACACTGCTGTGTGTGTCCTTGTCCTCTGCCAGTGAATGTCAGCCCTGCTGTGAATAGCAGCTTTTTGATGTTCACAATATGTTGTTTTTATTTAGAGGATTCCTTTCAGTTTGTGGCCATTTTTGTCACTGTAGCTTTTATTTATTCATTTATTTATTTATTTATTTATTCTGTTGGGCATTCATCTGTCTTGTTTGGCACATGCTGTCATTATTTTTCAGGACAATTCATGATGCCACACTGAAAAATATGCCACTTTTTTGTGACTGATGCTTTTACAGAAAGAGTGCAGAGGAGTGTTTTGTTTCTTTTGAAGTGTGTTAGTCGTCAGAAAACACAAAAAAGTGGTGATTGTCGTGTGCACTTCTACTAGTTATTTAGCCATACATGGCTACCTGGCTAATTTGCATGAGTAGCTGATGTGTAGCTGTTATTTTTGTTATATATGTTATTCATTATTCATTCACTCATTGAGTCCTTACCACAGCGGCCTGGGTTTGACTGCAGCCCGGGCCTTTTGCTGCATGCCATTCCCTAAATTTCCCATCAATCTCTACTGTCGCTAATGAAATAAAGCAGAAATGCAGAAAAAATCATCTTTAAAAAAAGAAAAAAATGATCCATGAACAAACCAAACCTCTTCTCTCCTGTGCTCAAGTTTGTCTGTAACCATGGGCTCCAAGTGAGCTTTGTATCCATGTTAACTTAAGTTTTTAATGAACACAATATGGTAACATATGCCTCTACCAACGAATTTTAATGTTACCTTTGGTTCATTTTAAATCTTATATACCACATATAATGGTGTTATTTTTGCCATCTGTCTATAACAAGAATATTGCAAATATATTCAATACTTTGCTCTTAATTACAAAGCCATACATGTCATGAGTTCACATAGTCTCTGCTGTGAATGCAAAGAAACAAACAAACAAAAGGCCCAAAACAAAAACAGAGAAATAAAAAAAATGCAACAAATTTATTGTGATGGATGACCTACAATATCTCAAGCAACTTTTCAGTTTCTGCAGACTGAACTTTAATAACACACGAGCATAAAACTACTTTAAAAATGTATTTAAATGTGGCTATTGCCTTTGTTAATGGTGCACGACTGTGTAAAGTTTGTTTAAGGAAGAAATTAATAATTAGGTAAAAGACACAATTTAGACTTTAGACATTAAACCACAGTGAAGCAGCACTAATACAGTCTGAGGATTAATTAATTAACCTGATACAGTTCAACACTACTCCATCTCTTTCAGTGGTGTGAGGTTTCCCATTGGTGGGACAGTGTGGTAATTCAAAGGGAACCATTTCTGAGCTATGCAGTTGGAGCTCATGAAGTACAGTGCCAGTGCTGTACACATTTACTTCCCATGCAGTTCAGATCCACACATATGTCTCAGGACTGTACTGATACATCACAAGAGACGGCGGTGCTTCTGACAACTGCACAATAATAGTTTCCTTGTTTGCAGAGTGAGATTACTCTCATGGTCTTTATACATAATGGCAGAAAACAAATGTTTGGTAATTGAGAATGATCCAGTAACACAATGTGTGTGTGTATGCCTCTACTCTCACACTGACCTCTGTGGGAAACAAATGATGCTTAAGAACAATGTTGTCTTGTATACTGTTCTCACACTGACATAGCAGCCGTGCTCCTGTGTCCATTTCCCATTATGTGACAAGGACATATTTCAGACTGAAGTGATCCAAACAGTGATCTACCACTTGAGAGAACTGTCTTTGAGAACAGAGGTCGAGGGGAGCGACAAGGACGAGTGTCCTACAAATGCCATATCCAACAGCTCCAGTGTTTCCAGTGGCACTTGAACTGAAATAGGCACGCTCAACAGGGGACAGGCTTCAAGATTTTTTTTTTTTCTCCATACTTCAGAAAGACTATCATGTTGAAGCTGGAGTGCTTGTTGGTGTGTCAGTATGTGTATCACCAGAGCAGTGATGGAATTCGCAGGCTTCGAGGCCAGTGTATTGTTTGTGATGACACTGCTGCCTCGCTGCATAGTGAATTTGGTACAGAACAATTCAAATTCAAGGCGCTACTTTACGCAAAGTGGTAAGGAATTCATCATTCAGTATCTACAGTAGATGGAGATAGTTACAGCAATGATGTGATTTTTGTAGCAACCAGGTAATATGTATTTACAGTGACAGTTTGGGATGCAATCATCAATGAACTATCCTTCTTTGGTGCAGTAATATGAAATGTCTGTTCTCTGATTAGCTGAAAAGTAAATAAAATTACAGTTTACCCAAAATGTAATCACTCTTCCTGAGTCAACCACAACATGTTAGGGCTTTATCACACCTAAAGTTTGTTTGTTCTGGTCTGTTTCAGTTGATGAGTTTGTAAACTTGTAGCATTTTCCCCCTGGTTCGGTTTGCTTTCACACAGAGAAAAATTCAAGTGAACGAAAATACATCATTACAAATCATGTGAGAACGTTCACTCCTCTTATTGGTCAGATTGTCTGGCTGGAGCAGAAACTTAAACACAGGAAGAAGGTTACGGAAACCGTCTAGCTCAGACTTTAACCGGACTAAAGAGCGCAGGTGTGAAAATACCATTCCATATTCAAAGCTTTAAAGCAAGATGATGTAACAATACATAAATGTTGCATTTCTTTCTCTTACAAAATGAAAACCTGAATTCATGAATGATGTAACACCTTTGATCAATTAAATATACTCAAAGGTTTTGCTGCTGCAGCCTGGATCAGTATCTTATGGTGGCTAACATTAGCAAACTGTAGATAGATATTGCTTCCAAACCAGGGCTGTCAAACCATCAAATTAATTTGTACGCCCCCCTCCACGTAGCCTAGTGCTAAACCGTATTGTAGAATTGATATTCCATTTGTTTGTGGTGCCTAATGCTGCATTCACATCATGTAATTTAAAACATAATTATGGGCAACTTAGTGGGAAAAACGTTCACCTACAAGTAGGAGTTATTGGGAATTTCCTACATCAATGATATGATCCACGTGGCCAATACTGACACTAATACAATCCATTCAGATCATTTTATAGGAGCTACACACTGTTTGTTTGTATCGGGTGTCACTTGGTAACAAACTGTTGCAAATGTGTAACCCAACACACAGACACAAGACTAATTTAGAAAAATGGCTGCGGTCAAAAAGTAAAAATAATCTCCTTTCCTAACCACTTTTCCTTGACCTCGATGGAAAACGTCATGAGCCCAAGGAAAGATGTGAAGGAGAATTAAGATAACCGCGGTGCGGAGAGAATCCGACTGCACTTTTAAACCAACTTTATTTATAACACATGGATGACAGATAATCCTTTCCTAACCACAAACACAAAGCAAGTGGTACTAAAATGCTGAAATAAGATAACATGAAAGGAATACACAAGTAGAGAAAGTTGAGAAAGTTGAGCCATTAAAATAATAATTAAATAAAAATAAGGAAATGAGCAAGGGGCCAAAATAAATTATATTCAGACATAGGCATATAGAGTTTCCTGGCATGGGCACGTTTGGCCTTTTTTATACATTTCTTAAGTAGAGAAAATTCTTTTTTTAGTGCATTCCACAATGGGAGGGTATTAGTGAAATGACATTTATGTATAGGCTATAGGCTATAATTTTGTTGTGATGCTGATGATATTGTTAACCAGAAATTCAATATGCTTCTTCTTCATGATGACTCCTAAATGGATAGATTTGAAAGAGAGGAAATCTATATTTATGGACTTGGAGTTCAGTCAATCATATAAGGATTCCCATAAGTTTTGGATTGTGTCACAAGCATAAAATAGATGCTCTGTTGTTTCTACATTTATGTGTGTCTGCCGTGGTGAAACTGGAATGGTGTGTCGCTTTAAATGTTGCTGCTGCAAGGAATTATCTGCTTTCCTTTTGTAAAGGGAGGTCCTGTGTATCCAGTGCTCAAGGAGATAAGATAGGAAGCATTGAAGCTCCTTTACTTACTTGTTTTCAGCGTCATGCTCTGTCCCACTCAATATCATCTAACCCGATTTAAAAACATAAACAATGCACCATGAGTCTAAATTCAACACTGATTTATCTGTGTCAATCATTCAATGTGTCAGTGTCAGGGCTGCTGCTACCCTGTGACTCATAGGCAAACATTATAGGCTATGACGCTGGCAGGTCTTTCTGACAGAACAGAATGGAGAGACAGTCAGTCTTTTAAACAAAGCTCCAGGAAGTTTACTCTTTCCGTCTTAAGGTACCAGGCAACGAAAATACTGCGCTCATGGTGTTCATGGTGTTGTAAGGTGCATGCGGTTGGTGTGGGCGTTGAAATAATTGTACCACATCCTGATGAAAACACTTATGGTGTGTGCACAAGCCCATACATGTGTGGGTGAACATGCAGCACAAATATGCGTCACACTTAACACTTAACTGTCTCGGTTTGGGAATTTTAAAATATAGTCACCCTACTCACGAGTGACAAGCCAGCAGGTTACTGGTCAGATTTCTATCTGACGCCACTATAAGGTAGATGCATTTTTAAATGACAGCAAACAGCCTTATCTTCACCTGGAATGTTTTAATTTGTATTGCATCCAAAAAAAAAACCTTCCACACATTGATCTCAGATGGTTCTATGATTGCTAAGTTATTCCATTTTATGTTAACAAAGAGAACAAGTACCTACTTTGCTTAAAGGAGCTATTTGGAAGTTTAGCTATCCAACATTAGAATTAACAGATGTTTATTTACCAGTCTACAAGAAATGTTCAGCATCAAACTTCATTCCTTTACTCGCCAAGAGCTGTCTCCAGAAGTGAAAAGCAACCCTTTTTTTTTGCATCTATTTCTACCGTCCGACCGTTCTCCCCACCACCACCCGCTCCCGGCAAGAAACCACAGCAGCAAAGAAGACTTACATGAAGCACCTTTAAAGGGCCACAGTGCAATAGATCAGAGTGACTGTATTTACATGGTTTTGATGCACTTATTGTAAATCCCTATGTGGACAAAAGCATCATCCAAATGAATGCAATATGTAATGTACTTACATATTGTATTGTTGATTCATTTTTTTAAATTACATGTGTGAAATTGAGGTCATGCTTATCTGCGTTGAAAAGGAATTTTCCAGTAAACAGCAGGAACATGCTAACCCACAGCTACCAACAGTTACATTCACATTTCTACTGCATACCTCAAATATTTTCATGATGACATTTTGACATGCCATGGCAAGAAACACAGGTGTGATTCGTACCTGCATTCTGTTTAATTTTGACAGTTTCCAGGACACATATAAACACAAGGTCACATGCATACACAGATGGATAATGTATATATTTATTTTCCTTTTAATATCACAAACGTAACAGCTTCAATGTTATTTTCCTCGTATTTATTTGTGTTTTAACCCTTAAACAGTCGATCTTTGATTATCCATCCAGGTTGCTTGTGGTGATTGGTGATTAGTATGGGTTTAGTGGTAGCATAATTCAGAAACCTCCATAGCCAGCTCCAGGCAGTCACTTGCATCATGACAGGAACTGAACAGACCAAAGTCCAAGTCAATGCAAGAGTCATTGTCACTGCTGGGTGTAGACTCCGCTGTTGTGAGGACTTGTTTGTAGTTTGGGCAGCAGTGACGGGCAACTCTCTCACAGGAGTCCGGTAGCATGCCGATCATATCGTAGAAGCGGCAGAAGAGACAGTTCAGGACCATTCCTGCACAGTCAACTGAGGAAGACACGCAGTCAGGTAAATTCTTTGGCTTCATAAAAGCCTTCAATCCCTTCACACGTTTACAGTGACCTCTTTGAAATAATGTGGGATGTTTAAACCATATCTTGGGACATAAATCATTTGTGTTGCTGTAAGAGCAGCTTGTCTTCACTTATATCTTATAACATTTTAAAAGCCTCCTTTCCTTCCTTTATACATGCATAATTTAGGAAATCATGCCTCGCTCCCTCACAGAGAGACAAGCAAGAAAGCTGTTTGTAGACATAATCAATTACTAGAAGTCTCCCTTGTATACCTTGCCAGGAGCATTTCCAACTTGCGATGTGATCGCAGTGAAACAATGCAATGTGTCTTCCCAGCAGCCTTTGCCAAATGGTGGCCCCATGGGTGCAATGAAGTGTGAGATCATCAAAGGAGACTGACCATGAACAGACAGTTACTCACCAAAGACATGATGTAGGAGAGACCTTATGACTTGTGTTGCAAAGAATCTAGAGCAAATACAGTGTATACCCCCTCCAATGGTGCACAATCCTCTAAATCTGTCATTCAAATCTGAGAAAGTTCTGAATCGCATTGCATCTAGAGCCTAATCTGCATCAAAATACATTTTGAAATAGACAATCATTCTATTTTATATATTTTAGAATATCCTTTATGGGCCCTATCTTTTATGGCTTTGTATAATTATGCACATTTTTAACTGAGTCATACAGATGACCACTGAGTTATGGTCATGTAAATTCATTAGGCTGCTTCTATATGGGCAAGCCGCCATCAAATTTCACTTGTACTCGTTCAGTTGTACTTGTGATCAGGATATATCCTCTGAATGTGATTGCAATGACACAATGCTTTTAGATATTATATCAGCTGCCATCAAATCGGCCAAGTCTTCTAGAATTTGTAAAAAAACAACTATTTCAGGGTCATCAATGCATATCTCGCAAATTTGATGAATATTAGATTAAATTTGTAAAATAAAAAAAAAGAGATGCACTAGGTCTATAAACAACAATGGCTTTACATTAAAGGCCACATTCACATTTTTCCTTAAACATTCAGCACTTCACTACTATGTGTGCACACTCACTACTGGGGGTTCAGTATCTTCCCAAATGCGCTTCAACACATAAACTGGAGGAGCCACGAATCCAACCTGCGACCTTCCACTTATTGGACGACCCACTCTACTGCCTGAGACACAGCCGCCCTCCACATGTGCCCTCTCCTGCATGCTGTCCCTGCTCAGGTGTTTAACGTGCCTAAAAATAGTATGTATCTACATACAATCCCAACTTGACTGGTGACAACTGGATCTAACAACCTTGTGAACAACAGTGCAACTTCCTAAAGTCCTGTCGTTGCAGTGAGGTTGCCATAGTGCCTGTGCGTAGAAGTATACTAAAACCAGTGCTCACTGATAATATCTGGCTACCACTGCTTTAGCAGGAGACTCTGCACAGAGGTAATGATTGGATATATACACTGTTGTTTGTCAACAAGTAGTTCAAGCTCTTGAATCCTTCTAAAACCGCAGTGATTTTTACATGGGTTAACCAAACATGACACAATGTGTTTATTAGTGAACTTTAGCAGTGTAGGTATATGTATTTTTGAACTTTGGAAAGAAGCCAGGCTAGCTGTTTCCCCCTGCTTTCAGTCTTTATGCTAAGCTAGGCTAACCACATCCTGACTCTAGCTCCTTACATGATACTATAACATCAATCTTCTCATCCCTTAGAAAGAAAGTGAATAAGATTATTTTCTAAAATGTTGAACTATCTCTTTAATTAAAATTAGTTATTTTAAAATGACTTATTTAATATTTAATTTAATACAAGTGCATAAGAATATAAACAGTCTGCACTGTAATCAGTTATGCTGCTGCATCTAGAGTCTACTTTGGTGGCCATTTTTTGCATTAGTCTTTCTCTTTTTTGCTGTAGTTTCAGTTTCTAAATTATTCACACATTTTCATAATTGATTATATGAACTGTATTTAAGCATTCTCACAGCATGGTGAGGCATAAAGCTTGCAATTTGTCAAATTTCGTATTCTGTCTGTGGCATTATTATTCTGCATATTAATAATCGTTTATTTCATCAGTGGAAAAGCTGTGTTTGGATGAAAAAGTTAATTTCATAACAGTTATACTGAGGACTCAACAAAAGCTTTTTTTTTTTTGCCTGAAATGATTTCAATGTGTTTTTATCTGGACGGGTTTGGCATCTGTGTGTAGTTAGAGGGCATCACACGGGGGGATTGAAGAAATGCTGGTGTCACTAACCTCCCTTGTTGCTCTGCTGAGAAGACGACACAGGGTCTATGCTGGATGATGCTGCAGAGGAAGATCTCCTCAGGTACATTTTCAAAGAGAACAGAGGGGGAGTGAAGCTGTCACACACTCTGGGCCGCTGAGCATCTGTTTCTCTACTGCTGTCCCCAGGCTCAGTTTCTGCAGCTGCATTGAGTCTCCAGTTGCTGACTTGAGCCTCATGTTGGATCCTTTCTGTCCAGGAGACAAAATTTTAAATAAACAAAGACACATCTGTTAGCGACAGGTACAGTTTATAATTTTTACAAGTACAAATTGATTGAGGACTTAAAGACCATAACCCCAGCATGTGCCAGTGTGGGCACACAAAGTCTAACAGACCGACACAAGCAACACTGGTCCAACTGGCCTGATTTGCAGATGTTTTAAAGCTGCTGATAAAATAGGAAACAACACAATATAATGATATAATAACACAATATGATACGAAACAATATTATACAATCTGATATTAAACAATGTACTTTGATGACACATTAGAACATGTTATGATACAAATTGATAAGATATGATAGAATGACATGATACAATCTGAAACAATACGATTTGATAGGGTACGTTACAACACATGCTATGACACAATACAATTTAACACAATACAATTCAATATGAAAGAATGCTATTTTATATTATATGATACAAAATTATGCAATTCTAGATGTAATAAAATACAAAACGATTGTATTCTAAATGACACAATATACTGTCACACAATACGGCACAATACTATGCAATATGATATGATGATAATCCTGTGTACAGTTTTGACAATCATCCAATACTTTTTGCTATTTCCACGTTCACCACAAAGTTGAGCATTTACACATCAACATAGTCCAGAGTTTCTTTCCATCAGCACATAAACACATTTAAACAGCTTTTTTACCCTCACAGGACACAACAGCTTTCCAGTAAAACCAGACTTTTGAGATTATTTTACGGTTAGTGACACATTAGAAAGAGTGAATGCGTATAGGCAGTGGGAATCAAACTGAGATCAATTAAAGCCTTAAATGATTAAATTAAATTGAACCAAAACAGTTTTGAGATTTAAATTAGTGAATAATAACAAAAAAGTCAATTTAATTGCATGATGCACAGGCTTTTTTTCATAGGAATAACTCAACATTTTGGGAAATGCATTCATTCCCTTTCTGGCTGAGAGTCAGATAAGAAGATTTGATGCAACAGTCATATGTGTATGCTAAATAGGGAGCTAGACCCAGTAGGTGGTTAGCTTAGCATAAAGACTGGAAATGGGGAAACAGCCAGACTGGCACTGTCAGTTGCACTAAAGCTTGCCAATTAGCATCTCGTTCGTTTAATTTGTTTAAAACAATACTGAAATTTGGGGATATTTGATCAGGTGAGCAACCTCATGGTTTTCTGTTCTTTACCTTTGGACAGAGCTGTTAGCTGTTTCCCTGTTTCCAGTCTTGATGTTACACTAAGCTAATGGACTCCTGGTCACAGCTATGGAAACTAGCTAGCCTGGCTCTGTCCAAATGTAAAGGAAAAATTCCACCTAGCAGCGTCAGGCTACCTGACCACTGATGATGACTCAGCAGCACACACAGACTTTCTCTGACTTCAAATGACTTTACAATCAGTGCATAGTTGAAATAATGTTATTATTAATAGCTTAATAGTTGAGAGTATCCAAAGCTTAATAAGTGCTGGGAATACCAATGAAAGAGGAATGAGGAATCTTGCATGGAAATTATTGATTGACACAAAATTGACAACTGTCCATTATCTCCAGACCTTAAAGCTTTTTTTTAACAGCTTTACTTACAATCACAGCCACAACATAGAGAAACAGATCAGTGAAGCTTCACAGTGTGTAAATATCACAATCAAGATGTGTGATACACCAGGTCAGTGGTTTTACTGCTTTTGCCTCTGAAACAGCTGTTAAGTGACCAGATGGGCACCATGAAAATGTATAAAACCCACACTGCTCACAGTAAAAATGTACAGCCTGTACCTGAAATGTGCTGAGGAAATTTCCAGAACATCAGACGACAGAATGTGGAGTTAGGCTGCGGAGTTTCTTGAGTGCAGGAGTAGATTTGTTTGTTAACATCTGATTTAAATAGATATTAATGAATTATTGCGCTGGCTGCAGTCTGTTTACTTTTTCACCACCTATTTGAAATGAATTATTCACCGTTCCTTTCTCTGTTTTATTTAACATTTAATGCCTAATGATTTATTCACACTCTGGACACATTTTTGTAAGTCGAATAAACTGTATTTGTCTTACCTAAATTGTTGAAATAGAGATACAAATGGACGTTGCTCAGGGCTGTATTGGCCATTTTTAAGATTTCATTAGCTGTTTTTAATACATATGAAGTGAAAAAGCTCAAAATATCACCTTTTGTTATCACTTTTTGTCAGCTGGAAGTTCCTTTTTTATCTCTCATTAGAAGTGTCTGTGTTTTTATCTGTCATTTCGCAGTGATTGAAGGAGAAGTGAAGGCAGGGATTGGTATTTGAAGTACAACAAGTCAAAATCAGTGCCGTCTGCATGTATGTTTGAGCTGAGAAGCAGCATGATGCTCCCGGGTTATCTAATGAATTAAGTAAGAAGCGCAGCTAGTCCGTGCCCATGACCATTAGCTGATAGAGAAATAAGGCCTGCAGGCACACTATGCATTTTTCAGGTTTTGTTCCAGTGTTTCGCCGAGCCGTACTCACTCATTAGACACCACAGTTACTCAGAGCGGTGGATCTGAAGATAATTTCACTTCATGTTTTAAATCAAAATGCAAACTCGAATTTGCAGCACATCAGAACCATCGAAGAGAAAACATCGACACAATTTAAGGAATGTATGTAAGCAAGCGACTGACAAAATCCATTTGTTTCATTGCTGCAAAATATGATTTGTTGGAGAAATTGTTCTCGAACCGTGCAACTTTTTAAAGATTTCTCACATCAAATATCTAGCACAAGATTGTAGTCAGTAGACTCAAGCAACTGCTTCAGTACCAGGAACAGGAAGGAAGACACTGACGACTGTATATAACCCTGACAGATTTACAGGAAACACGAAGGCTCAATATTGATGCCCGTATTTTTTTCCATAGTCCTGAGTCACGTTAACTTACCTCCTCTCACCCAGCTAGAGCTCTCCTCAGCAGTGTTTACCCTGCCTTTGTCTTTCACATCGGCTGTCAGAGTCATTTCATCTGCCATCTGGTCCATTGCATCACAAATAGAAAATGTACTTCGTATGACAAACCTGATTACCTCGAGTCAAAAACATGAGGCTGCACACAACTGAGGCCAGTGTCAAACACAGTGTTACCACAGCTCGGCGTCTTCATGCACTCGTCAGCTCCCAGGGTTAGGTTCTCAAGCAGCGGGGCTGTGATATAGTCTTCTGGTGCTGGCTATGGAGGCAGCTGTTTACTTCAAAGCAAAGCAGAGAGCATCCAGGACAAATTATCCTTTACATTGCAAAGGGTCCATTTGGCCTGCTGCCTACTGTACTGCAAGCCTCTCCAATGTTCCAATGACGTTGGCAAAAATACTGGAGATCCACTCCTATCAAAACATCACTGAGACAAAGTCAGCAACATTTTATTAGTTTGAGTTATTTCCCCCCTATGAAGTGATAATAAAGCCAAAGGCAAATGCAGGGCATCACATATTAAAACGAAATATCACTTTAAAATATAATTCCCTTTGCAAATGCATTATTAAGCAACCAGGACACACTATTGAGATTCTGTAAGGTTATAGTAAAGCTCTTATGGGAGATAGAAAACACCATACAAACACCAAGTCACTGATTTTCAGCCTATATTAGAATTTTTGGAATATCCCAATTATTGCAAAGAAAAGAAAACATGCCACATATGAACACACTTACTGTATACATAGACTCACACACACCCACACAACATCTCTCTCAGTCCTTCAAGGCTGTGTTTCTGCTGAACATATTTATGAGGCAGTGAGTGCCAGTTTGTTTGTTGGGGCGAAACACGCGGTGAAACATGGATAGCGAGCTGCATTCAAATTTCTCCGAATACAAGCCAACCAATTTACTCTAATTAGGCTCAACACCAGAGTTGCATTTTAATAGACGCCCTGCTGTGTTTGCATATGTTTAGAGAACAAGAGCCATGCTAATTGAAAAATTAAGATGTGAGAGTATTTGTCTACTGAGCTCCCACTATGCTGCGCTCAGTGTAAATATAACTCCTGAGGAGAACTTCCACTGAGAGTTTCTAGTGCTTTCTTTCTTCCTCCTCATCCTCCTCTCATTTTCTTTGGCTTGTGATGATGATACAGTGTGACAGAGAAAAGACAAATCAAGATTGTGCTCACGTGTTCTTCAGTAGGCCTACAGTACCGATGTGACAGCACCATATTCCCACTGTTTGGTCAAGTTGTTTCTTACTGACGCCGGTGATTTTGTGTCACTGGTCAGCATCAGTGACACCGTCGAGGTAGGTTCAGGTTCAGCAGGTTATGTGGTTAATGTGCTCTCTTTGAAATGAGCTGTGCGGCCTTGCGTCAGCAGCAAAGTCAGTGGGTGACACTCCACCCCATTAGAGCTTTCCCTAATGCAGAGTGAAGTGACGGCCTGAGATCAAGTTCAGGTACAGATTACACTTTGTCTAAGTGACAGCCTTCCAACCACCCCCCCACCCCCCCCACCCCACAATGACAGCCCGCTCCATTACTCAAAGTTGTAAACAAGACATCGACCTTTGCTTCTCATCGTGTTTATGTGCCGTTTGTGGCTCATGAACCTGTTTATCCTGTCTATTAACTGATGATGATTCAGTTACAACCACACTGAGGCAGAGCGGGGTCATCGTAATTTAAATCACTCTTCGCATGTATATGCCATAGGCAGATTTGTGTTATGAAGGTCAGAAGGAACACCAGAGAGCTGGGATTGAAAATGAACAGCAGCATGGCTGCAACTGGTGATAAAGATACATGACAACAGCAAAAAGACTTTAGTATTGCATTAAGGTGATATACAGAAGTTAAGTAAAGAAGTTGTTCCTTCGATCTCATGGCTTGGTTTTTTCTCTGATATGCATTGTCAGCTGTGAGACCTTATAATAGACAGGTGTATGCCTTTCCAAATCATGTCCAATCAGTTGAATTTACCACATGGATTCCAATCGAAGATGATCAAGAGAAATGGGAGACACCTCAGTTAAATTTCAAGTGTCATAGCAATGTGTCTGAATACTTATGTAAGTGTGATATTTCAGTTTTTCCTTATAAATTCACAAAATGTTCTTTTTTATATATATATTTTAGCATAAGGCTGCAACATAATAAAATGTACAAAAAATGAAGGGGTCTGAACACTTTCTGAATGCACTGTATCATGAATGAGAAGTTGTAGCACCTTAATAAATAATTTTATAAATATTTGGAGACAAATGTGGCCATTCTTCATATGAAAATTTTGTGTGACAATGCATTTTTTTGAATGCTTTTTCTTTATTGTGAAATTTGCATTACCTGGCTGGTTGTGTTTAAAGAAAATCCTACATGAATGCAGGGTCAAGGCATAATTCATCCATGAGAAAGTCTTACAGAAAGTGTTGCTTCCTCTTGCCTTGTCCAGATCACCTTGGAAGGGCAACTTCACATTTACACCATGCATATGTGTGTGTGTGTGTGTGTGTGTGTGTGTGTGTGTGTGTGTGTGTGTGTGTGTGTGTGTGTGCGTGCGTGCGTGCGTGCGTGCGTGTGGGGGGGCTTGGGGGGGCTGGCAGGTGTTTCATTGAACTGAATGCAAGTTGTGTTTTTTTTCTCTACTTTTCTTTTTTTTCTGGTTTTAGTAAAATGTCTTAGTTTGTTGAACATGCTGCCGGTGCAGAGGTCCCCTTTGCCCCTTAATGAGCTCCACGGAGAATAAGTGTCATAGTTGGCTCTGGTGATGAGAGCAGACTCCCATGTCACCTTGAGGCCGGCTAAGACAAAGGGAAGGCGACACTTGATGTCATATTCTCTCTCTTCTTTTTTAAATGGTTAACCCTGTTGGACCAAGTGTATTTTTATAGGCAGATGTCATTATCATCAGATAGATAAAAGGTGCACGTCCAAAATATGACAGATGAGAAAACAAAAGTATTTAGTTCATGTTGTGCTTTTGTTGAATATTGTATGATAATAATCACATTTTTTTCTGCTTATTTACAATTAGACCAAACTGCTGGAATAAATATTAAATACATGAGAAAATACAATACAAATCATCAGGAAAATATGCTTATATTTTATCACAAGAATGTCCTTAAATTTAATCACTTGGTTTAAATGATTTAAAATTAAGAGACTGACTTCCTCTATCTTCCATGCAAAAGAGCAGAGAACACTCCAAGAGCAAGCCTGAGAAGTCACATGAGAAACTGAGCCATGCTCAAGAAAGGATTTAATATGAAATCAAAGAATATCCTTTCTTACAGACCAACTGCTCTGCTACTGGTAAATATCTTTAAGAGTATACATTTATGCAGTTATTAATGGTCTTCATTAACTACCACAGAGTTTCCTGTGGAGCAGCTTGTTCTGATCCACTTAAAGTGCTGTACCTTAAAGCAGGGCTCACCTTGTGTGCTCTGGGGAGTGTTTCTGTTCAGCCCATTAAGAACACAATAATTCATTTTGCTCTAATTGAACATGTCTGTCGAATTCAAGTTTTTCTACATCTTTAAGGACACCTGCCTACCTTTATGACAGCCGACAAGGGTGGTGGGGGGAAGAAACTCCTGCTGCTTGTCACAGAGGGAAGAAATCACAGTTTCCAAATTAAGATTGTAGATAAATGACCTTACAAAGCAAAGGAAATCAAAGAAGTATGGGAATGGGGTAAATTGGATTCTTTGGCTTCTAACAGTATATGACTTAAACCAACTGGGGATTCTCTCCACAGTGGAGGAAGTGAGAGTTTCCTAAGGCAACAGTCCCACCTGGGACCTCCTGATGATCCATGGGGTGTTCGTAAAAAGCCTTGAAGTTATTCAACCCACTAAAAGGCTAAATAGATTTTTTTCTATTAACATTTAGGCGTATTGCTCTGATTTCAGAGCTTCTATACTGGTTTCAGGCAATCTATTTCATTTTACTCAGTCAATATTCTGTATTTAATTTGCATAGCTGAAAGGTTCGTTAATGTCTGAGGTCTTATTGTGTCACACTGGATATTAACAATGATCAAACAATGGTAAACCTGAAGCAGTGTTGTTTGGCCAAATTCCCCTGATTAATGAGTTTTGTTACATTTGTTACTGAGAAGATTTTAAAAATATTCTTCAGTACATGTTTTAAGAATATATCTTTAAAAGAGTAGTTTGTCTATATCACATACACTGGGTGCTTCTCAAAATAGTGCTGGGTATCATTTATCATTTTTCCATAGGCTACTATTGGTGATATGATTCCAGAGTTTGGATAGTGACACTGGGCACAATATTTTTTTTTTCAGAATACTTTGAGATACAGTATATAGATGTGTTTTTCTTGAAAAATCTTTTTGATTTAACAGAAGAAACTCTTGAATGTTAAACAAATTATTGCAAAACCGACAAATTTTTTATTTACATCAGTGTTTCAGCAAACAAGACTATCTAATAAGACTAATCTGACCAGACATTTGGTCTTCAGTCTATAAACATGAAAAACAGCATAGAGGTTCAATATCCAGGCTTATTTATATCAGTATCATATAATAATATTTGCCAAAAATACAATAATGCTTAAAGTATGTCCTGGTTTGTTGGATTGTCCCGGTTTCAACCTGGGTGCTCCAAGTCCCGCAAATATTTCTAAAACACTAAAATATCACATTTTTCACCACAATCATAATAATAATTATAATATTATACTTGTTTTCAGCAATAGATGTTTATTATGCTAGCTGTCCCACTCATTATCATCTAACCCAGTATAAAAACATAAACAATGCACCATGAGTCTGAATTCAACACTGATTGATCTGGATGTGTGTCAATCAATCAAGGTGTTGTTGTCAAGACTGTTGGCAAGCACCATGACGCTGGTGGCAGTTCTAGCTGTCATGCTGAAGAGACAGTCAGTCTTTTCTAAAGACCTCTAGCAGGTTTACTTCTTTTATAAAGTACCTGGCAACAAAAATGCCGTGTCCATGGCATCCATCGTGAAAGATATGCTTGGTAGGTGTCCTAAGGCTGAAATAATTGTCCCCCATCCTAATTGAAACAGCTATGGTGCGTACGTTCATGTGTGCGTGAATGAATGTGCGGTACACTTAACGGTCCTGGTTTGGTTTTGTGGATTTGAGAATATGGCAACCCTAGCTTAAAGCAGTATTCAGTACATCTTCTAGTGACTTTGACACACCAGAACAAGTTGTAACACAATATTAGCGCATTATTTTGAACAAGTTGGTTGTTAACTTGTTAGCTAATTAAACAATATCACACAAGAGGGAGTGATGGCTGTGTTTATCTTCTTCCTCGGCCTCGACCAAATCACAGCCGTGCTGATATTCAGTACAACATCCCAACCTCGAGTGTGATTTTTCTTTCATACAACAGTTCTACGAGCGCCATATTAGTTAAATAAACAACAACAGATTATGATTTGTGTGTTTATTTTATCATTTATTTGGCTATGCCAACACAAATAGTTTAGCAACTTGACTGGTAGGCCTACTGGACATATAAACACTGTCCTGACCTGCACAGTGCACACTAGCTTGCTTTATCTATACATTACCTCAGGTGTGCACTGAAATATCCAGGCTTCCTCCCTTCATCCTCTTCTGTTGACCAGACATCATTTAATTCAAATGTTATTTCTGGAAAAATTTTCATCTTTGCAGAGTTTGTTACAATCTAAGAAAGATAACGGCCATAAGGCGGAGTGATACATTTAGTTCAAAATACCAATGCTGTTGTACTCTATATCAGCATTCATAGAATGAGTGGCTGGAACTAACTGTTGTAGCTAACAGCCAATACACGTAGCAGATATAAGGTAACATTAGTTTTTTGTTTAAGGTTCTGTTTCTGACCACCTGCAGAGTGTAAGTCCAACATTCAGTCTTCTTTTAGTTTCTGTTAGCTTTTACAGCTTTAGCTGCTAAACTATCCACTCGCTAGCTCTAGCTATAGTCACTAACTATGTCTGTCTGGCTGTTTGGTGCTAGCATATCATATTATCAATTATTTTCACTAAAAATGTTCTATTGCTGGAAAAGATACTATTGAAGATTGGTGAGACTTAAACAAATAATTAGAGAGTAGGTTATAAAACCAAAGCGAGCTGAAACTCCCTAAAAATGAGGGGCACTGCAGAGTCAGGTGATAATTTTCTGTGAGCAACACCTTTCACATACTTGTTTGACCCATTGTTGTATTAAACATACCGATTACCTCAACATGTATCACATTAAGTGTTAAGCATTAAGTAAATGGTAGAAGAAAGGTAACTGACGAAATGATAAACCTGAGCTTTACATTTATGCTGAAATTATATAAAACTCCATTTGCACAGCATTTATATAAAATGAACAATGTCTGCAGCTTCACAGAGGCATCGTGAGAAATACCCATTATTACGGACCAGTTTGCTCCTTTAGATAATCAGTGTTGGCACTGACTCAAGCCCTGCTCCACAGGCTAAATGCTTGAATTGATCATTGATGCTTTCTCACCAATAAGCAGTTTAAAATGACTAATTGGGTGGGGCTAAGAGTAGCCCGCACTTTTGCTATTAGTGTAATGATGATATGACATAAGACGTTTTCTGTAAAGCATTGTCTTGTTGTTATTGGGCAAGACAGATTATGATTGGGTTTAGTCAGTGCACATTATGAGATACTCCTTAAGTAGCATTCATAAAGCAAAGCTCCTCGCTGTGTCAGAGTGATAATAAGGGTAGTGATTCATATATACTAGGAGTCAAGGGGAGCACCGTGTTAGACCTGTATTTTCTATTATTTGTCCTTGCTGTTGGGGATCATGGATGTTGTGCTTCCTTTTGTCCCCACATACATTACATCAGACTGTGAGGTCTGTCCGGCGAGTCATTGATATGCTAGCTCTGTTTTTACACATTGTCATTTTATCTTTCTCATTACTGTCATTACTACAGACTCAGATACATCTCATTACAAGGGTAATTCGGACAAACATAAAAGTCTGCGCCCCCTCCCTTTAAGTTGGATATCTTTCAAATGCTCATCGTAGATAACCGCCGCATTAGGGCCACAACAGCTGTTAATGTTTCATGATAATATAGCCTTATTCCCAATGATATCTTTCTGACTTTGTGTTTCTTTTGATGGCGTGTTAAAATGGAAAATTACTACAACTTCACATGGGTGTACTTTATCTGCATATTGTTTCTGAATGTGCACCTGTACAGCTAAACTCTGTCACACACGTACACATGAGCTACAGTGTAATGTGCATGCACACGGACGCGCGTTAGCTTGAGCGTGCAAGCAGACACGCACTTGAACATCAGAGCATGCATACGTACATGTCTTTATGTCGAGTTGGCTCCAACTTCTGATGTAATTTTATTTTTAGCTGGTCCTCTTTTCTGTCGGCGCCCCATGAAGTCTTCTCCATCTACAACTTAGTTCCTCAGCCAAATATTGACTTTGGGATCTGATTATTAAGCAATTTCCACAAAACTTCAAATTACTATCTGAACAATTATTTTAAAGACGTTACAAGACCCAGTAGACCCCCAAGGTCTTGAAACTGATTATGCAAAAAGATAATTGCTATGAAGATTTAAAAAAGAATGAAATTGGTTTGACAAACCTATAAGTTGTTAACTACTGCTCACTGCAAAAGAATACATTTGCTGACAAGGCCACAAAGAACCGGAGCAGAAGAGGCTTTTCCCTGTGTGCTCAGGTGGGCGGGAGGTATCGCTCTCTTTATTATCACAGCTAATGGCGTTCCAGATCTGTCCTCAATTATACAGGATGAGATGAACTATTAATTAATAATTCTTCTGATAGATAAATTGTGCCATGTTCAGCAGATGTGCACTTCTTAGAGATGAGAGGAGACACAGATGGAGGCTATTGACCAACAGTGGCCCTGTTCTGTGTCTGTCTTTATAGATGTGTGAGCTTTATCTTGGCCTGACACGTTATGTTCCCTGTCCCCCTGTCCTGCTTTAACTGCCCACGTACCGTCAGCAGGCATCCATGTTTTCCTGATTTACTGTGTGTAAAGCCAATGTTGCATAATTTGTGTTTTAAGAAAAGATATTAATCCTTCTTCACAGGAAAATGGTTATTTTTTTCCCCTCCCAGGTTAAACGTACACTGCCTGAAAAATGACACATCCTCAAGGTACTTTTGAGCAAAGGCTGAGTTGTATAATTTTCCCATAAGCTCGGAGTGTTTAAGTGTAGAAAGGAGGAATTATATGGCTATGAATGGCTTCCTTAATAGTGATATCACTTCCTAGAACAAAAGAAGGTGGCTCTGCGATGAGCTGGGGAGTGCGAACGCTAGCTCGATTGGCCATTTCCGTGGCTTCCATTAAGGTCATGCACTGCGCCACCGTGCCAGAGTGCATGAGTGACAACACGGCCAAGACGAATGGAGCACTCTCCCACAAACCTCGTTAAGACTGAAATCACCGAAAAAATAATAGTTATTAAATTAATTGCAGTCATAATCTCGTAAAATATGTGTCAAAAAATTATATGCAGTTCGATTAACACATAACATGGGTGTCAAATATGTAATAAAACCCTGATCAATAAAACAATAACCATGTTGTTAAAAGCAGTCATTGAAAGGTGTTGCTGGCAGTGGGCTTCAGGGGTGAGCAACCCTTTTAATATAAACGGATTTCATCTTTCCACCATGTCACCTAAATCACCTCAATGTTTGTGTATACAATTAAAATAAGATAATAAATTGCAGCAATGGATGGATTACGAACGCTCCCTTCGACCCCATACATCAGGCTTTGTCAGTGGCCCAGAAAATGCATGTCTAACAATCTGTTGATTACAATGTGGTGTGAGCAGGGGCCCTGCTGAGGGAGGGCGATGACTGTTGCAGGATACATTATTTTAACATATTGTTATGTTTAAATCGATAAGTTTTAAACGAGCGCTAACGACTGCTATTAATTAAACTTTCAGAATCTTTTATTAGAAAAGTTACCACTTGTGTGCTTGATTTAATGAATGGTTTATTATTTCATTTTGTTGGCCCTGACCATTATGCCCAAACGACTGGTCTTTTATCTTGAAAAGCAATGAGGCAAGGCATAGTTTATTTGCATTGCTGAGACGATGATAACGCGTCAGTTGAAGGGCATATTTGTTTTAAAGCCTTGGAGGAGTAACCGTGACTAGTTCTTGATACAGTTTGCCTGCCTCTAAACCATATTGAAATCATTTTCCTCCCCCCCTTCTGTCTTTCTATTTGGCCCTTGAGATATTATTATTTTTTATCACTGTGTTTATATGAAATCATTTGAGTGGGGATGTCAATTTGGAAATGAAATTGTCTGTGCAAGGGAATCATTCAGATTGGAAATTAATGGTATTGCAATTAAAACTTGGGAGTTACAGTATTTGGTAACAATTATGATAATGACTCTAGCTGGAGGTGTGAATTTCACAAGTGGATCGGGGGGGGGGGCTGTTAACATGAACGCTGTGCTGGAAAGCTAGCAGTAGCAAGCCTGTTCCTCCCAGTGTAAAAATATGTTTCTTGTAATAGAGCAATGCCACTGAGAAAATATCTGAGCTTCTCCTCAGTAGAATGTGTGTAATTCCATTACTGGACACAGATAAACTGCCTTTTGTGATATTGCTGCAGGAAGCTCTTTGCTCTCAAGCAGCCGCTGACGGAACGTGTCCTACATTGTGCTGTAGTAATAGAGTGGTTTATCAGCTCATGTTGAGAGTAGCTATAGGCTAAGTATGGTTGAGAGTCACAATTACCAACAGACACAACATGCTGTTTGTCTGCTTATGATTAATGCGCTGCATCAATGTGGGCCGCCGCAAAGAAGCAGGGTGATGGAAGATTCCTGTGAGATTTTTTTTTTCCTCTCTTTCTCCCTGTTTTCTTTTTTTTTCTACACACACTGCTATCAGCCAAATTGGATGATCAGTGGGGGAATTCTCCCACTCTCTGGGGTTTTCGCTGTGGTTTGTAGATTTTGCCTTCAGGTTTGAAATTCACTCAAACTGAAGAAGTCCTTTATCCAGAGACTGGCATTTTTCAATTGAGCGTTAAGTGGGGGGTTCAGACGGGGGTGGGGGGGGCAGTGTTTACTTTGCAACTTGCTATCCCATGTCAGCTAGGATGAACCATAAATACCTGTGAAGATGTTACTGTACTCAGAAAGTGAGATTTATTGGCTTAAAAATTTTGCCTGGAATTCCTCTATAATTATTTAAAAGAATGTTTCAACATCTGATAAATAGTCATATTCGCTTTCTTGCTGAGAATTAGATGAAAGGATCGATACCACTCCACTAAATACGAAGCTGGAGGAAGTAGCTGGTTAGCTTAGCTTAGCATAATGGACTGTACAGATGTTAGCTTTGAGCTAGCAAAAAGAAAGGTTTGTGTAGGTGTTTCTGTTCAAAATTCAAAACTCAGCAGGAACTCCTGTCCTTACTGTTATTTTCCTCCAGTCTTTTTTCTTTTTCCCTCTCATCTCTCTTCTAGAAGCAAACTCATAAAGCCACAGGATAAACGGAACTTTTTTGTTGGTTGCTAGTAATTATGCTAAGTTGCAAGATCTTCAACTCGTCAACCATTGCAGTTCAAATGGCTCAGACAAATTTGCGTCTAAACGCGTCTTTCCATTTTCTGCGTATGCAATTATGCTATATCTCAAGTTCACCTATGTTGTGTCTACCATGTAAATAACAACCTGCTATTTTACCAGGCAACTAGCAACTAGAGCCTCCAGGAAGTTATAGGTCAAAGCCAAGAAATAGTCCCATAATTCCCCCATAAACTGGCATATTGTGGTATTTAAACTTAAGTTATTGTATTATTAAAATAAACAACATATAACTAGTGAGCTTTAGAGGTGCTGGTAGGTGGATTTTTTTATATTTGGACAAAGCCAAGCTAGCTGTTTCCATGCTAGCTGTGATTCTAGCCTTTACGCTAAGATAAACTGACCATCTCTTGCACTGTAGCTTCCTATTTACCGTACAGATATGAAAGTCTTCACATAACTTTCTGCAACGGAGTAAAAAAGATTATTTTATGTCAAACTATTCATTTTTTGGCCGCTAACTTTCACTTTGAACATTTAATGTCGTTCCAGTAGATGCTCTGAATGCAGCTGAACTGTGCTGCCAGACTCAGAGCAGACCATTAAAATGACTGGTGCACACTCATCTCCAATTTCAATTTCTTTCAAACAAAAGCCGATCACTCAACACACACATCTCCCACTGAAAATGGCAATATGTGGTTTTAAGTGCAAAGGCCGGCGTCGCATACCAGAGGTTACTTAGCAAGATTTTATGGATAGGCCTGCCACACAGTATTTAGATCTAACCCTTTCATGGTTCAAACAAATTATAATATAATAAGCTTTTTGGACAGAGCTCAAAAACGTATTTAAACAACATACAATCTACCAGAAGGAGCATTCTTTGGTTTTTTTTTTTTTTTTTTTTTTTTTTTTTTACCAGGGTGCTGAACACTGAGCCTCGGAGCCAGAGCAGAGAATGAGAATTACCCATCAACTCTTGAGCAGATTCAGTGGTCAATAATTGAATGAGTGAATCCCATTGTCCAATTACCCGCATTATCTGTGGATACTCCTCTCATTAAAAGGCTAGGGAGGAAGGAGAATAATTAAAAAGATTTGCAGCATGGGCATTTAATGATCACGCTGCTTTTGCCTGATATACTCTCCAGGACCAGTGAGATCATGTGGGATTGAAGGCAGAAGAGCAATCTCCCACCTCCCCACCCCAACCCCTCCTCCAATCCCTCCAACCCACACTGTCCCTTTATCCCTGCCCTCCCTGCAGCGCCAACTGGCTCGACTCATGTGAGTGGGCTACAGCCACAGCTCTGTGGGGACGAGCTTACACCGTGGACCCAAAGGGCTCTGACTGAAACCATAAAGGCTTAGCGTCTCCATTTGCAAGTTTTCAAATTCACCCTCTTAATGTAAATACAGGGTGGATATTAAAAAACAGCAAGGTGCATTAAAAAAGTCTCAGTGCCAAAGTGCAGTGTAAACACTTGTAGTAGAGTGCTAAATTGCTGTTTGGCTGATGGTGCTGCTGGCAGTCAGGACACATACCTGTGGTAGGAATGCCCTCGTCAGGTAGAAATTCTTTGCACCATTAAGCTTGTGAGTGCTTCGAGAAATACACCCCCACCCTCCACCTCTTCTTCCACAGCTCTAATTAGCGCAGTCTCAGTGAATAACACCAGCACAATTTGGTGGAGATCTTTCGCCATAGGGGCCTGCTTAGTTCAAGATTTTTTTTTTTTTTTACCTCATTCTCAGAGAGCGTGCATCACACGATCAAGTGCACTCTTGTGTGATGTGTCTGGAGGGCCCTGGTTTTACTGTAAACATGCTTGAAGTGTTGCTCAGGAAATAGCAGCGCAGAGTGGTTGCATACATCAAGAGGAGCTGTCCAAAAATCGGTGAGTCATCCTGATGATGTAACAGCTGACCATATTTAGTCATATCTTCTCATTAAAGGCACTTGTGAGGCTATTTTGACAATCCTTGACTTGATGTTTGATGTTTATGGAACTTCTTAATTGGTGTAAATATTAGTTCAGATGTTTCCATGGGTCAAGAGGCTGTGCTCTGGACAGAGCCAAGATAGATGTGTTTGATCAAGGAGAGCAACATGTGATTAAGCGGTTTTTCGGAGCAGAAGTTGCTAGAACAACTCATTTGTCATTGTGCTACAAACAGTACCAGTAACACACCGATGATTCAGTGTCAAAATTGTTATCTTGGCAAGTTAGCTTGTCAAGATGTTTGTGTTTGCTTTGGTCGGGTTATGGACATGTTTTATAAATATCTTAATCTTAATAATCTTAAAATAAATCAGCATAGTAATTCTGGGAACTACTGCGAAACTAGGAGTTTATTACCTCATATTTCAGTTTATTAAAGCTCCGCCATGAAAGCAAAAATTTTATTTAAAATCTAATTTCAAATATAAGTAACACAAAATGGTCTAAAACCAATATTAGCAAAGGTATAATGAAGCTCATAAATGTTTTAAATTATAAGTCAGGTGATTAATCACTAAAACTGACAATGAACTGATTTTACTAACAACTGCCTGTGTCTGATATAGTTTGTTTCTCTGTGCCATCAAGCTCCACTGTTATCCAAAAACTACTAAGAGCACATCAATGAGACACACCGTTGTAAATGTCTTCATTAAGATGTACATGTGTACTGTTTATTTCAAGTGATTCCCACATTGCATTGCTGCCATAAATACTCGCTAGAATATCAAATGTGTATTAATCCGCAGCTGAAAATAGTCCCCAACAAATGAACTTTTTACTCCTGCCTGGGCAATGTTTGCTGAAAACTACAGTGTCCACCTGTTCTAGGGAATTATTGAGCCGTTTTTTTCAAGAATGAAGCTACTGTTTTTGTGACCTGACTCCTCTTTTAAGTTGGAACCAATAGGCTTGGTACTAGAAAGAGTAGGAAGGTTGCACACGTTGTTTGTCTAGTCCTTTTCGTGATATTTGTTGAAAGTGAAAAAATCTAGAAGATTTTCAGTTTTATCCTTTGTGACTTTTCACCAACTTTCACCAAAAAACACATTTCCCTTGTTACCCCTGGTTGTATTTATACATACAGACAGTAATGGTTTTGTTTGGCAAGGTTTTGAGACTTCTGTCGCCACCCTAATAAACTGGAGATGAACTGAATTTTATGTTTTGGCACACAAGGCACTGAAAAATTACATTTTGAAAAATCACATCAGTAATGACAGTTGTTGAGAAAAGATTTCTCATTGAAAACTGTTGACTTTGAGGTCTGTGGATTATTCAGAATTGCAGGGACATTGTTTCTGGGAGGACATGTCAATGTTGGGTTTTTAAAATGTAATTTTTTTTTTATGCTGTAAGCACCACAAGTTAAATACCATCCATGCTCTGCAATAATCTCGGCAATCTCAACAAACTAAACCAAAAACTATCTGCATGACTGCGTACCACAAAGGACAAAAATATGTGTGTCGCTATTTTGGGTGAACTGATCTTTTAAGTATTTGTACGAGTACCAGATCAATGTTCAGCACGTTTCCTGGCTTGAGTTAAACATCCTGCTCTGTAGAAGTTGACAATATTTATTTGAGCTGTACCAAGAGCGTGTATTTATTTATTTATTTTTTTGAATGGGTAAGTTCTCCCTCTGTTGACCTACGTTGTGACCTATTAAAAACCTGCCTGGGCCCATTTCATATCGTAATTATAACTGCCATGGAAGCCATTATGCATAATGTAAACCTTGAGCAGCTGTATATAAAGCTTTATTTGCCCAATGACTCAATGGTGAAAGAGAATCTCATCTATTTGATCTGCTGCTTGCTCACAACATCCAGTGAGGATATGATTGGCAACTACAACTAGTGTAACCCCCCCCCCCCAAAAAAAAGGCTAAATAAGCAGATACTGGTGTTATCCATGAGGCAGATTCTTGCTGTCATCAGAGACACATTGTTTCCCACACATCTCTCCTGTGCAGCATCAAGATGAAATGCTGTATAAAAGGTGCCATAAGAGTGTCAGTGGAGATTAATCACACTTATCCCTGATCTGTGGTGACATTCCTAACCGGGTCACCTGTAACAAAGATGACTTTAGAGCTGAAATAGTCCAGGCCTCCCTCAAAGTGATATATATATATGTATATATATATGTATATGTATATGTATATGTATATGTATATATACTGTGTATATATATATATATATATATGTGTGTGTATATCTTATGTATGTATACATATATGCCACAATCATGAAAGAAACCAAAGAGAAGCATATGAGCAGCTGCTGAATCACAGGACAAAACAATTGGTTTTTATGATGATGAGATGACTTTGGTTGTTTGCTTGATGACTGATGTGTGTGTCTGTGGGCATGTCAGTGTGTGTGTGTGTGTGTGTGTGTGTGTGTGTGTGTGTGTGTGTGTGTGTGTGTGTGTGTGTGTGTGTGTGTATACTTGCACATCAGATGGAACTGAAGCAGTGTTAGTGGTTAACCTCAGTCATTCGTGTTTATCCTTTTCAGACTTTAGGATCAGCTTCCCCAAACTGACACTGAATAAACACTTGCCAGGAGATGGGGATAGTCTGTATTTTATTTTCCAGTAATTAGGTTTGCTGTTTCAAACTCTTGGGTCATTTCTGAAGAATAGGTTCTCCTATGTTCTCTCCTCTTTCTCACCTATGACACTGGTTATGATGGCAGCAAAGCAAAATAATTCAGTCGTCAGGAAGTTCAGAGGTGGCTCATACAGAGGATGGCAGTGAGGTGTCAGTGCCAGTTGAACTCAGATTAACAGTCAGCCATTGTGGAGAAATTCAGAGTACCTCCTGTTTCTGGACCCCTTGCTTTCCTCTGTCTTCAGGCTTCTTAACTTTTCAGAGAACAGAGTTCTGTCTCAAAGTTGAGCAGCTCAGGCCAAGGATTTTCCTTAACCTCTTTTGAGAAATGGACCGCAGGGTGAATTCATAAAAGAGCAGTCTGTTGGACAATTTGTCTTTTGACAGGAGGGAACATTGGAAGCCACCAGAGGGTGGTCAGCGGTGAGTGGCACAGGCGTGCCTGGGGCGGTACCTGCAGGCCATTCTTCCTCATGATTTGTCCTGGACGAGGAGAGGAGGGAGCGGCAGTGCAGGCCGCCATCTGGCCCCGACCGGGGAATTGGGTGGTGAGGTGTGTGTTCGGTGTCAGTACGGCTCCATCAGGGCTGTTTGCGAACAGATGTTATGTGGTGTGTTCGCTCCTGCACGGCTCAGGAGGGAAGACGTGTCTATCAGTGGCTGCAGGCTTTCAGGGGAGCAGCAGATTTTGACCTTGAGGCTGCCGCATGTCAATCCCTGTCTCTTAAAGCCCTGTGAGGCTGCCCATCACTGCCTTATTTTTTTATCAATTAGACAGAAAATTAGAAAATTAGTACAAACACAATACATTTAATTTCTGATATGCATTTATTAACATTCCTGCTCAGAAAAAGTTACAATTCTGATGAATTCTTGGCAGTCTTGATAAAAGTTCAACTCTCAATCTGCAAATTGTAGCACCAGTCAGGGTTTCTTTAATCCATGGATCAGTTTTTGTATCATGCTACCTCATGAACAGAGGACAGTGTAAAATGCAAGGGCAAGAGTATCCATATCCTCTGTCTCCATCATCCGGATCTCAGCAATCAATAAGCGTTTAATCAGTCAATTATATGGCACTAATTTAACAGCCTGCAGGTAGAGCCATCTCCGAGCACTTCCCCATGAAAATACAAGCCATAGGAAATTTATCTTTTGGAAAAAATGTCAGAGCATAAAATGAAGTTTTCAATGGCAGGGATGTGGCAGGATGTCTGCAACATGTCGTCCATGTTTGGAGATAGGGAGGACAGACCGGAGCGCTGCAGCTTTGGAGAAAGGGTTAAAAAGAAGATTATGTTTGAGTAAGAAAGATTGCAGTTTGGAGTTATCAAAATCTCAAGAGAACGTGCAGAAAAAGAAGATGCCCCATGGTAGAACTGATCCTGGCCTTTTCATCAGACAATTTGAGTGAAGAAAAAAAGTAGCTGTGGTCTTGATAGTGAAGGGAATATTTTAATCTCCAATGGAAAAACTGGTCTGAGTAGCAGCCACGTTGTTACAGCTTTCCTCTCAGTGCCTATGGTGAGCAATGCCAGCATTTAGCCTATTATTTATTAAACAAACACTCCTGACATTAGACATATTTGCAAAACTCAACTCTGCATGGCAACAAAATTGTTTATTTGTTCATAAACTGAAAGCTGATGTTTTATTTATGGGCAGTGATTAGAGAAAGCTGTGGTGAATTGATGTTTAGCTAATAGAGAACAAAAACAAGAAGCCCAACATAATAGCAGAGATTTTGCTGGCGACCTGGGTTGTAATTTCTGGTGTCAATATTTGAATTGTTCAGGGGAAGTATCATGGACACGGGCCGATGTTGGAGAGCGCAGCCCCGCTCCTCGCTCACCTATAAAAACTAACATCTGTTGAAGCATACATTAAGTTTGAAAATAACTGTACAGAGATCACCGGGTAAAGTACAGTCAACCAGATGTCGTTCTAAAAGTGCCAGATGGAACAATGAAAGCGGGATTGGAAATTAGAAAGCGCTGTGAAAGGTCAGATCAATTAAGGAAGCTGCGTTGGCTGCCATATGACAATTAAGGCAAGTTTAAAGCACTTGAGCTAACAGGGCAGCAGAGTGAGTGGCCATCGCAGAGAGGAACTTCTTGGGGGCATGGAAACGTTCGCGTGCAGTTCGGGGGAGCTTCCTGGACTGAAGTGCATTTACACCAGGTCAAGGTTAATGACCCGCACAGATAAACCTGATAGAACGCCTCACAGCGCTGCTCACGACCTTTGTCCGTCAGTATTAAGGAGCCAATAAATTACAGCCGTGACTTTAAGTGACATTGAAATTTACTCTGCTCTAATGAGAGAAAGAGAGAAAGAGGGAGAGAGACAGCAGAGAGGGACAGAGATGTGGGTATGAGAAGGGAATGCTTTCAGTGTGGTTTCAGAAAGAAATAATTTATTTAAACATTTTCCACTTCATACAAAACCTAAAAAGCCTGATTTTCCCCTTATGTCACACATGATTCCCTCATGATATCAGACTCAGTTAAAAAGCACCTCCTTTACTCCTCCAGCCTTTATTGTACAACGTGAAATCAAGCTATAACAGGTACTTTGTCTCTGCTGTCCCAGATGGCTGCCAGCTCCTCTCAGCACCCACGAGTGCACACGAACCACAAGGGGGCAATATTTGCATTGTTTGTCTGCGTCCTCCCCAGGCACACACACTGATTTACATTTATGTTTTGCATTTGCACATTTGGATCAAGTACAGTTTAGCTGTTCATTTACATTGCAGCATGTTAACAGAAACCATGATAAGCTGTTTCCTGTAGCGACAACGGCTCACACTGTCTGACTAACAGGACCACAGGCTCTTTATGTTACAATTTACAGCCAATAATAATTTACAGACTAAAACAGCCGCCTTTCTCTTTTATATCCAGTGCTTATCTGTACTTTTGGAAAAATTTAACCAGAGCAACATCTGTTGTCTTGCTCTGCTCCGGTTTCCTTTGAACTGTGGATTAACAAGCCATTGTTCTAAGTGGTCAAGCATGCAGTGGTACAGCTTGGTACAAAACGCTGAGAGGCAGGAGATCTTTTCCACACTTAAACACTCCGAACACGACCATTTAGGAATTTCTTACACAATTTGTTCAGTTGATTCTTCCAAAGTTCTGCTGTAAGCACTTTTGTACAGTGTGCAAACGGAATTATTCATCGCATTAACGATAACATTAATGCAGCGGCGACAGAATTTAATGCACCCATGGAGATTACCTTTATTTACTCATGAAAAAGAATACATTGAACTACTTTTTGCAAAGCAGGGTCTCTGTAAAATGATTCTTTTGAACTCTGTCCCCAGCACACTGAGAAGGATATATGTTAGGTCTGCTAATATCTTAATTTGCATGTCCTTAAAATACAGTTTTAATTATAGATAAGCCTAACCTGTGGTAGCCCCACCTCCACGGCTAAGGCACACTCACAGTGTGTTGTCTAGATTTTTTTATAGATTACTGTTAACAGTGTTCTCTTCAGGAAGATAAGATGTTTAAGTCACAAAATTAAGTAGGCTATACTTATTGCACTAATAGGTGGAAGTAATCAATAAAAATTCTATTGTTCTCTTTACGTTTGCAATTACAGTTTGTTTAATATAAACTGTAGCTTTGCCTTTTATAAAAAGGTCTGAGTTAATCCTTACAGCAGGTTCATCACCTTCAGCTCTGTACGCACCAACTGCAACTGCACTCTGGGCCCTGACTGGGCCTCCTCTCTCAGTGTTTTGTCTCCATTGATTGTTGGGCCACTATGCTGGAATGTGGGAATTAATTAGACAATTTGTATAATGGACTTAGGCACATAAAGACACGCGGGGCTCGACAGAGTGGCGGCATCCTGCAGCTCCCATTGTCCTTGAGGAACTCTCATCCAGATGTTCAAACGGATTGGAGGCTGACCCCTCACCCGCTCCTAATTATCATCTGAATGACAACATGGCCCAGATCAATAGTTCCCAGTCGCAGTTTGAAGATCACAGATAAGAAGCCACCTTGTTGTAAGAGAGAAAATGCTAATGTAATTAATGTTCAATAATCCTCTGGCAAAAGATGTGTGTGTGGATATTAATGCCGGATATTTACTCCAAACAAGCCCATGAAGGGAAAACACACCCACCTGGCAAACAGGGTTTTAAAGGTTTCAGAGCCAGTTTGCCAGTTTGCCAGTTTGCTGCTCACAGTACACTGGAGTGAAAGTGTAAAACAGAGGAGACTTCCTGCTGAGAGTGCAACTCACAATGAGGTCAATGGGACTGTAAAGCGGTGTCAGACTCCCTCACTACCCTCCCTGTGCTGTGGGTGCATCTGTGTGGCCACTGTACCACTTCAAATACACACCGCAGGCAGCTCTGCTGTCATCTCACACACACTGTTTAATTACACTTTATGATAACGACACCATAATGTGCATTCTCTTAGGAGGTATTTTAACCCTTCACCCTTCCAGCTTTCCCCTTTTGTTTATGCTCTACCACTGAAGTTTATTAAGTAGGCCTATACTCTGTATCACCTATACTCTGGTGGAACAGAGTTCAGTACATCAACTCAAGAATTATACTGTAAGTTCAATTTTGATCGGTATTTGTATTTTAACTAAGTATTTAATTTCTTTTGTTACTTTATACTTAAATTCCACCACATTTCAGAAGGACACACTATGCTCCAGTGTGTTCATCAGACAGGTAAAGGCTCCTCTTGTCCACACTGACTATGAAGTGACCCTCAAAGTTCCTTAAAGGATTTCAATTAAAGTAACCAGAGACAAAATCCACAGTCCTCATTCTGTGGAAAAATGCACTGTGAAGTTCAGCTGAAGTACTTTTACTTTTGATACGTTCAGTATATTTTGCTGATGATACTGTACTTTAACTTAAAGGACTATAATTGATATTTTTTTTAATTAGTGAAAGACTACATGTAACGTGAAAGGGATTGCTCACAGTGAATAAACCACACAAAATTATCACCAAGAAACACTCCAGCAAATAACTATGTAAAATGGTGAATTGTCATTTTATAGTCAGCTTCTCCTCTTTTTTTTTTACACATTAAACAAACAAAATATCAAAGTCCCAGGCCAGCTGTTTCTATTTTCTATATCAGTCTCTATACTGACCAAAGCTAAGCTACTGGCTATAGCTCTGTATTTAGCATCTAGTCAGGAGTAGCTACTGAATGTGTGAGAAAAAGTGTACAAAGTTTTCAGTGGGAGCTTTGTGTAATCTGATAAAGTGATGTCACTTGAGTCAGCATCAGTCGGGGTTGAAGACTACATGTTTTAAAATGAAAATATGTGGGGGTGTCAATTTTGCTTGAGCTTAGTGGCTAAAGGCTACTTTAGCTGTTACTAGCATAACACACCTGAATCTCTGACATAACTGTCAGTGGTTGAGTTCTATTGTGGGTAATGTAGGCATCAGGTTTTGACAAAGAAGAATAATGAGTGGAATAAAAAGAAGTTGACACCGTATCTCTGGTCTACATTGCAAATCTGGTAATGTTATCGTGTGATGTTAAATTGGTGAAGTACTCGTTTAGAGAACTGCTAATTAAAATTGTGTCAGTCACTCAGTAAAACTGTGGGACATAGCACCCTCAAATCTTACAGTGAGACATCCTTAAACTGGAAAGAAAAAAAAAACACCTGGGAGTAGACTCTAAATATGCTCAATAAAAATATCGTATTATGTGTTTTTGCGAACAAATAATGTGGGATATAAATAGTACTGTAGTCCTAATATTAAGAAACTCTTTGCAGACCAAAGCCCATCAGCTGAGCCCACCTCCACTGCTGCTGACCAGCACTGCCGTCCTGCAGCTGCTAATGACACTGACCTCCTGATGACACAGAGACCTGTCCCCTGCCCTGCCTTCTTCCTCTTTTATTCCTCTTCAAGGTGCGCATTTCTCTTTTGATGTCAACCCAGACGCCATCTGCCACAGCTTACAACTGACTGAGCTCATGATTAACTTGATTTTTTTTTTTTAATCTTCTGAACCTCTGCTCACAACAATGTTTCCCACTGAGGCAATAACAATTTCTCTGAGAAGTTGCACTCCTCATGATTCAAAATCATAAACCCAGCGTGTGTCAATGAGGATCCCATCCCCGATTTTTGCAGAGATGAATAAAACAGGTTGCAGGGAAATAGGCAAAGATGCCCAATTAAAGAAATTGTTATTGTGAAATAGCGCTGGATCTCATTGGGATTTTGCTTCAGTAACCATCCCATTCCAGTTTAAATGATCTATATGAGCAGTGAAGAGAGGAGGGAAGGGATGTTTATATGTGTGTGGGAGGGCTTGTTCGTCACAAGATGGAAAGAGATGGAGCAATACAATTTATTCCTTAAGTGAGGTAAAGGCCATATTGCCTACCATTAACAGAGCAGAACGTCGGCACGGGCTGATAATTAAGTAATCCATGAGAGCATGAGCAATATAGGACAATCACTAACATCCTCTGCTCCTTTGCCACATCAAGCCACTCGCCTTTTTTTTTTTTTCTCCAACATCATTTTAGATTATGCAGGAAAATATTATTGCATTGTGATTTGAAACTGCTGCTCCAGAGGAAAATGTTCTGCTCGCAGCTCCAAACTAATGATTCCAGTAAGATGAACTCATTTAAAAGACACGTGTCGCCTGTCACACTTTTCTGATTTGCAAAGTTTAGGTTAATATTTGGTTGAACGAGAGAAGGCTTGTTGGTTGTTTTATTTATTTTTAATGTTGACATTGTGTGGAGGCACACGTGTATTTAAAGTGTGGGCCTGCATTAAGGATTCATAATGCAGTGTTAATATCTGCATCACCCTAACTTACTGTAATTTAAATGTAATTCTGTAGCTACCGGTTATTATGGTTTGGACACAACTCCTGAACATGTATCCACTGGATTTTTGTCATTTAATTCAATAATTCAGAGGAAATCATTTGCATGACACCACAGAACAGGTGTTAGGGACACGCCATCTCATTAACTGACTTCTCAAATTTTATATTTCATTGATTTTCAAGGTACTAGAGAATATTTTATCATTGTTTTTAATGGAAAATAGCTTAATGTTAATTCAGCCTGAGTCAGTCAGACAGTCAGTTTTATACAGTACACTGCACATTTACTGCAAACTGCAAATTTATTCTATCCACAACAATTTTTATGTTAGAAAAAACTAAATGAGTGTCCTATTTCTATACATTTTACTACACTATATGTTGTGTGATGAAAATTACAAGATAGAAGAGCACTGGTAAGCAGTGGTGATTCAATGTTTCAGTGAGTCTGAAAAAAATGTGTAATTTACAAAGAAACCTTGTTGTTTATGTGTAAATCCAGAATAAAAACCACATGCTCTCGTTAGGTGAAAGCATTGTGACACATTTTACCTTTGACACATAACAGAAAACACATGCTGTTGGGCAACATCACTGATCCTTACCTCTCCTGTTGATAACTACTCACTTTCCAGGCTTTTATTAACCGCACAGAAAATTACATTTTACTCATCATCATACTTTTATATATATATATATATATATATTTTTTTTTTTTTTTTTTTTTTTATTCACACTCTTATTTTACCGTTTATTCCACACCATGTAACTTGTCTTTAACCATGTGCTCCAGTGTCACATGACCATTTCGTAAGGTAAGACCCCCATCAGTTCTGTTATTGTGCACTGTGGTGGAAAGGACATCATAGGTGCTCTTTCATTCAGAAGAATAGAAAATATGTTTTGCAGATTTGTAGTATTTATTAGTAATGTGTATTTTAGATTTATTTCACTGAGACATATCCTTCTAAATATGTAGTTTTTAAGCTCAAGTTCATGTTGGGCTGAAAAAAATTAAATATAATTTTTTTTTTCTTTTTCATTTTCAACATGCTCAAGTGACGCATACACAAGGGTACCTCAATATTCATGCTGTATACAAGATCCGCCAACATCACAGTTAATTATCAAATCATTTATTTTTGCATGTTTTATGTCACTTCACTCTCAGTTTTACTTTGCCAGCTGTTCACTTCTTTCATTGGTAGAAAAATGGACAACATCTGAACCCGCAATTTCATCATGTTGGTCCAGTTGCTGCTAAAATATTTATCCAGATTGCAATTTACAACAATCCACAATTTATGACAGCAGTCTGCATCATCCATCTCCCCGCTTGTCCAAATGCATTTCCTTTGTTTCTTAAAAGAAATTGAATCATGGGAGATTCAGGACAAGACTCTTCAATTTTTTTTTTTTTTCTCGCTTCCTAACAAACGGTAACATTTTAATTCTTGCTTTCATCCCCCAAGACGGAAAATACAATTTCATGATCACCTCGCTGCTAGAGCCATGTTTAATAAATCCCAATTATGCAGCCAGGCACCTAGTCCACAGCGTGAGCCCCACCATGCAGCCTGAATAGCAGCTGGCCTGCTGCTCTGTGTGTGTTCAGTCACCTTGATATCATCGATGAGCATGTTGCCCCATCTTAGCAGGTTACAACGCCGGGACCTATGCTGTTGTATTAATAATACAGCATGGTATTGTCCAGGAGGGAGTTTACTGTGTGTCTCTGGCTTCAGCCTCTTTTCTCCAATTTGTTACGCAGTTTACCCAAACATGGAGCGTGGAGCGTTTCAGGCCCTGCATGTGGCGAATGCAGCGACGCACAGGGACTACTTTCACTTAACGTGTGAGAAAGATGCACTCCCTGTACAACGAGTGAAAAACGGCTTTGAAAGTGTCTGTATTTACAAGTTTGAAGTGTTTTTCCTCATTTCAGTTTTTCGTAGCACGTACATTCCTCCACTTATTCCTCCAGATTTATGAACAGATAATTGACAATTGATGTTAATTAATATAGGGTAACATTAAAACTGCTTTTTGGACAGCTAAAGTACTGTATCATAATGTGTTTGGTTTGTGAAGCCATTGCTTAGGACATCCCAGTAAGGATGATTTGAGTTGCTGACTGACAAATAGATATTAACAGGCCAATATGACAGAAGCGACAATATGATTCAAATTAAACAACTAGTGGAGGGTCAGTTTGTTAAAGCTGCTGCTTACAAGTACTGTTTTGAAAACTTAACTGAAGTAAAATACAGAAGTATAATGAACATTTGGCTCACTATACTTCTGTATTTATACATCAGTTAAGTTTTCATAACATGGGCAAAATCTATTTTGTCATCTGGACCACGCGCTGTCAGGACACTTGTGGACAGTTTGCGTGGACACTACTTTTGGGCTGCACACAGACATCCACCCTCGCGGACATGGGCATATAACGACATTTACGTTGCGTATACGCAGAAGGTATGATTTGGCCAGAGGTATTCCAAATGTCGATTTACTTATTCTCACCAAGCCCTGCAATTACTGTCATGTACTTTTCTCATTGCCATTGGATGTTGGCCAAGCTCCTCCAGCCATAGGGTGCAGCTAGCTCCAGACTCAGCCATCCGCTGACAAGAAGGAGATCTGAATTATGTGATTATTTAAAAATGAAGAGTAACTCACGATGCGATACTATCACGATATATTGCCAATGATAACGATGGTATCACGATAGCGATGTTATCACGATACAGCGATTCTGCGATACTTGATACACTGCAGGACAATCATCTATGATATATCATGATATCTTTGTGAAGAAGAAAAATACTCTTAAAAAGGCAAAAAGCAGGAATCATGTATTTATTCACTGCACTGTGGTGTCAGTTCCACAGAATCCGACAGCTGAGATGAAAGAATGTACAACACAGTCATATAGTCTTAGGTTAGTCTTTTAATACACACACACACACACACACACACACACACACACACACACTGACTGCATACTTACCTATGTCCCCATGCAATCACTCCAATTTAAAATAGCCTTAAACTAGCAAAAGGCCGAACTGCCAGGAAGCAGAACAGTTCTGGAGTTCAAACATTAAAATATGAAATGTTTAAATAAATGTTTAAAATAAACTAATGCAAAAATACACAAATACCCAAAGAGAAATACAATTTCTCTCACACATAAGCATAATCAACTTGTCTTATATAAAACTGGACACATTTCTATCATGGATCATTTCATCAAGTATCAAAACTTGCAGTCTGTTGTCTCGGTCACGTTCCTGCCATATGACAGAAGATGTGCGGTGTTGTATGTTTGTATCTGTGTGTGTATTTACGTTCAGTCTCATTAGCAGCAGACTGCCGGCCGGTCCACTCCTCGTCCTGAAACCTGTGTGTGTTTATGCACAGGACAGCATCTCTGCTCTGCCTGGTCTGGCAGTGTGTGTGTGTGTGTGTGTGTGTGTGTGTGTGTGTGTGTGTGTGTGTGTGTGTGTGTGTGTGGAGTGTTCATGTTGCGTTGTCGATTTTATTTGTGCCATGAGCGTTGTAAAAGCCAAAGTTGGGCCAGACTTTCGACTTGAAAGATGAAGGTACCTCTGTGATTTGTTTTCCCCTGCTGTCCATGCTGTCATATTCCCCGTGAGTTTCTTCTTCTTCACCCCAAGTTTACCGTCATTCATTTGATAGGCTCCACCACCAGGAGTCATGAAGTAGCGACTCCGGTGAGTCAAATTAGCCAGGGAATCGTTTTAGAGCGCCCTGCCTGTTTTAATAAAAATATCCATATTTGGCGCCAGTGTATCGATAATATATCACAAGAGAAAGAAATACAACATATTCTTGTATTGATATTTTGTCCAACCTATAATGGAGATTTAGTCACAGTTATTACCTCTTCATCTGTATGTTTATTTGTAAAGAACCGAACCGATCTGCACTGAACTTGGTGGAGGGATGGAGCATGGGCCAGGGAAGAATCCATTCAATTTGGGGGCAAATCTGGATCATTTACTATGAATTTGAATTTTTTTCTCTTAAGTCAGGTGTTGTTCAACATGGGGTTTGGATAAGGTCTGTGCTCTCTGGGTGCTCTCCTAGTTGTTTCGTAAAGTCAGTCACTGAACAGCATCAGTCCTTTGACTTGGACTGGATTTTTCCCCTGGAAATAGTCACATCAGCAGAACATTTGCACCGGCAGCTTCCATGCAAGTGAAAAGTACTAATACAATCCTTTTAAAAAAGTAAAAACACAAAGATGGAAACTCATGGGCTCACAATAAACAGATTTGATTTAAAAAGAAAATAAATATTTACAGTTGATTATTGCTTCTACGACCAGTTATGATCAGTGACCAACTCTCTCTCAGTTAACACTGAAGAGTGGAGGAGCGTGTGTTTTGCTGTCGTGTTTTTCTTTGCTCAGTGTGTCTTCTGCATTTCCTTCCTGCTCTTTGTTCCTCTGCTAAACATATCTCTAAGTCACCCTGGGTGTCGCAACGGGACGCTGTCTCACCCTCCAGCAACGCTTTATGTGAGACTATCGCCTCGGTGTATGTTGTGTAATGCTACAGTGCATCATCAGTTTGTGGTTTTGTTGTTTTGTTTCATAGTTTTTCTATGGAGCACACTGAATATTAGCCAGTAAACCAGCATGTCTGCTATGCTTTTCTGACTTTCCCAAATCAATACCAGCTTAGTCTTAATGCATGAGTCCAAATGAATGGAAGTGTATGCTAAACACACACACACACACACACACACACACACACACACACACACACACACACACACACACACATGGGGCTTGAGCATCATTACATTACACAGTGAAGCTATTCAGGAATGAAAATATCTCCCTGTGACTGGCCAGTTATGACACAATACAGTTCAGTACTTTATTTTTCTAAGCTTTCTCTTTTTCTTTTTTCTCCTTCTTTTTCTTTGCATGTCACCTTTAATACCGCGCTCCCTCTCCATGTGGAAGCAAGCTAGAAATTAGTGATTGCAGGTTACGTGGAGGTCAAAAGTCTGATCAGAACCATGTGTTGTGAACATTATGTGTACATTTTTCACGTCAGTCCTCATGGAAATCAATCCTCGCAGTGACCCACCCATGTGCTCTCAAAAAGTGGGGAGCATATTTATGAGCGTAGCGTACACTGGCATGGCATGAAGTCATGAAGGGCACCAGAAGTACTGTTCACTGAGATGTAGGCTGAAATGCTGAAGGAAGACACCTGAGGGTGCTCAACTCTTGAACTGTAGCACCTTTTACACAGCCTGTTCAAGGCAGGAATGTTGCACCCTTATTCCACCTCTCTGTTCTATATAAATGGTATGAACACAGAATGGGGGCGAGGGTGTTGTTGTTTCACCTTTATGACGACAGCAGAGGTGGTCACAGAGCTGGATTGATGTCCGGTGTGTTATCTAAAATCCACATTGGGGCAGTGATATGCAGGTTTTCTTTGGGTCAGTGTGAACAGGCATAATGTCGGTTCTTCTTAATGGCAATATAGCAGGATCGCTGTTTTAAAAGGGATTTTTCATTTGATCGACTTTGAAGAAGTTGCATCTCTCTCTTCCATCATTTACGTCAGTGTTTTTCATGAACGGTGTGATCTTTATTGTCTAATTCTGCTTGACAAAACCTCATTTTTTTCTTATTAAGCAGCAGGAATTTGATGACTTTTTTTATTATTATTAGGAGTCATTTCACTCACGTTTCCTAAAAAGATCTTAAACATAAAGCCAAAAAGTGTATTTGTGGGCGACCGCTGGAGCACAGTGTGTGTGACTGTACAGCAAGTGAAACAAGAAAGTGCTCATGTACAGTACGTGTGTTTATGAGGTCAAGGGTGTGTGCACGTGTGTGTGTGTGTGTGTGAGTGTGTGCGCTCCTTGTTGTGTGCTGGTGTGCAGGGCCGTGCAGACCTCTTCAAAGCAATCTCTCTCCATATGGTGTTGCGGGTCAACTTGCAGCACAGCTCTGGAGAGGGGGATTTTCTCCCTGCCCATTGTCTGTCCACAGAGCCTGCGGAGAGAGCCTGCCGCTTTCAGGGCAACACTGCCGGCCCCTAATATGGCAAATGAATGCATGAGCGAATACAAGGGTGAATAACTGAATGAATAACCAAAGATGATTTACATAATTGCACGTAGGATATGTATTTTCTAATGTTTGAGCAGCTATTTGCATATTCACACTCTATAGAAATTATTCAGTCAATACTGTAGATCCATCATGTAAATACAACTCCTTTGAATTAACGGAAAAAGGGGGGAAAAAAATAACTCAAACAATAATAATGTTAATGATGTTTTATGCCCTGAGGGAAGATCTCCTCCCAGCCTCTAGAGCAATTGCTGTCAAAAATTCAGTTATGACATGTTTACTTAGCAGGTAAGTATCAGACAGTAAGAAAAAAAAAAAAAGAATTCTTCAGTGTGTTGGATCTTTTTTTTCTTCTTTTTTCTTCTTTGCCTGCAGCATTGATCTGAGTTCGAACAAACCATCCATTTCATCCATTTCAAATGTCAAGGGGTCTTTGTTTCACACATGTGATCACAGTTTGCAGAAACCTCCCCACAAATTGTCGCCACTGTCTTGTTGCATCATTTGAAGTGCTATTTTCCCTCACGTCACCCTCCTTTGTGATCAAGATAGACACGGGGTTTATGCGTGTCGACATCTTTTGAACTATTCAAAAGCGCCACTATCACTCCATGTTCCTTTTGCTGTTGTTTTAGGCGGGATAAGAGGCTGGTTAACCTTCACATCGCTTGCTTGGGAATGAATGCATGTTGGTTGGCTGGTGGTGGTGGAGAAGTGAAGAGAATGGCAGATGAAGAGGGAGATGGGGGAAAAGGTTGGTAGAAAAAAGTGCACATGCGCGTGTGTGTGTGTATGTGTGTGTGTGTGTGTGTGTGTGTGTGTGTGTGTGTGTGTGTGTGTGTGTGTGTGTTGACCTGCCTACCCTTCACCTTTTGTCTCACTGTGTGGTGCTGTTGTGAGTGCTGGAGGAGGACATGTGAAGAGCCAGACACTGGCCAGCAGAATGGCACCCCTGCCTGGGTTTTCACAACCTCAGCCCCCCCCCCTCTTCATCCCCTTCTCTCTCTTTCACTCAGTCTTCCTGGCCTGCAGCTAAAAACACATATTTTCTCTATGTGGAGGGGGATGTCGAGCAGAGGGGAACCAAACACATCAAAAGCCCAAGGATGGAGTGTGTAGTAGTGTTTGACCAGGTTAGTCAGTGTTGTCAGATTTTTAAGAACAGCTCCCTCACTTCCCTCAATCATCTCATTTTGCAGTTTGGAAAATCGGAGCCTTCATGCCTCATTTTGCTCGTCATATACTTAAATTTCTCTTGTTTGTCAGCCGTAATTCAACACCTCATGACTCATTCATGAGAATAACTGCTTTTATTTAGAGGTTTTAACCTGTGCAGAATCCTTCTTGGCGGACTTGGCAGTAGCGCACACACACTCACACACACACACGTGTATACATACTGGGTGGGTGCTGCAGGCAGGAAGAGTGGAGCTGTGGTAGATTTGCAGCGCTCTGTCCACAAACGGGCGGGAATGTAAATGAGATGGCCTGCAGTCCTGAGAGGAGGGAGGGAGGGGAGGGGGGTGGGGGGGGGTGCTGCTGATCACTGTCCACCACATTAAGCACCACTCGTTCCCTCCCGCTCACACGCACAATCATCTCATCATATGCAAAACAGGAGCCTTTCAGTGTGAAAAACAACAACAGGCGCACTAATGAAACACTCGCTTTTAATGTGCTTCTGAGTAGCATGTCATTTGTCGAAGATGGTAAGATGCTGTATTTTAAAAGGAGCATCATGAAAGGGGAGAGTGACTGTACATGAACATACAGTTTAGTGCAGGCGACGGTGCTGTTCCCTCTGTTATAGGATGAGGCTGAGTCTTTTTTTCATACATTTGGTCACGATACCATCAGTATCGTTGCTGTGATCTGGGAGCACAGCAACGACAAGCGACGCGAGCAGTCACATGACAAGACGGGTTTTTTAACGATCCAAAAGTTCGGTCAGATAAAATAAAAAAAAACTTGTGTTGGCATAGCTACAGTAAATGTAATCACTCAAAGTTGAACCAGGACACTGTGAACTGAGAATGTCTCCAATGGACAGTTGGGATTCCTAATTTTTCCAACCCAGTCTTCTTAAAATTACACACAGATGTTGCTAAAATGTGTTGTCTAATGCATTTAGGAGGAAATGTAATTGTTGCATGCATTATGCTGTACTTCCATGTAGTGAACCAGTTGATGTGGTTGTACAGACTCTGACACCAAAGACCAAAGTTCATGTGCTGCATCACCTGTGTGGTTAGATTCAAGCAGCAGCAGCAGCAGCACTTCGGTTAGAGTTGGTCAAAAATCATGGTAAGTAAACAAACGACTTTTTTCACTATTTAATGAAGATGATGATCTGTTCTTAACCTTCCTAACCAAGATCTAAGTCGTGTAACATCATTAAATCATCATTGAAGGGATAGTTAGACATTTTAAGAAATATGCTTATTCAAGACTTAAATGAGAAGATTGATACCATTCAAATCTGTCAGTTAAAGGAGCTAAGTTTTGCAATTGCTACATAGCTAATGTTAGCATTAACAGCTGTTTACTTACCTGTCTAGAAGAAACGTTGCAAATTCAGCATCAAAATTAATTCCTTTATCACTAAGAGCTGAAATCTATGCCAGTGTTAAATACTGTCTCTAACTGCCTTTTCTTCTACTGTAGTTAGCACGCTAAACAGTTACCTCCGGCCTGTCTATACTATAATACTATAAAAGTATTATAAGACAACACCCGTACAAGTGGAAAAATGACTAATTGTGGTGTTAGGTGACTTACTGGGAACCTCACAGTGATAACAAGACTCCAGCTCCAGTCAAGCTGGTAGATAAATGTAATTTTTAGAAGAACAGGCAGAATTATCCTTTAAGGAGACAACAACCTTGATGAATTATGGAACTATAGCTATAGATAAATGCTGATAGTAGACGTCTCCTGCGCTGAACTGTCAATAGAATTGGCTTTCACTCACAGTTTCGGTCAATAGGACAACAGAAGGGACTGTGACCCGGGACAGATCCTTCAGTTGGCTCATAATAACCTGACAGATTCTGACAATACGGTAGACAGGAGCAGCACATTAACATCCCATATTTGTCAGTGACAAATACAGCAAAAGCTGACACTTCTTGTGTACTTTACTCAGATTTACCCTCCCGTCCACTCAGCAAACAAGCTCTGCTGAGGTTATTTACAGCAATAGCGAGTTCTGCAACGGTTAACACATTTGTTCTCCCTGAATGCTTCATTTATTAAACTGTGTCGGTGCAATTTGTTCACTTAGCTACATGCCTACCTATTTGTTCCTTTACATGACAGGGTAGAGCTTCCTGTCAGGAGTGTTTTTGTTTCCTCTTAGTATGCTTCCAGCATTCAAATGTGCTGAACACACAGAGCGCGCCCGGGCGGGAGAGGAAGAGAAGGGAAGGAGAGTAAGCAGACTGGAGTAAACAACGCTTTGGCTCTTTAAATAAAACATTTGTTTGTGATTGAGGCTTCATGATGTGAACAGCATGACCTGTTTTACTGGGAGTCTCTAAACAGCCAGCCCGTCGCCCTCACAGAAACAGATCCCATCTCGCTACCCGCAGACTCAGGGCCTATTTATATTGCATGAGAACAAATTTTTTTGACAACTTGAGTGATAGATTTGTACAAGGCCCAAATGTTTTCTTTCTCTGCAGAGGCCCCGTCTGAGTGACATAAATTGCTATTAATAAAAATTTTAACAATACATTGCAAATGAGTTTTTTCTGTTAACATGGTATGAGCAGGAACAAATGGTGCTTGTTGAGGGCTTCCTGGGAATAAGAGCGCTGTCTGAGTCAACACTCGAAGAGGGCAGGTTGGGGAGGAGAGAAAGCATGTGGTGCTGTGTTCTGTGGAATAACACGAGTGGTTAACAACTGAGACAACACAACCTAACTAACAGAACACGTCTTATCAAATTTTATTGGACTGAATGGATCTAATTCTGCTAAAACAAAGAGCTATTTCAGGTTGTTTTTGATGCTCATCAGGCTCATGTTCACCAGACATGGAAGTTTAATGGAAAATGCTTTCATGCTGCATTATGGGAAATGTAGAATCCAGTGTTTTTGAAGCTCGACCCATCTGCTGTGTTCGTTTCATCCTGCTTTAGCTTCTGTCATCTCTAAATTGCCAGTATGTTCACCTGCATCTCGTCGCAATGGAGCTGAATTTTGGCATTGTGTATTAAAAAAACTAAAATGAAAAATTTCAACAGCTGCCCGTCTTTCTAGAAAAGTGCACGCTTTCCTCTGTTTCAACCGCTTTCTACCTAGAAACCCTCACAAAAACAGCTGACAGTGTGTTTTGTGTATTATTCAGAGCAACACATGCACTGTTTATTCAGTTAATAGATTACCACATATGGATTTCCATTCACCTCCATTGTATTGTATTGCGAACGATGTACACATGAAACAAAAACTATTTCCATAACTGAAACCAGTAGAGGTAAGTGGTTAATGTATGTCTTTTTGTGTGTAGGTGTGTGTGTGTGTGTGTGTGTGTGTGTGTGTGTGTGTGTGTGTGTGTGTGTGAGATTTGGGTGGAATGACCCTTTAATATTTTGTTTGTTCAGTGAAGATGTAAAAGCTTCTCTGTGCACGTTTGTGTTTATTTCTCAATCTCATCCTTCATTTCTTATTATTTCATTTTGGTTCGGTCCTCATTAAAGGCTGGCTGTGCTGTGTTCAGAGCGTGCGCGCACACACACACACACACACACAGATGCACGCACACACACACACGCCGCTGCATGAGGCGGACTGACAGCAATGGACCAGGATTCCACAGCTCCCTTTCTATCTCCCCTCTTCGCTTTTCACCTCACACTTTGTTGCTGAAATAATTAACTGCGGCAATGTTTGAAGGCGGGATTACAGTTGTCTAATTGTAGTGAGCGTTGTTATGGAGACTATCAGGCCATCGGTGAATAAACAGCCTTACTTGGCAGTGTTTGGCTAAAATGGGGCTTTGTGCAGATGTCAGACACAGATTTATGATGGTGAAACAGATTATATTTGGCAGGAGAATCAATCGGCTGACCACTCTGGACTGGCTGCTTATTTTGATAAACAGCTCTGTGGATGTAACCTGCCCAGGAGTTTGTCTCCTCATCTGTTTGCCCTGAAAGCGTGGATTAATGCAAAAGTTTACTTTCCACAATGGTGTGGTCGCATTCTGCCTCAGAGTTTTTCCACAAATATACCTTTTATTAGTGCGAAGTTCATGAATATTTTCATAAATGGTAAATAAATGCATCTTCCTTTAACTTGAATGTCATTATAGAAATCCTGAGAACACATTGAGACACTTATCATTGGAAATAAATCTGTCTAATATGGTACAGGTCTGGGCATCTCACTTAAAGGAAGTATGTGGAGAAGTTGTCATGAAGGAATTATGGAAATAATTTGCAGACATCTGGAAAATAAGACACTGGTTTTGGTTTTTATTATAAGACATTCAGAAGTCAAAGAGAAAAACACTCAACAAAATGTTGATGACAATAACAGTCAGTTTTACTGCAATGTCATGTAACATTGGTGTCTGCACTGTGGGGGATGTAATGAATAGTTGATGACGGTGGAAAGCAGTGGACAGACAATATTCCATTAACCCAAACAAAGCAAATGCACCTGTCCATATTATTGGAAGAAATTAAATAATGGTATAATTAATAACTAAAATAATGTAAATTAGTCACCAACAGGTAATAGAACGTGAACTTGTAGCTGTTGTGAATGTTCATAAATGTGTAATAACTTTTGATTAATAATCTTTTTGGCAGAAGCAAGTTGTGAACGTTGACACATCATCACCTTTCACAATGACATGATAAATGTGTCAGCAAACAGTTTCTTATTTACATATCCAGCAGTTCTCAAGCAACATTATCATTACATGTTCCTGTCCACCCAGTGAACATTATTCATTATTCAATCTCCCCTCAGATCTGTGTTTGGCCTCTAAAATCACCTGAGGGAAATATTTGGCTGTTTAGCTGCTATATGCTCCACAAGTTGCTGCATGTGTCAGTCTGCTGTTTACAGCTGGGCAGGCAGTGTACACTGGTGTTTCAGAGCTTTTCACAGAAAACAGAGAAGAGAGAGTGAACTAAAAACTAAAAGAGTAAAGCCGTAGGCCGGACAGATAAACAATGTGTTACTAAGATTGACCCCTTTCACAGGTCACACCGTTTTCACATTGTCATTTGATTCATTGTTTTCAAAAATATTTATTATTACTGCTTTAAATGCCTCGTTAAAGTCTACTGAGTCAGTTTAGGTCACTAGTATTTTAGACTATACTAGTATGCTTCTATTTCTAGAGCCTGCAGCACTGACACATCAACACACAATTTCACTGGGGTCAGAGGTGCGACCTGAAACTGTCAGCCAGTGATTTTCATTAAACTCAGATGAAGCAAAACAACTTTTTCTTCTTGGGAAAACGGTCACTTCCTAGAAAACCTCAGTGACATCACCCTGCACAAATAGCTGTCCACTCAGTCAGTCGCATCCCGACTCTGCCCTGTTTGTCTTGATTGACAAAGAAAATTAGCATTAATAATACAGTCCTTTGGAAAAATGCAGTTGTGAAAAAATTAAATAAAGAAACACTGACCTGTGATGAACTTGTCATAAAGAGTTGTTGTGAAAAGAAGCTAAATGTATTGCATTTCTTTACAATGCTCTGCTATACATTTTGTCAGTATTTACTCATGTTTATATTTCTTTTATGTCTTATTTATTTATTTATTTTCTTCATATGGATGTGTTTTCACTTGAAGTGCCTGACTAAGCCTCTGTGTGTGTCTGTACAGTCACATTTCTTTGACCCTGTGGCACCTGTGAAGATGCACCTTCATCACTCTAATTGGCTCATGGAGTTTGATGACCTGAAGCATAGCTCCGCCCACCTTGAACCTGAGCAGAGGAGTCTTTAGCCAGAAGGGAAAACACTTTATACACATTATAAATGTTCATGATATATCTATCTACATATATGTTATCTAACTCATCTGCACCCACAAAAGTACAATCCCCTAAAGTAGAACATAAGAGTACATTTCAGTATTACTCACTCATGTTGACATGTTGATACTTGTATTAGAGCACAGTGAATCTATTGAAACACCTGTCCACGTTTTTGTGGATGTTATTTATTCTTGTCTGTTTTTTTGTGTTAAACATTCCTATACCTGACTAGATCTATGTTAAACTGACTTTCTAGCACTCCCTCAGCCCACAACCCTGCTCCCTCTTGGGCAGTTCAAATGGATTGTAAAGCTTGATGCTATTGGTGACTGTAAATGTCTTATGTTTCCATCAAAGCTGTGCCATTGATTTTGTATAAGTCATGATGTGGGATTGTGTAAATGTACAAAAAGGCCACCGCTATAAAAACAACATGAATGCTTCAGTTTATCTACTCGGTATTTTGTAATAAGTGTAAAACAAAAATCAATAATGTAATCAGTCATTCAATCAATAAATCAGTGCTGTTGTCAGCCTCCTCCATGTTTTTTTTTTATTCTTATCTGAAATACTGAAAGTGAGGATGTCGATCAAGACAAGTGTTGTCTTGAAAACATTAAAAAATGTTCTGATATCAAAACTGTGTAAAATTATATAATTAGAAGAAATTAAATGTATAAATGTTTGAAAATGACATTGTGACCCCTGACTCCTGAGCAAAAATGTTTGGGGGTTGGAGGAATGCTGTTATCTCACGTCTCATCTACGTCCAGCCCTCGCTGCAATCAACAGTTAATCTCCATTCAAAAATTTAAAGAGTAGCATTTATCTTTAATATATTCACTTTCCACACATGCCTGCAAACTTAAAACGAGTTCAGTTAACAGTCAGGAGAAAAAACATTCCAGGAACAGGAAGTCAATAACACCGGTTTCCCCCTCAGGGTGCACATTACCATTGTTGTGAGCCAGGTTAATGTACTTCAAACAAGGTTTATTATATACTGCAGTGCACAATAGTGAGGTGCGGCGTGTAGCGGTCATGTGCTGTAGGTGAGAGAGGCGGCTGATCACTTCTCTCAGCCTCGTCTCCGGCTGTGGGGTGCGATGGCTCCGCTCCAGAAACATTCATCTGTTTGTGTGAAACGTTGTTAGGACATATGAGGAGTACTGACAATGTGAATATAAAACAACTGAACTAAATCACCAGCTCTCGCAGCTTGTAAACTAGATCGTGTTGCTCCGTTTCCATGATATCTTATTACCACTGTTGCTTTGTTGTTGTGTTTCATTATTAAATGGCCAACAGAGATCTGCAGGAACCTAATAAAAACCTCCAGCTGAGACAATCAGAATGATGGTGTGGATGTTACACACTTTTGCCCATCCTTCCTTATTTAGGGTTGCTCCTGTTTATTATTTCCTTCATTTCCCAGAATCTCTCAGTGAACTTGCCTGGACTTGTTGCAACCAGGATATAGGGAAATAGTAATATACTGTATTAGGCAACAGCTACAGTATAGGAGAGAAAAATTTGTCCATCAAATAAAACTTTTTTATTACTGTGCAAATGTAAATATACTGTAATAGTATTTGAACAGAAAAAACACAAGCAGCTTTTTCTAAATACTTCTGTACTGGCTCAGAACATGACAGCTCTGTTGCAACATTTATTTTGGATAAAGATTGGGTTTGGATCAAGGCCTCCATTGTAGTCTGGTGTCGTGGATGGGCAGAAATGACAGTCACATCACAATTTAATATAAATATTTTGAGATCTGTAAGTTTTCAGTTCATCACTGAGATCCATGACCACAGAAATACTGAGATCATGAGTTGAAGTCCCCCACCCCCATCTCAGACACCAAAAAGAAAGTACCTAAGTTTGTCTTTTTTCTAATTATTATTTGGGTTTACCCCATTTATTTATTCAGTTACTTGTACAATTATATTTTCTTCCATTTTTTAAAATGAGATTTCTCTGGAAATCAACTACTACCTCGAAACTCAAAACACTCAAACATCTGTCTCAGATTACCTGGGTATTTCCCAAGAAATTTCCACAGAAATTAGAAGGAAATTACATTACATTACTGAATCTTTTAATTATTTATTTTGTTGAGCTACAAATAGTCACGTTTACATATTAGTATTTATTAGTAAATTATGAATTTACTGAGGCTAAGAATATTGAAATCAGCCTGATAAAGGTAATAGTTTCAAACTGTAAACTTTGCTAAAAATCCCCAAATGACCAAGAATGACCTCACTGCTACTTCCCTGATAAAACCATCAGAAAGGAGTGATGATCAAAGCTTTGGGACTCATCAAACAGATAAATCCACCTCTCAATACTGACGGGGTAACATGGAAAAGTTTGATCCCTCTTGTTGGTTGTTTCTGTTACATTCATTTGGCTGCAGTGATATTTTTACGCCTGCACGCCAGCAACAGTCAGGGCCCGAGGCATTATGTTCTCAGTTGTCCGTCCATCAGTCCGTACGTACGTACATCTGTACCTCCCATTCTTCTGTACATCTCTAGCTTAGTAACGCCTCTAGGAAACGTCTTCGGATGAAGTGATTAAATTTTGGTGGTCAAAGGTCAAAGGTCAAAGGTTAAGGTCACAGTGACATCACAAAACATGGTTTTGGCCTCCTGATTGTGATATCGCTAGACCACCTTGAGGAAATTTGTTTAGATTTTGCACAATGATTCACTTGGACTCAACAATGAAATGATTAGAAGTTGATGGTCAAAGGTCAAAGTCAAGGTCACTGGGACCTCACAAACCACGTTTCCAGCTATAACTCACAAATTCATACACTAATTATGACACAATTTAACTCAAATGTCTACAAGGATAAAAAATTAAGTTATGACATTCTATATCCAAATGGTCGAAGGTCAACTTCACTGTGACAAAAACACTCTTGTGACTACATTTGGCTGGTTGGCAGAGGCATACAACTGTGAGACAGTAATTCTAGGTTTAAATGTTTAAATGTAACAGTTCATAAAAAAATTTTTTAAATAATATATACCTGGCAATAGAAGTCGACGATATGGATAAAATCAATCTGTGTATTTTTTTCAATATATGTATATTGATATATACAGCAATGGAATGGAATATCAGCTGACAAGCTGCTCATGATTAAAACAATGTCTGTTTTTGGTGAATTAAATGTCTGAAAAATAAGGCTACTTTGTGCAAAAATCTGGTAAAATTTTAATACTACCATAAAGCAGCTGGTTCACCCCTGATTTACATTGTCCAAAGTAATTTAGTATTGAAATAATAAGTTTAGTTAGAGCTACCTTTGTGTAAATAACACCATAATTTCTGACAGATGACAAAATCATATTATCTTGCTGTACATATTATCACATCAGCCAACTCTACCTGGCTATTTTTATAAGTTTCTTAATTTCAAATAATCTTGGGCCGTGCAGTCTACCCACAATGCTCTGACCACTTTAGCCCACAGTTGCCAGAGGAGTCCACTGGACTCCCCCCTCCCAGAAGCGCAGGGCCAAGACAGACGAGGGGGCTTTTAGGCCATGCTCCTGCACTGAGGGGTCTGCAGCTCATCAATATTGCAAAGGAATAAAGTAGGCTGGTGGTGAAGGACAGGGGTGTTGAGGCCTAATCAACCGTCAACGTGCTTCTGAACGAGGAGCGTAACAGGGATATAGATTTAGGGATACACTTTGCCACTGCTGTTTAATAAATTATGAGGAAATTTATGGCTTATTGTATGTCCTAAAGAAATTCACTAAAGGGTCAGGAGATAAATACATCTGATAACGCTTCATGCTGGTTTTGTGAGTCTGAGATGTCAGAACACCTCAGCTCTTGGTGAGTGCTGGACATCAGTATCTCATCGATCAGCAGCAAAGCACTTGACTGTTGTGGTGACCATATTCTTTAATGGACTCCTACCACCACTGGGTCATTGCATGTTTTTTGTAGACAGCAGCAGAAGAATGTAAGCGGCAGCTCAAAGGAATGGAGAGATTACCTTTATTTCAATTATAAAGTACGCTGGATATGACTGACTTTGAACACAGCGGGGGCGCCGAAGCCCTGCACGGTTTTTGTTCATTATGATGTGGTACCTCAGCAACGGCCTACAGTGCCACAATAAAAGACCAATGAACGGTGCACATCCTGTATTGATTTGTTTGCTGAATATCAGAGTGAATTTTCAGATGTATTTATAATGGCCTTATTAAAGCCCCCTTTGATCTAAAGAATACAACAATAACAGAATAGTCTATGTTGTTTGCAACTCAAATCCACTGTGTAAAATGTCAATATTAACTGGAGTTTTTCAGGGCTATTCAATTATTTTTCCTTTTAATCATAAAATGTAATCATTTTCACAGGTGGGGGGATGGGCTTAGAGTGGTTACTCTTTTCCATCATTGATGCAAAGCTGTCCATCCAATGGTGTTGCTCCAGATATGGCTTTTTTTGTAAATGAAATATTCTATTTGAAATACAAACAGCTTTAATTATTGAAACTGACACCACATTTGACTTTGAAAGACTGTCAGCTGTTGACATTGGATAAAGAAACAGGGAATTGTGGGGATTTCTGTGTTCGGCACTTGTATGATGAAGACACTGTTTGGAGGTGACTCTCATCTGTTCTAAGAGTTATTGAAGCGGGCGAACACAAAGACAAGTGATCTGATGAATTGATGATTAATGTGAGAGGGTTTAAAGTAAGGATGAGGACCAACTCTCTGTGCTTGTTTTTTTTAAATGATGTTCAAGTGGAGTCAAATGAAAGAACAAATAAGGAAGACAATATCAAGTGAAACTCAAGGGACACTCAGTGTCACATTATACATTGGGAAAAAAAAAACTAAATTGCTGGCTCAAGTGATAGTAAATTCAAATGGGGAAAATAAAAGCGAAGGGATAATTTGGAGCAACATTTGCTGGACAGTAACCACATGAGGACACTGAGGTAAATGGTAAATGGTTTTCCCTGGACTGAAAATGAAGAATGCTACTTGATTTAAGAATTCATACTGTTTGCTTTTTACGGCCAAGGACATCTAATCATTGTCGATGGTTCCTCAAGTGCAGTTGTCGCTTCAAAAAATCAAGCTTGAATGAATGAGAGCATGAAATTCATTTGAATTAATTCAAACGAATAATCCTACATCAGAGTATTTGAGGTTGTTAGGTCAGTCGCTCTGACGCGTTGGCGGTTTCTTTTATACTTGTATGTTGGTTTGCCACGGTATGAGATTTTTACAATACGATAACCGGCTCAGAAAAAAATTCATGGTTTCACGGTGTAACGGTGTTACACAATTATTTTTATTATCTGTTACAATGATCCATAATGGAATTAAAACGGAAGATTTTTTTGTCTGAACAAGCGCTTCATTAAAATTGAAACTTAAAAACATTTTTTAATGGAAGGATGTGTAAAAAGTCTCCATTTTGAAAATAAATAAAACAAATAAGAACATAATAGTACTACTATTAATAATAATATTAAAAGAACGCTGTACATGTACATCTCCTGTTTGAACAAAAGAAATAACATAAGTATTTTTTCTTTACAATACATAAAGCAAACTGTACTATTAGGAGAAAAGGAGATGTGCACATACATATGAGATTCAACATCCAGTTCAATTTTTCTTTCGCAGACAAGCAAATGTACACTGTAGGATAACCGTCAACTTCATACCATAGTATACTGTGAAACGCGCATACCACTGCGACCCTACTTGTGTGTTCCAGTGTGTTTTTAACAGGACTTGAATCAACCTGTCAACTTTCTTGATGTGACATACAGTCACCCATAACTTCTTTGTGTAGGTCTGCGGAGATGTCACAGCGTTACTTGTGTGACAGAGCGGGAGGTTTAAATGGATGTTAAGCAGTTTTTACCACTGGTTAGCGGAACCATGAACATTCACACAAAGTGCAATGGAAACAGAAAAAATTTGGATGGAAACTTGGCTGTAGTCCAGTCACTCCCTGGTGAATGGAGAGGGCAAAACAAACAAATAGACAAACATTAAGAGCTTAGAACATGGTGGTCTGAGTCTTATCACCCATATCACTAATTTGGTCAGTGATTCAAACAGGTTGAGTTTGTTGGCGCTCTTTCACCAGTTTGGGAAGCAATTGACCAGTCAGAGCTTTGTAGGTGGGATTTAGACTGACTATGTCATCTTCCTATTTGGCTTCCCAATTACATCACTACTTAGAATGAAAAATATATACAGAAAAATGACAGCATTAAGTAAGTAAGAAACCCCCCCAAACACCCGGAAAGAATACAGAATTTGATGAATGATGAACAACAGACAAATAATGAAGAGAAACGAACCATCAATTCAGTCTGATTATCAGGTTTGTAGAATCCAGAATACTTCCACACATTGCCTCTCAGAGAGTTTGTATTGTCATCTGATCAGTGCAACGCGCTGGTTTTTTTCCACTTTGAGTCGACAGAACAGTGAACAGTAGTAATTTACTGACGGGGCAATAAGGCCTGCGATGGTTCAGAGTGACGGTGCATTTCAGGAGCGCTGCCTGCTGGAGTGCAGCGCAAGGTCTGTTGTGCCTCAACACTGTGAATTTGGAACTTGGACATCTCACAACAGATTTAATCCCCCCCCCCCCCACTCTGGAATGACAGGTCCACATTCAACTGAAACAATCCATCACTGCTGGATTACCAGCTGCAGTGGTGGCTCAGTCAATAAGCTGTAGGTGTAAACAAAATGAATGCTGAGGTCCACACTTTGTATGTCGGTTTGAAATACACTTGCAAGCACAGAATCACTCACAATACGAACCGTCACTCATGACAGGCAGCGTGTGAATTTCATTTGGCATTCGCCATGAGACTTTTGGCTCAGTGAAACGATTCATTGCTGGAGCGACAGCAGGATCACCTGAGCAGCTAATGAAAGTTGACACAAGGATTGAATCAGTATTCATGAATTTGTCATGTAGCTGACGTGAAGCTATTGTTTATAAATGTTAAATAAATGACTGTAAATTGTGGATATGTCTTTTTTGATATCAACTCTCAGGTGGTGATTTTTATGAAAACGTGAAACTCTGATAAAACTGTTATCTGGAGTGTTTTTTTGTGGATTTTCAATGATGATAAATAGAAAACTTCTCCTCACCACCACTCTCCACACATCTTTCCTTCCACCGTGGCGAGATATAAATGTCTTGTTTTTTAAAACCAAGAATCTGTTGTCCATATTTAAGAGAAGTTGGTTTAAACCCAAGAATATCACTTGGCAGGCCTCTCTAGGCAAACAGTTGCTACTGCCGTCTGCCTTTGTAGATGAAAAAACAGAAACAAATTTACACTCCTTATGGATCCAGTCACTTGGAGTTACAGAGCGAGACAATTTATAAACACCTCTTCCTGTTGGACAGCGTCTGCATACCTGTTTCAAATTAAGTCTATAAGAGTTATGGTTATCTTTAGCGTTTCAGATGTGGTGAGGTGGTTTTTCTTCAGCTTTTCATGGAGTCCACACTGGAGTCGTGTGCTAGGAGAAATTGCAGCCCCAAGGTTATTTGATCCTGTGCTGAGAAACATGCCGGTGTGAAGATTTGATAAAGCTACAGATAGCAATTCGACAGGGACGCAGCGTGTTTCCCACCAGCGTCGCATCTGATGGTCGTGCTTCCACTCTGGGCCTGATTGAGGAGACAGCTGCTCGGCTTGCCAACAAACACAAATGACTCTCTCTGTTTCTCATTGTGTTGATGAGGTGCTGCAAAGGTGCAACGTATAGAGTAGCCAGAGTAAACTGAGCCGTGATTGCTCCGGGTTGAAACGCTTCCATGTGAGCTGATCAGCGGTCCCCGTGCAGCAGTGTTTAGTTAAAGCACAGTTCCACATTAAACCAGAGCTGTGAAACAGTTTGACTTGTGCAAATATCATTCATACATAAAAAATGATCATGCTGTTAGTAATGTTTTCCTTTTTATGGAATCCGAGGCACCGAAGGTTATTTTACAACCGGGACTTTTTTTTTTCAAACAGGTTGTCGAATAAGCCTTATATAAAACCTCCCCACACACAGTGCATGAAAACATCAGTAAATTTTAAATATCTATAAATCGTTTTACTCATGAAAAGCTGGTGGAGCAGTCAGCCATCAGCAGATGTGTCGGTGGCAGAGAGAATAGAGGAGTTTTCCTCTTCTCTCAAGGGAAGACAGTGCTGAAGTTCCTCTGCAGGCCATGGTTTTCATCAGCGGCGTGCTGTATGCCAGCGGCAGCAGCACTGGTTTGGCTGGATCACTAGACTGGAGACAGAGGGAGGGCAGGTCATACATGTCTATTGGTTTAGGATTTCATACATCATTGCAGGATGGACAGACTGTATTCATGATCTGCCAGGAGGACGCCCCCCGCCCCCCTCCTTACCTGAAAGTCAAAACAAATAAATACTAAAAATAAAAAAATCACTTATTGTAACATGCTTGTTTTTAGTGTCTCATGAAACTCCACTGTGCACAATACCACCGGCAAACAGCAAATTAACTACGCCTGAGATCAGTCAGTGCTTGTGAGAAATTTGCTCATTAGAGGGAAAATTAAAACAACAAATGTAAATAAATAAACAATTCAGTTTCTCCAGAGACTTCATTCTTCTACATTTCAAGCACCACGGTGGCTAATTATAGCCTTAAGTCAGGCGCTTTGTTGCATTTTCCCTCAGCAGGAATCTCTGGCTTTTCTTTTCCTGAAAGCGCTTTTCCGTCGGTCCTGAGGTAAACTGCCCTATGGTGCACAGCAGGTTCTGTTCACTCACACACAGTATATAGTGCATTTATCTGTGTGTGTAATGCAGAGAAAGAGAGAGAGTTGACCCCACATTTCCACATTGTGAAATGGCACAAGAACCAACACTTCCACAGCTACATCTTATGCAGATTCTGGACTTTGAAGTACTGGAAAAGCAACCGCATCCCAAGCTCCATCTTGACATCTTGCAGAAAGTGTGCGTCTCCACAGCAAAAATAATACCTTCCTGGTTAAAGCTGTGGACTCGCAGCGGTGTGGCTCTCCACGTCTGACATTGGCAGGCCATCTGCGTGTGTGCAGCGCGAGCCCAAGATCAACAGTGAAGAAGGGAAACCACCCCGGGTGTCGGCAGACCGCTGCTGTTGGGCCCGTCACACACAGGAGGGCTGCTGCTGTCACACTCAAATGCACAAAACCGTAAACTTGTCTGGCCTATATGAAATACTTGGGAGGGAAAGGGGGAGGGTAGGATGAGGTGAGGTGGTGGGGGGGGGGGGGTGAGTATTTTTTTTCTTGTGCTCATGCAGGGGTGGAAGTGTATACCCTGGGCATTGCCGTTTCCTCTTGGCTCACTTCCCAGTCTGTCTTCAGGCCCACGCCTTGCACAGGCATCCAGGCCACCTCACATGTGAAGAAGTGTGAATATAGTGTGTGTGTGTGTGTGTGTGTGTGCATTTGTGTGTAGGGGGGGGGTCACAAAGAGGCTAAAAAGGTTTCTCAAAGCATTGACGCAGCTCCATCGAGCTCCCCTCCTATTAAAGTCAACCCAGGGTGACATATGACATCCAGACATGCAGGGAATAATTGTTTTTACTGATGCTCCCTGACGATGCCTCGTCCATGTATGAGGCTCCTTGTCTCGGCGGACCGCCGCTCATGTGTTTCCCATCAGGGAAGTCTGTGGTTACCTTCCTGATTTTGCTGGACTGGAAAAACATAGCTAATATGGTGTGATCTGGAAAAAGCTTTGATGCAGGGGCTTTACAAATAAACCTCCGAATGCCATATGGTTTGCATTCATCTCTTAATTTATTTCCTATAAATGTCTATTGAATATTCTGCGGAGCCAACATGTGTGTAACCAGACTTGGAAAACAGAAGGCCGGGGAGAGCAGTTTGTGGCAAAGTGTGATTATTATGATTTGTCCTTTTTTTTCTCTCCTTGCTTCATGATAGATGAGTTGCAAAGTCGTTCCAAAACAAGCAAACAAGAAAACATGCAAACAATTTCCCTCTGAGCTTTACGGTTCCCGGCTCACCTTACAGTGCCAGGCCCGACACAAAGAAAATTCCACTCAAAGAGCAATTAAAAAGTAATGATTGTGAGCTTCACGATGACTCATCAACTGACAGACTTTTCCTTATGAAGTTGGGTATTGGGTTACCACTGACAGAGGAGTCAACAGACAGCAGGCGTCCAGTGGTGGAGGACATGGAAGTGAGCTTTTCCAAATGCAGCAGACTTTCCTACGGTGGCTTCCAACACAGTGAAGATATAACCTGCTCTCTGTGCGAGGCTACAGCAGCCCAGCATTTGTCATCAGCAGCTGTCTGTGGGTGTCAGCTTCATAAAACACACAGCATTTTGTTCCCTTATTATGTTCAGTGCCATCTAGGCAAAAAACACCAAGGAACAAACATGTCAAACGTTCATTTCACAGTTGCGGTCAACAGTAAACTAACAACAGACACAGTTTCCACTTGCTTGACCTTTTCCATGATGATGTGTTTAATGTGTGCAGCTGTATGAAAACTTGCAGGAAGTGGCTCGTGTGTTTAGAGTTTCATTTTCTGCCCACTAATATTCTCGAGACACACGGTGAGATAAACCCAGAGTGTGAAGGAAGAAAAAAAAAAAAAAAAAAAAAAAGGCAGAAGGTTTGAACAAACAAAACAAAATTATCAGAGCAGACAGAGTGAGTGTGCTGGACTCTGAACAGCAGCCTCGGAGAACATGTCACATGCCATTTGGTGGCCACTTTAAGCCAAAATGAGACGTTTTTAGCACGTCTGAGGCTCCTGGCAGTGTTAGTGCCACGCTGTGCTGTACACAGAGCAGCCAGCTACTAAAGGATGCTTTTGCAGCATGTGACACTTAGTAGCACATGGTAAATATGTACCAGGCAGAATATTCATGCCTATCCCTCCAGGTCCAACTAAATGCATTTCAGTCCGAGATAGTGGAGTCCTGTATTTACTTTCAGCGGGGTGAGAGGAGGAGAGGCTATAATCACTGATTGAAATGTAAATGTGAGCTAGCTAACTGAAGTATTAGGGCGGGCAGGAGCGGAGTGGAGATATGAATTACAATCTGTCTGACAAATTTTTCTCATCGGACATTATGTAAATGGAAGGATAAGTGACTGGTAGTATTTGAAACAAAAATCGATGCAGGAGGCGATAAGTGAGAGTGGTTGACAGAGTGGTTCTGAATATCCACAGATATTTTCAAATTCAGGGATGATAATTTGATCATGCAAAATATATTCATTACATAAGGGCCCCTGCATGCTAATAGAAGAGACTGTGTATCTATGAAGTTAATATTTACTATATTTGATCATTTAAACCCATATGTTGTAATCATGCGATGCTTTCTGATTTAGGATTTTGACTGTAACGTCATTCAAAATCACACTGAAATGTTTGAGAATGCACATGACTGAAAATTTAGCCTGGAAATACAGTATATGTCATGTGGCTCACTTTATATGTATAGATAAGGATGATATTTCAAAAAATTGGTGTAATATTGTTGTCTGCTCAATATATCTGTTTTAGTTGGTTTAGTTTAAAGAAATGAAGAGAAGGTGGAATGAAGGGATCCAAATTTTTTTGTAGGCTATGCTAACAATATAATTGTTGTTTAATCGTTAAAAGATTTCATCCACTAATGACAAGTGCTGTGGTGGATCCAGTACAAAGGCTAACGGAGCAGAGGCTAGGCTGGATGTTACATTTCCTCGATACAGGTGACCCACATTGAGTGAGAATGTCTGGCACTGATGAGGGACGAGGTGGGTCCTGTAATTCCATTGGTGCATTTGTGTAAATGGCCTCCTGTGAAAAAGTGAGACCACAGGTTGTTTGTGCAGCAAGTTATAGTGATAGGTATATAATATAGCTACATTTTGTTGTTAGGCAATATCTAGTGGTCGTAGTGATTATGACAGGAGCAAAGAGAAAAGTCTGGTGATGTAGTATAAAGAGAAACAAAGTCTGTGTTTGGGGGAAGTTGGGGCGGATGCATGGGTCAACAACACACAGGAATATGATACAGGTGATCCGTGTTTGATTCCCATGTGAAAGTAGCAGTTATTATTGTAACCATGACAACAAAGATCATCTAAAAACACAAATCAAGATCTTTTTTTAAACCTTAACCTTAAGTAATTTTGGTGCCTAAATCTAACCAAGCCATGACCGTTATTATAGTAACCATGACAACCAAGGTTGGGTACCCTAGCCACCGTAGGGGCGCTATTTCAGGAGACACTCCTATGAGTTGTATCAGAGGGTTGAAGAAAAGGACCTGTATGGTTGTTCAGGTTGGAGGCACAGACAATTAATGATCTGGGGGGCGTACGCTGTTAGCTGTTAGCTGTTAGCTGTTAGCTGGTTGCTATTCATTTGCTGTCATCCCAACCCATGAAAGAGAGACAGCTGACACTAGATGGTGCTAAGTAAGTTGAACCTTGTAAAGGGACAGATAGCTTAAATCACCCATCATTCCCAGCTGACTAACATCATGTGAACTTGAAAAGGTAAAAATGGTATGGTGATATTTTACAGTCAGTGCCAGTTCCCAATCGCTGCCAAGCTAAATTCCCACCAAGAAGCTCGAGGCTTTCCACAAACATTTCCAAAGATGCTTTTATTGTCTTTGAAAAACTCAAGAATTATCATAATAGTTTATGTTTCCTTACACAGAAAGTGAGGAGAATTTTATTTGAAGTTCAGGTTTGAATGAAAAGTCAGGTAGGCCTCACTGTTCATCACTGACAACAAACATGAAAACAGATGCTGACCTGAAAAAGAAACATCAAAGCGAACTCCTGCTTGACAGTTTTATCTTTTTCCTCCTCTGTTTAGAAATGGAGTGGCCTTGACAGGAGGGAGGAGGGGGGGTTAATCGGGGTTGACCGGCCTGGTCTGCACCCAGCCCAGTTCCCCGTCTGTAAACAATAGGGGTGTGGATTAGTTTGGAAACAATGTGTTTATTTAAAAAGCCCACTTCCTGTATGGACTCAGCAAGTCTCCCATTAATTTTATTGGCGGCGGCTCCAGTTCTGAAAATCATTGTTTAGAGGAGGGAAAAATACAAAACACACAAGGCAAAAAGGAACGCTTTGCATCTGCTCTCGGTTCCTGTGTGATAGGACGACGGCATTAATAGAATTGGTGCTAGCTATTTGTGTTTTTTAATCATCTGGAGGGATCTTAGGTTCAGAGGAAAAAAACAAATGAGGAAACATTTCGCTGTTTTTGTTGAGACTGCTTTGGCGTGAGCTCGCTGCTGCTGCGTGCGCTACGTGTACAGATGTGAGTTTCATGAAAAAAAAAGAAAGAAAAGGAAAGCCAAACAATTTTTCTGCTTAGTCTAAACTGCCATGAGCGGTCTACAGAATCTGCCTGCAGGAGCTGAGATTCAGCTGAGGGCTGTGGAGCCCAGGAGCGACGCCCACCATCCCCCTAACTGCCCAAAGCCACATCCTGTCCAAAAGGAAAAGACTTGCACTTTCTCCTCAGGAGGAACACTTGCATTAATGTGATCTCAATTACCCATAAAGCAGTCCTGCAGCAGCACTCACACCTCACAGCCTCATTCGGCGTCAGTCACATCCTGCTGTACACACATGCGCTTTAATTTTAGCTGAGCTGATGTCTGCTGTGGAAAAGTTCTGAGGCCTCCGGAGCAGGAAACAAACAAAACTCCCGATGTGCTGTTACGCCAAACCAATTTTGTGATAGCGAGTAGCCCTGGTGGAGTTTATGAGTTCATTTCTGAGACTGACAGATATGAGGGGGGATGAAAAGGCATTAGGAATAAGCAGTGCAACCTTAGCCCATCCAGACACGTGCTCAGAGGCCAGAGAGTAACAGGTAAACTCGGGGGAGGGTGGTTAAGCCCTAGTTAGGCATGTAAATCCCACCCTTTACAGGCAAAGCGCTCCAGTAGATCCCTGTCAATTTCCTGCAGCTGTGCTTGGGCGGATTTACATGAATACACTCTATCACTAGCGCTTAGCCTCCTGTGTTATACATTTACTCACTTTTGGGTGGGTTATAAAAATTGGTTATTTTCTTTTGACTTTTTTTTTGTGTTCTGTGGAGAAAGAATGGTTTTATTTACAAGCCACCCAGCATGGCTTCTTTTGTAAATTGACTCCTCAGTTTTGTCCACGGGCCAGGCATAAGAAGGTTAGCTGCCTGTTTCCTGATAAGCTGGCAAAACCTATCAACCCCGGCAAGAAGATAGTGCTCTGTATTTCTGTCATGCTTTATCATCAGCTGGGGTGAAACTAAACCGGTGTTAAGCGAGAGTAGAGGGACCATTTCCCTGGATTACAGGCGTCAACTTTAATTTCAAAGACCAATGGTGTATCCAGGGAAGGTGCAGGCTTCGCTTGCCACAGATTGGCAGCGGGCTCCTGATAAGGACCCAGTAGCGTTGTTCGCATTCACCACGGGGGCCTATTGATCTCCGAGCCGCTGGTTCATTTCATAAAATACAAGGTAAATGGTGTTAGAGCGGCAGTATGGCTCCCTATTCACCAGGCACACTGCGTCCTGTGCCAAGTTGTCTTGGCTCTGTGCTGTGGCAAACAGGAAACGCACTGCAGGAAGACAGGGTATTTGTCAGGAGTCATTAAGGAAGGAGGTGACAGTTCAAGCTTTTTGCTTTTAGGATTCAGCGCAATGAGCTTTAGAGGAAAGATGCTTTTTCTTTACAACAAAGCCGCATCAGGTTACAACCAAAGTTTAATTCAGAGGATTCTGCCATCTCAGTGCTCTCATTGGTCAAACTAAACCTGAGCTTAGAGCCGAGTTATCTTTCAGCACATCAGTGTAATGCTCACCATCAGAGTGTAAAATTCATATCAACATATTGAGCACTTATTCATACTGAAATGTCTCCCCTCGTTTTTTTTTTTTCCCAAACCAAATTTATGAAAAGCATAATCACAACATGAGGGCCCCCTTATTTTATTATCAGTGGGTGTTATTATTAGAAAACCATTTCAAATGATATGTCACATGGGAACAAATATCATTTACAAACCACTAATGACTTGCAAACACTCCTCTAGCCTCCGGTGCAGAATGACGCCTTCACACAGTGTGTGCTCTGCTCGCCTCTCTACGGGGACATGCAGTGGGATGCTGCACGCTCTCAGAATCAAACAGAATAAACAGGAAGACCTCTTTCTTTCAGCTCGGGCCATACAGGCAGTAACACATTAATTCTTAAAAATCAGCCCATTTAAACCTGTCATTACCACGGCCATCTAATGGTTTTTAGGTGTGTGTTTGTTGCAAAAATTCAAATGAGACACTAAAATATGTACATATTCTCTGCAGAGATGGATTAGGTTTTGGATATTAATAATTAAGCAGACATTATTATTATTACACTTTGCATCTTCTGGGTGGATCAAACTCACCTCACTGCTGGACTACTAATAATGAGTCATCAATAAAACATTCTCATAATGTCAGAAAGACACTTGTGTAGATGCACGGTCTAATTTTACACGGGCTGACTTGGTCATTAGTTCAGTATGGCGTGAATGCCTCGCCATGCAAAACACAGAGGAGGTTACAGAGGTGGCCTGATGTGGCCTGACAGTCAGTGCATCAAGCTGCTCCTTCATTAATGTTAATCATCTTGAAATTGTGAATAACCAAATCAGAGCACCTATATGCAAATATTTAAAGCATTTTACTTTTTAATGGAAAAGGTGTTTTTGTTTCTGGTACTCTCATTTGCATAGTAATTGTGTCTATTGTGTCGTGTTTCTTTAACCTCAGACTGGCCTGGATAGTCATCTGTGCTTGGAATGGAACTACAAAAATATAAATAAAGGATATAGCGCACTGACAGGAAGGAAAAACGTATTACATTGCAGTTAAAACTCCACGTAAAAGTTTCCCTCCTCAGATCAGAAAGCATGCCAGCTGTTGGACTTGAAACCTCCCAAAATCTTCACAGAGCTGTAATGAGAAACTAAGAGAAACAGAGACCAGAGGGAGAGCGCTGTCTTTATTGCCACCCAGACATAATAACTTAATGCAAATTGTAACTAGTTAAGCACAGCAAAATAATATGATACCATTGTCTGCAGCAGATTGGTATTATAATGTTAGCATGTGCAAATAATCACATTTTCTCCCTGATACAATTACATTATTTGTTCTGGTTGTATCATACACCAATAAAAGCAAACATCATATTAGGATTCATGGCACTTTTCGCATTGCGTTATCAATATGTGGAAATAATTGTCTGCTGAGAGATTAAATTACATTATTGTGTATCTTTTTCATGCCTAATAAATAATGATGGATGGCTCTTATTTTCATCACCACCTGCAACCATTTTGTCTTCTTCCCCCTGCAAGTTAAAAGTGAGAGAATAAATAAAGAAATAAAAGGGGAGAGCGAAGAACCTGGAGCGATACGAACCCGGAGGTTCTTTTCACTGAAGTTTCATCGTCTGATCAAGGCAAGGAAACTGTAAATATGAAGCAGGTACACACCCTAAAAGTCAACATGCCACTGTTTATTCTTTGATACATCTTTTGGCAAGCACACACTTGAAAATGATGAATAACTCAATGACAAGCTAAAAGCCTTGCAGGGGATTCTCTGTGTATCATGACTTTATCAAATATCGTTCCTTCAAACTGTAGCATAAAGCAGAAGATCTCCAAGACATGCAATCCCATCGAAAACAATATGAGCTTGTTAGTGTCTTCTTTTTCATATATATTTTGTATTTTATTCTGATTTTTAATTGATAGTCTGGGGTGTTTATCTCCTCTTCTAGTCTCTCTGTGACCATTTCAGCTGTGTACTGTAGCTTCCATCATGACAATAAATCTAAACTCTATCTAATCTATGTTTTAAATGACACATTATTATATATGTATGTATGTATGTATGTATGTATGCCATATATCAGTCTACAGGTATTAAAGGTACACATATCACAAATTATTGAAGTAGCAAATAGTTAAACCAGTTTCTCTAAAATATTCTGTTGAGCTTCGTAGCTAAGTAGCTACTAAGCTACGTAGTTCTTAAGTTATGTCAGTACATCCAAAACAACTACTGAAGATTCATGATAGTTGGCTATAGAGTAGGCTGATATGGTTGCCATGTGAGATACTCTTTAACATATTTGTAATCAATCTGTAAACAGGATGTTAAACAGCTGGTAATTTTATACTAATCTGGTCTAAATTATCAATGTAAAATTATCTTGTCTGTAAAATACTGTAACTAACTAGAGATGCTAAAGACATGTGAGACATAGTTAAATACTGTATAATTATGAAAGAAATAATTGATAAGGGTGAAAGGTTCCTATAAATTTGGGAAAATGGGAAATGCAGACAGTTGTGGATAGTTGAGACAATGATACAAAATGATAAAGTAATATATGAAAGTAAAAAATCAGATTCTGATTTAATAAGAGCTAAATACCTGCAATGAGATTCTGAATTTTTTTTTGCAAAATAACATTTTGGGAATTTTGGGAAAGAAATTGACTAGCCTGACCCACATCTAAGGGTTAAATATGTCTGAGTTACTGAAATACTTGTGTGGTTTGATCCCCCCTCTCTGAAATCTCCAGAGTCATCTGAGTCGTTTCCCAGAGTCTCAAATCCATTTCACATCTAAGTCAAGTGAAAAAGATAGTTTATTGTTGTTGTGTGGATTTGTTTTGTGTGAGCGTTTTCTCTCCTCTTTTCTTTTTCTTTTCTCTGTATTGTATTACACTTATGTTGTATATTTTGTATGAAAATGCTGTTCTCTACTACTCTTGAGGGACTCTGGTTAAATCAGAAACTTCAAACAACAGTCGGAGCTACCAAGGATCATTTCACCATATGTAGCCTGTTGACGACAATTTGTGACCATGGAAAATAAAAGAAAAACAACATAAAACAAACAAACAAACAAAAACAAGTAAAAAGAAAAGAAAAACGTTGAAATAGCAAAATTGGACCTTCCAGAAATTCTAGAGAGGATAATACAAACCACATCACTTCAGATTTATGTTTTTCAAAGTAAACATATATATTTATTTAGTTTATAAATTTTAACATGAAGTAATCATTGGTGGTTGAATTTCACAGTAATGAAATTCATAATTAGGGCCTTTCTTTGCTTCCATACCAGCCTGAGTGAAGTGAACCTTTAACGTTTTGTTTTCTGGTCCTGACAAATCTTGGAGATAAACCCACACATTCAGCAGCAGCCAGCTGTGTGGCCGCCACACTCATTTACAATTCACTTTCACTTCTTGCTTTTGCATATAACCCTAATTTTAATCACTTCATTTGCACTTTGTGTGAGATAAGAGAATTGATTATCCACTACTCTTCAGGAGGCTTCATGTTTGACTTTCTCTCTTTTTTTTTCTTCCAGTCCACCAATCTTAGCTGTCAATACCTGAAACTCCTGTTACATGAGATGCATTTGTTGGCACGCTGTTATGTGGCGATAAAACAAGGTAAGGACATTATAGTCTCCCCACCAGTTAATTGGCATCAGAGAGAGAAATGCTGTTATAACTTCATAACTTCTTAAGTCATGCCTTGTGCACAGCTAGACGTACAGCGTTGTAAAAATTTACATTTTAATGAAATATTTGAATAAGCACTTGAAATTCACTCTACCAGGTCTCCCGGTTCTAAAACCAACATTTCATGTTTGTGTTTTGAATGGCAGCGTCAGAGAAATTAGCATGCCAGTCATACAGATTAGGAGGGCATCAGTGTAAAGTCACAGGCTTCCTCAATCAAGGTTCACTGCAGGTAAACACTACCCATGACATGTTTAAATGATAGCTTTTTTTTTCAAAGAAAGGAGGAGAAAAAAACATTAAATTCACAGGGGAGTGAGAGAAAGCCTATATAGGAATCAGAGCAGGAGGGAAGTGAATAGAAATTCAGACTGTTGCCGATGAAGGCTATCTACGGTTTACACTAATACACTTCTTTTTAGGTAAATCTGTCAGAGAACCACCAAACTATTAGCCTATTTAAATTTCCACATGAGTGGAGATGCTTCTAAATCAAAAAAATAAAATGAAAGCTTGTGTATTGTGTGCAGTTTTATTTAAGAAAGTAAGGATTATGTAGTTGTAGATAATTTTATGACCATTTCAAGTGTTAAATTGTAGGTGGTTTGACAGTTGGATTTGCCATTTCCAGCATTTTGGAAAATACTCTTATTTGTTTTCTTGCCGAGAGTAAGAAGAGATGATTGACACCACTCTGATGTCTGTACACTGAAGATGAAGCTACAACCAGCAGCCCATTAGCTTGGCTTAGCACAAAAACTAGAAAAGGGGGAAACAGCTAGCCTGGCTCTGTCCAAAGGTAACAAAATCCATCTACCAGGACCTCTAAAGCTTGCTGATTAATACAATGAATGTCAGATTTTCTTATGCTTTGACGGAGCCAAGCTAGCTGTTTCTCCTTGTTTCCAGGCTTTATGCTAAGATAAGCTAACCATCTGCTGGTGGTACTTTCTCATTAGACATGAGAGTGGTATCAATCTTCTCATCTAACTCTCAGCAAGAAATCAAATAAGCATAAATCCCAAAATGTCAGAAAGCACAATTAAGTGTATTTTACTGCAGTTCCACCAGCAGAAATGAAAATGGCATTTTCCAACATAAAACCATTTTTCAGTCTTAAAACATTAGCTCTAAAATGGCTAGCACACTGTGTGAAACCAAAGAAATAATCAGTGTCTTGCTTTTGGAGGCCCATTGTTTTTTTGTTTTTTTTATCTCCTCATCACAGATCTATCATCATTTTTAAAAACCCTCCCAGCAGCAGCTATTTCTCTGTTAATTCACTAGGAGACAAAGTGCGAGAACCAGACGTAATTATTGTAGACCTAATCGTGTTGTTTTGCATCTCTTCAATTATTCAAACCAAACATTTCTTCTAGTAATGCTGAATGCTGGGACATGAGTACAGGTCAGACAGTGAGAGCTGAAGCTGAGTGGAGACCTGCAGTACAGTTCATCACTGGAGTTACTTTGTTTACAGCAGAGCAGGATCAACCTGAGGCTGTATGCCCCACACCTGCTCCACACCAACAGGTTAGAATACTGGATCACTACACTGGAGTCCAGTCTCAACACAGAAACAAGTCTTGTTAAATTGATTTTCACCTCAAAACATAAAATGGGCCAGTTTAAAATTTTTTATCTGTAGAACGTTTTCTATGCACTATCTTTGTCAACTATTTTTGATGTACATTTCTTATGAGCAAAGAATAAAACTGTCTTATTCTACATTTTTTCATATTGTCAACAACAGTAATTTTAATCAACAATGTTTTAGTCTGTCTCTCAGCACTTTCTGACCTTCTGACCCTGACTATGGCACTCAGACTCAAGCCCAATGGTTCCTACCAAAGACATAAATCTAATAGCTCACACATAGATAGTTTCATTTTTAAATCGGGCTCTGCAATTTTGTTAATAAGCTGTGTGCTGTAGTTTTTACTTTGCTCAAACAGAAGGAAATAGTGCATTTGTCAGGGACTATTTAGGTACTATTAGCACACATTTGGTCTTCTTGGTGCTCTTGGTGTAGGTGATTGAGTCAAAATAAACTACAGTGTGTGTTAATGGTAATGAAGGAATCCAGCGCAACAGTGTCGCTCACATGTGTATTTTAATAGTTTTTAGACAAAAAAAGTACATTTTAAAGGAGCTATTTGAATGTTTTGCTATCACTACATAACAAACTTAACAGTAACAGCTGTTTACTTACCAGTCTAGAAGAAACATTGTGAGTTCAGCATCAACTCACAACTTCATTCACTCACCAAGAGCTGTGTCCAGCAGTGGAAAGTAACGCCAATGTTAACTCTTGTCTCTATCATGTCTTTTCTTCTACTGAAGTTAGCACGCTAACCAGCTAGCCCCGGCAGGTCTTTTCATTTTCTGATAGCGACTCACTGTAGCCTGCACTCTGCCGTGAAGACATAGTGCTGCTCAAAAGGCATATTATAACCATTTGTATCATAAAGACAACAATGGTTGAAGCTCTTGTCAAGTGACAATCACCACCACCCGCTCCCGGCAAGAAACAATGTTTGACAGCAGAGAAAACTTACAAAGTATTGATTTTAAATTTGTAAAGGAATGATAATTTTTAGGCTTGACTTGGCATTTAATTTGATATCTGTTTTGAACTTAACTGTACTGGGAACTGACACAAGTGGTTATGAAGTGTCGTCAATGAAATTATCACGGTTACTAAGCTAACAGTACATCTCCATGACAACTGCACTGACTCTGTTGATGGAGATTGTGTGATATAGTTAAAAACTCCAGAAAAAGTTGGTAAGTGTGTTCTCTAAATAATCAAATGAAAGACAAAACAGGGAAACTTTAAACTGAAACTGTTGATTTCAGAGAACAAAAGTCAACACGCTTCACAGCTGAGTTTCAAAGGGAAGAAACTCAGGGATATGGGTTGCTATAACAACATAAGCGAGCAGGTCTTTAACCAACATTGCATCCAGATTCAGTTCCCATCGCAGCACCTGCATTATATTGTAGTCGTCTTCAGTTAGTGAACCCATCAGTGGATCCAACAGCTCCCCCACCCTTAACCCTCTGTTACCAAGAGAAGACGACATCTGAGCATCTCAGCTATTTACTCAATGAGCGTAATTACCATTGGCTACTCACACAGGGCCTGCTAACTGATGTGATAAGTACCTTTATACTTTCATCTTCCTTTAGTTCCCTTTTTAATTGCTTGGACTCTCTTTGAAACCTAGCTGTGCCTTCTAATAAAGAAGAAAGCGGGCCCAGCTGTGAATTACTGATTGTTGTGTTGGAGCTGGAGCTGGTAGTGATACAGGCCTTGCGGTATTGTTGTGTATGCGTGAGTGTAAGCGTGTGTGTGTGTGTAGGGGTGGGGGGCAGTGAGGCATGCCTTTTGAACAGCAGGTGGTAATTGAAACAAAACAAGGGCTGATTAGGGAAGCGTCTGGCAACTCATGATCCAAACAGCGAGCTGCCGAGGAGCCCAAACACAAGAGCCCTGGAATAAAGTGGTCATCATCTAATTAACAGAACACATTTTAATTACTGAGTAAACCAAGCAGTGCAGTGTGTCAATTTAACTGATGTGGTAAGTGCCAGTTTACAATATCAGAAACAGACAAATAATTGGAATCTAATTACAAGCAGGTCTATTGCACACCAGCGCCTACAGCCCGTCTTAATAAACAAATTTTTACATCAAACCATGAATAACAAACACTGCAGGACAGCTAATTGCCTTGCTGCAATGTTGGGAGTTTGCCAGCTTTGACTATTTGACTGAAGCTCTTGTGTGAATGGGTGAGGCTGTGCCACACTTTAATTAGAATAAAGTGAACAGCAGCCATCCACGTTTGTTTTTGCATTCTTACAGAGCTAAATAATACGACTGTGGGCTGCTCGGTGTCTGTGGGGCAGGACAGAGCAATAACAGAGCATCTGTTTGGGGTTAAACAGCGACATTCTTGACTGTGGAAGAAAATGATTAGTGATCTGTCAGTGAAGTTAAAGGGTCAGTTCAACCAGTTTACAAAAAGAACATGTTTTCTTGCTTACCTCTAGTTTTGGTTTTATTGCCTGTATGTGGTTCTCACAGCATTGAAAAATGATCCTGTTTCAAGAAGTTTATCTGCCAGGAAAAGAACAAAAAGTGTATTATGAATTAAAATACTAAAGTGAGTGAGTCAAAATGGCAATGTAAGTTCAGTATCAAACTTGATTCCTTACTCAGGTAGAGCTGTCTCCAGAGGTGGAAAGTAACACCAATGTTAGCTCTTATATCTATCATGTATTTTCTTCTACTGAAGTTAGCATGCTAAGCTAGCCCCAGTGCATCTTGTCTCTTTCCAATAGCGACTCACTGTAGCCTCCAATCTGCCCTGAGGACGTAGCAACAACCTCTTGTCTTGTAAATGCACCAATGGCCCAAGCTCTTGTCAAGCGACAATCACCACCACCTGCTCGTAGCAAGAAACCATGTTTGGCGGCAGAGAAAACTTACAAATAGCCCCTTTAACTTACCATGGGTATTTCTTTTTCTTCAGGGTTTCTTTTATGATCTTCCAAAGCATCTTGGTCAACATCTCAGATTTGTTTGGTCAGGTGTTGTGCTCAATGACAGCCCAGTTTTCCTGGTTGGAGAAAAGAAATCAACTAATGACAGGTCTGTAGTCATTATGAGAATGGGAATTCATCTTCCTACACATCTAGCTAGATACATCACTGGAAATTAGCAACAGAAACATGAACACAGATGAAGTCAATGCAGTTGCGCAGTCAAATTACAGAAATAGCGACTCTAGTCGTATTTCTTTAATTAAGGTTCAAAACATTGAGCTAACTGTTCCTAGCAACACTTCTTAAAGAACACACTGTCAACAGGTTTTCATTGGGACCATTCAATTCTTTGGTAGAAAGTCATTCAAAGGAACAAATAACAAACACATGACAGTGAGGTCTGTGGATTAATTGTTTCTGGATAAAGATAGAGCTGTTGATTTTTTAATACTGTGAGCACCACATATAAAGTCCACTGACTTGAAGCTCAGGGTGGGCTGATTGATACATAAAGTACTGATCCCGAAAACATTTTCTTGCAACTTTTCTCAGTGCATGCACTTTATGCTTCTCTACTGTTGATATGTGCATGCAACTTGTTAATTCAGAGAATTCGGTGAAGTAAAACATGCAACTATTTCAGTGCTCGCTCGTAGGCAGGCATCAAGGGGAAAGCTGCACGCTCGTAACGCAAAAGCAATCTTTTGTTTCAATTTGTACTGCTCAACGTTTGGACACATTGCTTTCAGTCAGTCTTTAGAACTTGAAATGAAAGAGCACATCAAATTTATGAGAATTTCAGAGAATTCCCACAAAAAACATGTTTTTTATTCAGGAGGCTTCATGTTTGGCAGATTTGTGAGTGAAGAAAATGCATTTAGACACATGCAAATGATGCACCCCGCAAATCAAAAGTCATGATCATAAATAAAGACTCTTCCTGTGTGATACCACATTAGTTTCTTTTAGGTAAAAAAGTATTGGTATAGGTATCGATGTTGATGATTCTGGCTGTGGTATAACTTGGTATTGCAAGGTATTGTATGTTTTATTTGAACCAACCTGCACAGCTATTAGAGGAATTAAAACCATACTTAAACTGTAGTTTGTTGCATTTAAGGGTCTATATTTAGCGGATGTAAATGTGAAAATTATTCACAAAGTCTAAAATTTTGGTGTTAAAATTTTGTCCAGTTAGACTGAATTTATGTATTGAAGGCGAGTATTGGCTGATCATGTCACTGTGTCAATATATCTACAGAGACCCACTGTTCCCATAATATTTCATCCAACTTTATGGACTATAATAATATCATATGTTAGTGCCTCTCTGAAAGTTACTGTGCAGTTAATTTATGCGAATGCTTCTGTTAATGGCTGATTTTTTTAAACTACACAAACACCTTCCATTACTGTGTGTTCCCTCTTACTTTATGTTATCTGATCCAGTTTTTGATCAGTGTCATGACAACACGGACACACGTGAAGCCTGAGCATCCTGTGAAATACTGCCAACAGAAAGATTGCTTGTGATTTTATATCGTTTCCATTAAATCTTGTCTTTCAAAGGCCTTAATTAATAATACACTTGACATTTATGTTTTCCTGCAATAAGCTAAGCAAGAAACGATTTATGTCACCTAAAGCTTTTTAACAAATCAATGCAACTATTTGTAATTGCTTGTTTCACAAGATTAAAAGTGCTTAGACTTGATCTTTGTCTCCTGTTTAGTGGCCAACATGACCTGTGCCTCTGTCGTAAAAACACAAGTCCTGGTCATCAGCATTAGCTCCTGTCACCAAATCCATATCGCTATTATTTCTGGAATTTTAATGGTGTTACAATTTATAGCTTATCAAATGCAGTTACCTAAATTGCTGTTAGGGAAAGACAGTTTAACTGTCTCTTTTTAATTACGATATAATTTAATGTTGAGGCTGAGATGGGAGTCCTGCAGCAGATGACAAACACAGGTCTGTGTTAAACTGTTCTGCAGGTGGAAATATCTGGTATATCCTACAGTGTGAGTTTGTATCAGTGAGAAACTTTTGACACATTAACAGCCAAACAAACAGGCTGCATTCGGTATTAAGAGGCTGCAGAAAGTGCGTCTTTCATGTGCAAGTCAAACTTTAGATGTGGACTTAATTCTGCTTTGAGAGTTGATACAATAAAAAAATGCAGCTCACTGTACGAAACAGATGCAATGAGGAAACTTGAGGAAACGATCTGAACAACCAGCATTTTATTGCATGTTTAGAATGCTCACGTCAGTCATCGCCACTGACAACAACAGAGTGGTCTGCATCAGACAGACAAGGAATGATGAGGAGGTTACAGACTGATGGAAATGATGAGCAATAATATTTCTCTATAAAAAAACAGGAAAAAAAGAAAGTACAGAGTACATCTTCAAAGAAAAAAAAAGAAAGAAAGAGAAAGAAAGAAAGACAAGCTGCTGCAGGATGAGAGCACCGTGACAGCTCTTCGGCTGCCTCCCCCTACCCCCTCTTCTTTCCCTCCCTCCCCCCTCCATGTAGAAAAAAAAAAAAAACAAAGTGTGATGTGAGAGAGGGAGAAAGAGGAAAGAGGGGGACGGAATGACAGCGGGCTGGATGGTTAGTGATGGATGAAACAATGGCGTCTTAGCTCGGGTGCCAGTGTGTGTGTGTGATGTTGTGGGGGATCTGATGCCACACGGCCGCAGTTTGCAGGACGTTACACCTTCGACCTGCCTGCTGTGCTTGGTTTGACTCATTTACAATGACCCTTGAGATAAAAATATAAATATCTTGATGCCAAACAAAATGTTTGTGTTTTTACCTACGTGAAGTGGATGAGAAGGACACATCTCTGATGCGCGAATGAAATGAATTTCTCAAACAAAAAAAAGGAAAAAAAAAGAGACAGCATTTAACAATATTCTTTACATCTTGGCACTGCATATTTTTCTTCTTTTTCCTATTAATTTCATATAAAATATCATTAGATTGATACACCCTTATATTATTACTGACCACTTAAACCATACCCCCACCCCCACCACCCCCATCTCTGTGACCCTGGGATTAGTCATGCAAGATATTTCCATCTTGTAGAGGAAATATACCTGTCTGCCCTTTTCTCAGAGCAGTAATCTTTAACATACAGCCACAGAAGGCAGTGGTTGGACCATCAAAAGGAAGTATCAAAAACAGCTTAACACAAAGAGGGAAAAAAATCTGTACAAAATGCTTAGGTCAATGATAACAGAGAAAAGTCTGTTTTCTATATTACAGTTTAAAATCCAAAATCGGGGATAATCTCCCCCCCAGCCTGCCCCTGCCCAGCTCACCCAGATGTCTGTGAGGATGATGTGATTTTTTTTTTCTTTTTTTTTTTTTTTTTTAAAGCAAGGATTACTAAGTAAAATACATTTGCAGCACAGTTTGCTATTCCAATACATACAGCAGTTTTTCTCATAGCTATTTCATAGTTAATACAAAGCAGTGGCGATAAAGCAAACATCATAACACAAATGTATTTTTTGATCTTAAAAAAAAACAAAAAAAAAAACAAAAGAGAGAGAGAGGAAAGGACAGGAAAAGACAAAGGCTATACTGACATGTATGTACAACCTAATATTGGAACGCCCTTAAAACAACCCATCAGAGAACAGACAGGATGAATGTGCCACACACAGCTGGGTGATATCTCCATGAACAAAAGGCCTGAGGTTTGGATTGGTTTTGGCAAAAAGGATGAAACCTTTAAGATAAACAAGCTCTAATTTTCTCATTTTTCTTATTTTTTTTTTTTGTACTTTTTTCTCTCTACAGTATCAGACTACACATGCAAGACATACAACTAAGTGCAACTGAGTGAAATGTTTGTTTATTTCTCTTCTCATTTAATTGAATCATTCCCTATAGGTTTGAAATGAGGTATGCGTACTAACGGTTTTCTCATGCTGTTATCTTTAGTAATGTCAAGCTACACATGCTGAGAATGTTCTAATCTAACCAGCGCTTTTCCCTCCTTTTTGAATACCAAACAAACCAGCCAGATGACTGGGGGTTTGTGGATGAGCTCGGCTCTGTTCTCACGATCCTAGCCCCGGCTGTAACTGACCCATCCCACAGCTGCCTGGATATTAAATACATCTTCTGGAAACCACAGATTGCCCTTTTTCCTTTTTAGTTAATGAGCGGTGAACTTAAAAAAAAATAATAATAACAATAACAATAACTGCCATAAAGTACCTTGTACCCAGCTTATTAGTTGACAGGAGTGTTTTTTAATATAAAAAGTAATAAGTTGACAGAAACTAAACACAATCATAAAGTCTTGCCAATCTTAACAAAGACACTAAAACCCCTAACAAGTGGCATACAATCATTTCAAAGCATACAAAAGTTAAGGAATAAAAGAAGAGACACATTGAATCATTGTGTGGTCCAGTTGAAGTATAGAATCCATTTCACATTGTTCTCTGCAAAGCTTTTCCCATTTACCAGTATATTTTTCCTCATCAGCTTTTCTCTACATACCCTTTATGTTGCACACAAATCTGTTCCTGACCAAAAAAGCTCCCTTTTCAACTCACTGGCCCAAAGACGAAGAAAAAAAAAAAAAAAAAAAAAAGTTTCCCTAATTTGGTCATCATGTAGTCAGACTATCAGCGCCTCCCATTCAGATTTGGTCACTGCAAAAAATTACTGCAGCTGTCCTGTTCAAGACACCCCCCCCTTTGGTTTTTTTTTTTTTTTTTATTATAAAAATGAATGAAAACACCAGTTTGAGGAGCATTTCCCTCGATTCAGTCTGCCACCGGCCCGACCGCAGCCGCTGAGATCGTCCAATGGGAGACAATGGAGGAGAGATATTTGGCCTTATCAGCTATTGCATGGAACACACAACATTGACTTTGTAGTTTATCTTTGGTAGTCACAGAACAAGATATTAAAACACATTAACAACTTAAAAAAAAGCCAAATAAAACATAAAATAATAATAATAATAATAATGATAATAAATAAAACAAATTAAAAGTGGTTGATTGCAGTCTTGAAATTCATGGTCTCTTTAAAATTTAGCTCTATCAAGGCTGGAATTTTTTTTGTCGCTGCGTCACAAAACCACATGTGGATTTCACTCAGTTCAATGTTGTGGACTACAACTATTGGCTTTTTGGGTGACACTGAACAACGAGGCATCCACATCCCCTACATGGCATATACTGTACGTCTGGGCCCCTTTCTGATGGCTGTCAAATGCTGGAATGTGCAATGTTTAGGTCTTATTGCAAAGTCTTGGGATTTTGTTCCCTTGGAGGAAAGAAAATGAGCATTTCATCTGGTGTGCAATTATTAACACTCACTAAAAAACTTAAAACTGGTCATGCGTGTGATACAAATAAAACTACAGGGAATGCACGTTTATCTTTCAAGCTCTGAATGAAATTACAGCGTGGAAAGCAGACACGTTTGATTAACAATGACAGTTGTGTTCAGGAATCACAATTAGTTGGTCTAAATCATTATCTCGCCGGTGCACACCTGACATTTTCATTTTGCTTTAAAAAACCCGGAGCTTGTAAGTGATCAGAAATTCTGTTGCAGCTAAGCATGCTCTGCCGTGAGGGGCTGTTTTAAAGTATAATTTCATAAGGATAAACCATAACCTGCATGATTTCTCTGTCATTCATTCGCATCTTAAATTAAGCTTCATTGATGCGTGGAGAGAGCCTTCATTATGAGTAGTGCATTGCCAATGGACTTCATGAGGGAGGGGGTGAGGGGTGGGCTACACCTCAGAGTGGTGGTGACTTTTTTTTTCTTTTTTTTTTTTTTCTTTTCTTATGCTGGGAAGATTGTGGAATAAATGACAGAAAAATACTGCTCGGTATCTGACATTCTGCTTCATGTGTGTGTGTTTAAAAGAACAACATGAAAGGAAATCATAAACATTCATCATCAAGTGCTGACCACACAGAATCTCCACAGCATGGGCATGAGGTCTGATCAGTTTAAAGAAATAAAAAAAAAAAAAGAAAAAAAAAGATGCAACATCAAGAACAGCATTGAATGATGGAAAAGACACATTATGTTGATATTTTAGAACCTCTCACCCCCCAAACAAAAAATACACCCAAATAAAAACATCCCTCCCACCCTAGATGGAATCAAACCAATCAGAAGTGTTGAAGGCAGTGACAATGAACAGAAGTCTGCACTCGTTCTCCCTTACACACACACACACACACACACACACACACACACACACACACACACACACACCACACAACACAACACCACACACGCAAGCACGGTGTAAATTAAATGTCAGTCATTCTCTCTCTCTTCAGTTTGTGGTTAGATGTGTGTGTCTGTGACAGAGAGAGAGAGAGTGAGAGAGAAAGAGAAAGAGAAAGAGAGAGAGGGAGTGGGGGTGGGTGGGGGAGAGACACAACCCCTCCTGCAGTCCGCAGAGTGCAGTACGTCCTGGCTGCACGGCGAGGGTCTCCCAGAGTCTGACCGCGAGCACGTCGCCCCCGTACCAAACAAGTCCGTCCGACACATGAGTAGAAATGAAGTTTTCACTTTTTTAAGCTTTACTTAAATCAAAAGTAGAAAGGAATCAGAAAAGAGGACCCTCACGTCGGGCGTATTTCTGTGTTGTTTGTGTGTGTTTTTGCTATGTATTGTAATGGCACTAAAAAGTTAACTTGGAGACATTTGAGAGCTGTCATCAGTGGCTGAGACTGCAGTTCAGTGTTTGTTATCTGCGGAGCGCTTCTCGTCTCCCAGATGACCCAGACTGCCTCGGCCTCTGAGGCTGGGGAGGGCTGGCGCTAACCCTTACAGCATGTCGTCGTGGCCCTGGTCGTCGTCGTAATCTCTGTGGTGATCGAAATCCGGACTGTGATTGGCGGTCGTTACCAGGGAGAGGGGCCCTTCATGGTCTTCGGGGTCCAGTGGTTCCTCCTTAACGCTGATGTGATGCCTGGAGGAGGAGAAGAGAGTGAAAATGTAGCTCCACTTCTGCCATCCTTAACTTTCTTACATCCTTTTTTTTTTTTTTTTTTTTTTTTTTATAACCTCTCACACAGGCAGCCACAAAGTGATACAGACCTGTGCTGATTCTGTTTATAGAGAAGGAAACAGGGGAACAAAAACAAATGTCTGGCTACAGTGAGACTGTGAGTGGGGGCCTCAGTGGTGCTGATGATAATTTCAGCTTTCTTTTGAGCTATTCCAATCCCGGCAAAGCTGCAGGCTTTTTATTTTCATGGCAACCGACAACAGGGTATTCACTTAGAATTGATAAATGAGGAAGATTAACAACGTGAGACGAGGAGAGGAGAGAATGGACTCTGCGGAGCGAGTGGGCTGCCGTTGTCAGCCTCCTGGTGGCGGAGGATCAGCGGCGCGCTGTGTGTTCCCCTTCCTGCTCGTTAACATGCACAACCTGCGAGGCGGGTCTCCAGAGGACGACCCCGAGCCGGCTTCTATCATTAATCAACTTCAAGCAAACACAGCGACCAGACACCGCCATACATGCTTTAAACTCCAGAATTAATGCATATTTTCAACCAAGTGTCAATAAGGGAAGAAAAGCGCTGGCAGGAAAGGCGCGCGAGGAGAGCAGCAGCGGCGCACTCGGCACAACACTGTGATAAGAAACAGAGCCCTTATGAGAATAATAACGCTGTCACTTGTAAACAAGGCAAAAAACATGAGCCCCCCCCCCCAGCTTACAGCCTGGGCAAAAGAGCCACTAAAGAGATGAGATCTGCCAAATTTCTCATTACAGAAACAGAGCAGGAATGAAGCGCAGGGGGAGAGGAGGCCTGGCTGTGGCAGAGGAAAAAAAACAAAAAAAACATTATGAGCAGCTGCAGGGGACTTGCTGCTCTAACCTGCGGTGCCAGGCTGCTGTAGTGGAGGTAGAGCGGTGTCAGGATGAGGCACCGGGCTCATTTACTACAACAACAAGGGACAACTGGCACATTCTTCATCACCAAAGCACACATTTGATTTATTCACACCAGGACGTCTTGTGTAATTTGCAACTATTGTGATGGAGACGCTTGTATGCTAATGAGCTGACATATTTTGGTGTAAATTATAAAAAGGGGAAAAAGTAAAGTCAGCTTTTCTATCATTTTCACATCAAAGTAACTCCACAAGTGCCGTAGCCTCAGGTCTGACTCTGTGGCTGCAGGGCAGACATGAAATTGTTATTATTATGCTATTGAACTGCATGCTGATTCTACACTTTGCTTATAATTAGACTTCTCTGGATACCTGACTCTCGTCTGGCTGTTTAACAGAAACAGACTCTGGTTTCTTCGCTGTGTTAAAAAGCTGTGTCCTGTCGAGCGGCAGCACATGTGGAAAACACATGTTGTTGCACAGTTAACTGTGGTGATGAACTTGTATTAGCAACAGTGTGAGCCAAAGTATCAAAGAGGAACAGGGGTGTTTTTGCATATGTTAGTTTAAGGCTCATTCCCTGAGTGTGAGGACACTTGCACTGATGGGGCCACTGTATATAACCTTTAATGCTCAATCTGAAGGAATGAAACGGTGGGTATGTTTTGTTAATAAGAGAATAAAGTTCTTTAAAAGCAAAAGAAAACAGTTTTAACTCATTTTGTACTTGCATAAAGCTTATAGACATAATTATGGAGAAAGAGTTAGCGAGCTCTATCAGCCTAAAGATAGAAGCAGAGGGGCAGAGGGAGAAGCAGGCTGCCTTCAGGCCAGCACACCCATCCTGTCTCTGCCTTTCCTGTTCCACAGCCATGCTCAGAGCTATGTTCACAGTGATTAGGGATGGCACTTTCCTCCATTTGGCCAGGAGCTCATTACTGCCCCTTTTTTTTTTTTTTTTGTTTTCAGGCAGAATTTCCCCCAAGCTCAGACATTTCAGGAGGCCATCCCCGAGTCTACGCGCGCTGCACATCGGTGGTCTGCCCCCACATCTGGAAACGATGCAGTGTGCGCCGTATTATTTTAGGCTTCAAACAACTTAGCAGACACTCCTATACAACAAGTGAACGGGGAGCTGCGGTTTCCAGGCCGACCGCAACTTTCCTACATGAGAATCTTGGATGATGTCCTCCAGACTAATTATGCTTTTGTGTTGTTTTTCTTTCAGCGGCTCAGAGGCGTTTCTGAATGTGTTGCAGCTCATGTTGCACCGTGTCGGAGCCAGCAGCTCTGTCACTCTACGTTCTGGCATTTTATAAATATTTTAACAAATTGGAATGCTGATTATGGCGAGACCGAGACAGACAGCAGGACACATAAAGGAGAGTTCATAAACTCGCTGTTAAAATAACAGAGGGGCTCCGGTCTTTTCTTCCCGAACGGTCTGATGATGGAAGCTTCGAAAAGGTGGAGTTTCCTTTTCTGCAGGGAGGCCAGCCGCAGCTCTGGCCATGACCCCACACACCACACCAATATCATCCCTCTTCATTTTATTTATTGTCCTCCCTGGCATTGTTTCTATTTCATCTGATGCCATGCATTAGGTAATTTTAGTGCGTTTTGGGTGGGCGCTGTCTACATCTATTTAGAGTATTACTGTCTCAGTGGAGTTGAAACTCTTTCCTTTTATTCTCTTTTCTTACACAGACTGTGTTGGAGATAGAAAGCGTGTGTGCCACTCACATAGCTGGCAGGGGCGAGCGTCCTGGGCTGCTGTCACTGCCGTTGCTGTTTCCATGGTCCATTGCTCCATTCATCTCCTCACGGATGGCGTTAGCCAGGGAGTTGAGGGTGGGACTTCCAATGGAAGCAGTAGTGTATAGAGGTATGTTGTTTTCTGCCATTGAAGCCTGAAAAGCGAAGCCCAAAGCATTAAATGTGAAACGGAAGAGAGTTGTCAGCACTTTCTCAGTTGCCCATCACTCTTTTCATACGAGTACATCCCCTCAAAACAACGACTGGGTGACTGCGCTTATGAGACGGACAGAGACTTTTATTTTTTCTCTTTCGAAGTTGGTAGTGAGGCAGCTACAGGATGAAGTCACATTTTATTTTTACCTGGAAGGCAGCAGAGAGGGTGGGACCATAGCCCAAGCTGGTCTGGATGTTCTTCACTAAGGCTGGACTTCTGCAAACAGAGAAATTGAATTACAACCACAGACTCGTGTCTCACCTAGCATGCATTCCTCGGCTACAGTATCTTATTTCATAAAAAGAAATCAATGCACTTTGTATAAGAACTAAATACATTTACTGGTGTAGTAATGTGGAGATTAAGGCAATAGTTCTGAGATGTTCAATCACTTGACAATACCACACAACTATCACCACTTTCATGGGAAGAAGGACTAAGCTGATGGAGGTAGATCTTGTGAAAGCATGATGGATGGCGAGCTAAACACAAAAAGCATGATGGCAACACTGGTGGGGAGCATGCAGGTGAGGTTGGGGGGGGCCTCAGGGGGTTTTGCAGGGCAGGAGGAAGTGCTTACTGTACGAGCAGCTCATCAAAGTTCTCATCAGTGGCGTATTTCCGAGGGCGGCCTCGCTGTATGTGGCGGCCGCGCTTAAACTCGTCATCATCAACAGTCCAAAAGGACCCAAACTCATCCTCTACTCTCACAAAGCACTTATGCAGGGAAAGGTTGGTGCGAATGGCACCCTGGGAAAGCAAACCAGCAGGGGGAGGGGGGGGCAGATGCAGATGCAGTGATCGACAGGAGAGACAGAGGACGGACACACACACAGACAGACAGACGACAGACAGACAGACGAGGGGAGAGGGTGAGGATCAAAATGAAAATAAGCCACTGTGGGTTATGAAGCATCACCAAAAGGCTTCTGAAAGCATGAAGGGGAGGCACGCCAAAGCAAGCGGGGACTTTGGACGTTATGGCAGACAGACAATGAGATGGAGCAGCAGCAGCAGCAGCAGCCTCTTCCCATCAGTCAACGGTGAGACAGACGCTAGTCGAAGCTCAAAAGGCCGAACCTACCCACTGATCTTTTGAGGCCGTCTCTTTTGGAACTCTATTTCGTCGACTGTCCACACAGCCCCTTTTACGTTTTCTACTCGCACAAAACACTTGTGAAGACTAAGATTATGCCGGACTGCATTCTGCAGTTGGTGCAAAGACAAAGAGAGAAGAAAAAGGTTGCTATCAGTACAGTAAACATGTCTGCATGGGAAGAATTTCATTTCAAAGAAGAAATATTTTGACAGGCACTGGAAGAAACCTGAATGAAAACAATAAATAAACCAGAATGTTATTGGCAGTAAATGGTCCTTGAGTTTCAAATGACTTAAACAACACGTAAATATTTACTGGTCTCCATGACAATGGAGTTAGTGACATACTTTTTTCTTATCATTCAGACAGTCTGAACAGTGTGAGATGTTATAAACTGACATTTTATTCCTGATATTTTTTTTTAAGTCCACTCCAGATCATTTAGGTATGAAAGTAGACCTGCATACATCGTCCCCTTTTTATTCCAATAGCTATACTGAGCGCATGTGTATACAGTAAGTGTGTGTGTGTGTGTGTGTGCATGTGTGTATGTGTATGTATGTGTATGTGTGAGTGGAAAGAGAGTTGTGGAATCCAGTGTTTATAACACCAATGTGCCCCTATGGAAGGGCTGTCAGTAAGTGTGGGAGCTCATGGAGAATGGGGGTGGTGCAGGGTGTGTGTGTGTGTGTGTGTGGGGGGGATCAGCTAAGGTTTAGAAGGGGCTTTCATCACTGTCTTTCCCATTAAAATCTCACTTTCTCTGACTCCAGTCATTTCGTTTTTAAGGCTAATGTTTTGTTTTCATTTTGTGCATGCATGCGTGTGTTTGTGTGTGTGTGTGTGTGAGTGTGTGTGTGTGTGTGTGTGTGTTTGTGGCCTGGTAGAAAACAGAGTGTTCCCTTCTGAAGTGAGTGTGAGGGACTCAGCCAGGAGTCACTGGCAGAGCACTGCTATGTTAAACTAATGCCACCCACCCTTTCTATTTCGTTCTCTTCTTTACAAGAATGCACATATGCTTGGTTTCTCTGTGTGGTTCGTGTGTTTGTTTAAAGGGTGGTTCATTTGGACAGAATAAGTGGGGGATTGTTATGTATTTGTGTAAAGGTTCATTTCTGAAGGTATTATGCCTGGCTATCATTTAATTCTGCCTAACATCAACACAATGTCTCCTTCTTCTCTGGTGCTGGTCTGAAAGAGTCAGGAGGAACAGCAGAATTACCTTCCACGTTGCTGCGTTGCGCCTAAAATATGCAAACATTCGTGTGAACCAGTTGTAGATTTCGTTTAGTGTTAGCTGCTTTTCTGGAGATTCGAGGATCGCCTGGATGAGGAACAGTGACAGAAACAAACATTTACAATTTTGCTTCCTTCACAAAATGATCAATAATTCACCAGAGGCATGCGGGTTTGTGTGTTCTCTTGAGGAAAACACAGACAACAGCTAAGAAACTGTCTATGTAAAAAGTGCACTGTGTTTATAGAAGTCTTCTGCACTTTCTATTCAAAAACGGCAGATTTGAATATATTTCCTTTTGTGGGTGTAAATGAAGGGCAAGCGAAAACATTTCTCAGGCAGATTACAGGGCAGCAATTATGGCCGGCTCAGATTAATTCCTGAGATCCCAGATTACTACGGCCGAGCGATAATTGACTGGCCATCTTAAAACAGGTTCATCCCTACTGTTGTGTGAAATGAATTTGGTAATAATCACAGCCACTGAAATGCTTAATCAAATGCAATTGTCATATGTGGCTGTTTTTTGAATCCCGTACGCATTCTTGCACTCATTTGAAGACGGTTAATCTGCCCCTCAGTTTAAATTGTGTTCAAAAATTTTTAACAAGAAGCGAAGACAGAGAGAGCGAGAGAGAGAGAGAGAAGACGGACAAAAAGTAGTTTGTGACCTTCCGAATAGCAGAATGTGCAGCAGCTGTATCTCTGCCGGCTACTTTCCAAATCAAATAGATTAAAAGTTCAAGCAGAGTCCTTACCTGTCTTATTAGTGAGGCGTACGTGAATGGCGGTCTAACATCTGCATTCATGTAAAACTCTTTGTTCTGACTGATATCTGCACACAGGAAACAAACACACACTGTGTCAACATGGAATAAAATGATCAGGAGTCAACAGCAATGTCCAATTAGAGGCTGATAACGCAAATTATAGCATGATTACGTGGCTGTGTGTGTATATACAGATGCAGCATGTGTGGTTATGTGGTTATTAAGCAGGACAGATGAGTGTGACTGTGTGTGTGCTTCCTGCAGTACCTGGAGAGATGGGCATGTTGTACTTTTCAGAGTAGCGCCGTCGCATGGGGCCCACGCTGTGGAGGCTGTTGGCTGTGATGACGGAGTGGGTCTGGGATAGCGGTGTGAGGGGTGCTGTCGGTGTGGTGGGGGTCTGGGGCAGGCTCAGAGGAGGAGAGGCCTCTGGGGCCGACTTAGACAATGTGACGTTGGACACCAGGTTGAGCTGAGGAGAGGAAGTCAGACCAGGGCCGAACAAACAGAGACACACAGACAGACAGGAGCTCAGTTAGTCCGCTAATTACCCCTGTGTCTCAGACACCTCATTGACTATGCATATCTCTTCTCTAATTGCAGGCGGGACCTGAGATGATCCATGAACGTTTGCTAAATGTTTGGAAAACAACCCTGGAGCCCCACTCCTCCGCTCTCCACCTCCTCCATTCTTCACACTCCTCCCTCCCTCCCTCCCTCTTGCTGCCGTGTCAGGCCCGTTCCCAGCTTTCTGTTTCGCCGCCTTTGTTTAATCTTTTGTCCCGTTTGGACAACACCCCCCCCCCCCCCCCCCCACCCCACCTTATCAATTCCCCCCACTTGTGGCCTCTGCAGCGTGGTAACCGGTGAGGGTTGAGTAGTGAAGGGAAGATGGGCGGCCCGAACAGCTCTGAAAAATGACAGTGTGATTCTCACCAACCGCTGAGCAGCCCTGCTAATAAGGCAGCCAGAGGAAGAAGCCAATCTGGGCTAATTACAAGCTGAAATTTTATAATGAGGACTCTAATTAGGAGCTGCTTACAGAGGTGATCTGATGATTAACTACTGTATATGACTGACCTCCATCATCAGGGCCATGATGGCCGCAGTAAAGATGGCATTTTCATGGACAGCGGTGTGCAGAGAATATTTGGTTTCACCACTGAGGCCTGTGTGTGTGGATGGGATGGGTGGGCTGAGGAGAAGGAGGGATTTAAGTAATAATGGCTACAAGGTAAACTAATTATGGCAAGTGCTCCAAAGGTATAGCATGGCTTCCAGCAGCTGTGGCGGCTCCGAGCCAAGTGCCAAGCCTCCGTACTGAAGCAGCAGTCAAGTGGAAAATTCTAGCCTGACCCCCTGCTCCAGCTATTAATTGGCAGGAAAACTAATGACACATATACATATTCCCACAAAATTGTTCTAATTGCTAATTTGCCGAAGGAGGCCAGTTTCCAAATTAAACATGACTTCAGACTGTGAGAAAAAGAAAAAGGAAAAAAAAAAAAAAACAGAGAGAGAGAAATAAAGAGCTGGAGAAGGGGAGGACGCGTCTCATTGCTGACATCAGTTGTTGGTTACAAGGGATCAGATGTCGGGAAGGTGATGGTGGTTTTTAACATCTGACTCTACACAAAAATGCAGGACTACCAAATTACCACTCATCACCAACAGGTATAATAAAGACATCTAAGACTGACACGTCCATTATTTTATTTTATTTTATTTTACACATATTCTTATTGTATAAAAAAAAAAAGAGACATTCATTGATTATTAAGCTGTAAACCGCTCTGCTTTGTGTTTTCTGACTCTCCCATTTTAACAGACATGTGTCCAAGTCCTCACAATGTCTATTTATGTCTTGGAGGCTGAACTCTGCCTTTTTGGCCGAGTCTGCCCAAATAATTTGGATTATTGCTGGGATGCACAAGTGCACACTACATCCTCACCAACAGTAGCAGCAGAAGATGTGTTATTCTAAATCATGAACAAAATAAATCACACTTGGGTTTGCGTGTTTCTGACACAATGCTATCAATAGAATGGGGCTGTGGTGTTGACTTCTCTTCCTGTGGATTAGCAGGCTTTGTTTCATGTTTCATCCATATTCCCTGGCCATAAACACAGAGAGGCTTCAACAATAGGCCAGACAGGCTGGTAATAGCCTTGCCTTTGTTTGCCTCACCATTTGGGCTCACTCCAGTGCCTAGACAAAATGAGACTTCAGACTGAAATTAATTAAATGGTAATTGGTGATCTAATTATACTGGCTTTGACTCGGCAAGCTGCTAAAGAAAATAAACAAAAAGTCCCTCCTTAATTATGTATGGCGTAAAAGGTCAGATTTCTGACAAGAATGCTTAGTGACACCGAGTGCAGACACCCACCCACACACACAGAGGCAAACACAAACACACACACAGGCGCAACCACACACACAGAGACACACACTGCTAATGTGGCACATTTTGTTTTGATCCCCCCCCCGCCCCCATCCACCTCAGAATAATAAAATGAATCCTATTCATTTGACGTTGTGCATGCACAGTATCAGTTTGTTTGTCTTTAATTATAACTAAATGTAAACCAGCAAACTCATCTGAGATGCTTTGCTATGACAGCTGGCTACTTAAACATGCCTTTATTATATGCAACAGCACAGAACAGCACAAAAACAGAACTAGTAATTACTGCAAGAACACAATTGTTACTTCAGAGTGTCTCTATCTGCAGTCAGCTCTGAGAATACTTTCATCCAGCATCTTCTCTGAGGAGGGTTTATTTTTTTTATTTTGGTGGCCACCTCTGATGCTGCAATCTTACTAAAGCCTGAGTGGGGCCGCTGGCCCTGACCTGTGTAAGGCCACCACTCACCCAGCCGAAGCCAGACATATTTATCATAGCATTTCATAGCAGCTCCCAGCAGGAAAAGCGGTGCTGGAGAATGGGAGTCTATTTATTTGAATAAAAATCCCAGCTCGCCCCCTTGAGAGTGTTAACGCTGAGCTCTGACACAGCTATTCTCTCAGGCCCCGGGGAGAGAGGAGAGGTAGCGAACTCAAGATGCTATCTGCCGCCCCTACCACTTTTCATATACAAATGTCCCTGTGTCAGAGCCCTCGTTTTGCACTCTAATCTACACAATCAGTGTGTGTGACACAGGCGCAGCTTTAACAGACAGCCTATTGTCGTTCAACATCTCCAGGCGCTTTATGTTGACTGGCTGCGCTGTGTGGAGCGCACATGCAGCCTCCGCACGTCAATAGCCACCTCTCTGAGTGTAAATAAATGATCCAAGCTGCACAGAGTTTTCAGAGACAGGACGCCTGCATGTATATTGTGCGTCCGGGTGTGTGATTTCAGATTCACACCCTGCAGTGAAATGATCTTTACACATTTGGCTCTCTGAATGAACTGTCATACAGATTGAATTATGGTCGTGAGGCCCCTTCTTAAACAAGACAAAATAGCGCAGACACTTAAATGCCATATGTTAAGCCCCTGCCCCTATAGGAAAGGGATTAAGCAGTGGGCTTTAGAGCATGGCATATATTAAGAGTGATAAGCATGATGTTTGGAATGTGTCACAAAGATAATACATTGATTTGCTGTTACATTTATTAAGGATTTCAGTGTCTAACCTCCAGCAGATTTTGGCGAATCACCAGTAAACCACATATACTCCAAGCATTTGCGTCTCCTTTCACATCCTGCAAGATTTTAATTTCTGTAAAATTACCTTTGTTCACAGTCCAGTAACAACAGTAACAGTGCAATCTGACTTCCATGCCAAACTCAATTTAAATAACATTCAAGTTAAAATTAAAAAACTAAAGTGAAAAATGCTGTCGAGATCTTTCTATTAACTTTGACCCCAAGATTCCATTCAGATCTGATTTGACCAATTACAAAGGTCAAATCACGGAGGGTAATTCATGATAACTTTTTCAAATGAGGGGTTGAAATGTCTCCAGGGACAAGCGTCTGTGTTCAAACAAAATCAATATCAAAAATCAAAATCAGCAGGTGCTACTACCACCTATACTAACCTCAGCTAGCAACATCACTAAGCAATATCTTATATCTACGTATCAATCTATCAATAATATCTTATGTTCAGCCCGTTGGAAATATTATAATTTTAATGGTTATATTCAGTTGTAGCATTGTTCCACTTTAGCGATATTTTTTCTTATTTTTTGATTATTCAACATACGTATTGTTTGTTTGGCATTTAATAAATGTTTCTTTTTATATATATGTTAACTGGCAGGAAAGTATTTTTTCCCTTTGCTTTTAAAAGCACTAAAAATCATGTTGCATCTATTTGTAAAATATAATCTGTTATCTTTTATTACTATTTCTATTTTCCGGTGCGTTCTCATCTTTTCTCTCTGTCCAAACAGGCGCTGCCTCTCTGAAGCTGCTACAGAGCAGTGCATCCAGTTCATCACAGACACTAAACTGAATCTCGGATGTCAGCAGATGTGGTCCAAACAATATTTACTGCCTCACTCAAGAGAACAGCTGTTTTTATTTAGCGGATAAATAAGAAGATGGAGGAAGGGATTAATGAATACATGTGTGCCAATTAAGACAAACAAAAGGATGGGGGAGGGACAAGAGAGAGATGTATGACAGGGTTGCTGCTCACCGGCTGTGGGGTGGCTTTGGGCTCCGTGGACTTGACATGAAGGTGCGTCATCATAGCTTGCAGACGCTCTTTGTCTTTCGCTAGCTGTAATGAGGTAAAAAGGAGCATGTTACATTTTTAATGAGCAAAATCTTTATCTGTGTTTTTATTAATTCCATACATCCCTCTGCAGTGATGTCATCTCTCACGACGAGCGTGTTCGAACAAATCGTCCGTCTAATTATTTGTTTTTAAAATGCTTCTGTTAACACCTCTGCACTTCAAGAGAATCTAACTACTGTCTCCAATTCAAGGTTAAAGTCTACTGTGTCTCATTGCCAATAACAAGCCCAGGCCCTCTCTACCTGTCTGAAACTCAGCGCTGTGTTAGCTGCCAGCTTGAATTATGGTGATAGGCTGCATGCAGAGGAAGTCTGTCTCTGATAAACCTTCACTCTATCCCTGTGGATAATACACCAGCAGAGCGGAAATAACAGGACGTTGGTCTGGTGTAATGTTTGAGAAACTGAACTCTCATTGTTTAAGGTTAACCTTCTGTAAACCACAACTGTTTTACAGTCATTATCAGTCATTTTTGGGTATTATGTGGCTAAACACAAGCGAATATTGCATGAAATCTGGAAGACATTACATACAGCCCTCGCTGTATTTACTTTGCAACTGTAGCCGCCACTAATTAATAAAAATACAGTTTAATGAAATGGTTGGATTTACTTTTCCCTGTAATACCAATAAATAAGTGCAGTCTTACATTAGCATAGTGGTCATATTCACCATTACAGAGACACACATATGACTCAGTGGCCATTATAAAGCCTCTCTAATGGAATGACGGTGAACCTTTTTCCCATAAGTGCATTTTTTAATGTACACACACATTTCTCACAGAAAAAGACCATTCAAGACCAATTGTAAGGGACAAAGTAATAAAACCATTGATTACTGCATCAACAGTTTTGTGTCGTGGGCTACAATAACCTTTCTGTTCCTTTAACTCACTCAACACTGAGCATCTCTCCACACTACTGCTGCACACACAGTCATTTCATTCCACCGGGTGTTTTATTGTTGGTGCCAAACAGTTAAAAGTCATAAATAACTTTAAACCCCAGTAAAATTCAAAATGTAATTATCTTCCCTACTTAGCCCCGGGTCCTTCATATATCTTTTCCGGGCTGCATACATAACACATTTTTAATGACTGGTTAACTTGCAAACGTACAAAATTATTTCATTCTTCTGCCCCCCCCGCCCCCCCCCACCCTCCATGAGTGACCCCATGGCTGATATCAAGCGGACGAGGGAGGGGTTCGAGCAGACACTGAGGAAGTGTCAGGAAAAGACGACACATAAATATTTGGGCCAAAACAAACCCGGAGACAATACCTGCAGCTCCAGCTGTTGTACGACCTGCATTTGCACCCGACACTGGGCCGTGCTCCTGTCATCCAGGGCGTGCTCATTGTTAAGATGCCTGCGAAACAAAAAACAGAGAACACACAAAAAACTGATGTCAGTTTCACGTCGACCGTCTGTAGCCTTTCAGATGTGAGAAACGAAAAGTCCTGTGATGTCTGGCTCAATGACGCAACCTGGTAATTGAGGCACAATGCACAGAGAATATGTGGTAACGTTTAGGTAAATATTATGCAGAGCTTCAACATAAAACAAACAGCGGGTTGCAAAAGATTACACACACGATGGCTGCAGGACCAGAGGAAACACTTCTTTTTACATACGAGAATGACACTCAATATTTCATGGCAGTCATGTCTGCTCCTACTACAGCTCACAGATAAGAAGAATCATTCAAGAATTTCAGGTTGGAGTCCTTTGCTAAATTATGCAGCAGCTCCCTGATGTCATTTTCTTCAGGTTGAATTTGTCCTTTCGGGTCGTGTTTTTTTGTGTTAATTTGTCGTTCAAATTAAAGTCATGAAGCCAAATGCAGAGGACAACAGGACGAGGAGATGGGATCTGTCACAAACTTGAATTATGGATATAATTATGCGTGATTATTTTATACTGGGAAGATGTTCTCTTTTCCTGTACATTTATAACTAATCTAAATAAGTAGCTTGCCGGGCAGCAGGCAGGTTTTTTTTTTTTTTTTTTTTTTCCTGTGATTTATATAAAATGGTGGAGATAAGGTTCACGAGTGAAGGAAATATGATTGGAGGAATTTTATCAGCCGCCGCATGAATTACTGTTTGAAAATGCTTATGCAGGGGCATTTCATTAATCATTTAATCATAATCCGAGCAGGATGTTTGAACTGATTTCACAAATACCCTTTCATTTCACTACTTCATTATGCTCGCTAATGGATCCAATATATTATATATATCATAAATTATATCACATCTTCGGTGACCATGTAGGTCACTGTCACCAGGCTGGCGCCGGCAGACGGCAGAGAGGTGTGTAACGCGTCTGCCTTTTCAAATGCACTTTTTCTGTCATTTACTGCAAATCAAAAATAGCCAGAGTCAACCTGTGAAGGCGCAGTGGCAGCGCTGGCGTTATGATGGCCCAATAAATTTGACGCCACTGCTTTATGTACAGACAACACATTTGTGCATTAAACGCCACACATACACTCAGAAAACAGACACATGTGAGGGGGGGGGGAGGAAAATTGATAGTTCTCTGCTTGAAATGGTGAAGGTTTGTCTTCAGCTGCGGCGTTTTCAACCTTGGAGGTGAACGATTTAAATCTTTACGGGGAACGTGGTCTCTTCCCACCTGCGGGTCCTCCTTTTGTGTTTTGATAATACATTTCTCCAAAATGACCGTGATATACATTCAGCCCTTAGATGTTAATTATTGTGGCGAAAAAGAAATTAAAAAGGCATATTTAAAGAAAGCGTGGGCAATAACCTCCCTCTGCTGAAATCAATTCAGACTTCTCTAGGCTTTCCATTTGCTTGAGTCAAATAAATGCCCATTTAATTAAGTAGCTCGGAAAATGAAACTGGTAAACATTTCAGGACATCTTACTAAATTTGAAAGAAGAAAATAATAGGTAAAGACGTTTCAGCTTCAATTTAACTGGCACAGACTGAATTTTCAATGAAGGGTGGTCTACGTGAGCAGCTTTGGAATTTCTCTGTTCATAGGAGACATGTGCCCTGCTTCTTTTCATCCTTTGTTACATTCCACTTTATTTCTTCTAATGACATGGAGAGTCACAGTGCATAATTAATAGGAAATGAAATATTCAAATGGCCCTAATGCAGCCTTGAGAGGAGTGTCTGGACACGGGAGCAGGGGATACGGGGAATTGACATCGAGAGAGACTATGAACGTTGGCATGTGTCACTTTCTGGACTTCAAATGAAGCCACTTTTAAAAGCTCTCTGGCAGGATGATCGTCCGTAATGTAAATTGCCACAATAAAACAAGTTAAACAGACATCCCTGTAACAGTCGGCTTTTTACATATCAGTTAGTTTGCCAACCGTCTTTCTTTTTTTTTTTTTTTCTTTCTTTACAATTTCTAATTATATAGACTGAACCCAGAGCTTAAGGCTGTCTCTGAGGAAGGTTTATCTTCTTGACTCCCTGGTGGAATTTCAAATTAAATGTACACATCTGTACAGTAGTATTTACATTTAAAAATGCTTTGAAAATTTATGTTTAAAAAAAATAGTGATGACTTTTATTTTTTACACTTTACAGATTCCATTTTTTTTTTTCAATTTAATAGAAAATGTATTTTTATTTTATTTTTTATAGTGTTTTATGTTTGTCTTATTTGTGTGTGTGTTTGTGTGTTTGCGGCGGTACAGGGCTGCATAACTTACAAACCAATTACTACAAGGTGCTGAGGTGCGAGAGGGAGGTTTTTGTGGTTTAGAGCAGCACTAGAGGGCACTGCAGTGTTTCACTGGCTCTGACCTCTGACTGGACACTGAAGAGAGGGGTCTTGACCCCCATAAAAACACCAGGCTGCTATGAACCCAACCACACCCTTCTGCGCACTGATCCCGAAAACAGGAACAGGGATTTGGTGCTTTGTATTTATCAAGATAGTGCACATAGGTATGTAATGTTTTCTTTAAAAGATAGAATAAATACACACACAGTTTAAAACAACATTTCAGTCCTGTGTTGGTTGTTACTGTTGGCATGTGGAGCTGAAATCTGGTTGATGTTAGAGTCCTCCTCACCTTTCTTTCTCTCTGGTACACAGTACACCGTGTTCTGCTGACTACACACTCACCAGACACACATACACACGCACACACTTATATTTTCAACATTTCTCTCAACCTTAGGAGACTTTTGTGAGAGCTTTATAACGTCTGATGTGCTCTTTGTTTATATTTTTGATTCTTTTTGGAGGCCTGCAGTATCGGTTGCTGGGTTTCATGTGGAAGTGCTTAAGGGTTTGAGAGTTAACACCTTGGTGAGCTGCTCGCAGTCTTGCCTGCTGTTAAACAAAGGCAGCTTTGTGGAGACTCTCCCCAAATGTTTTCTTAACATGTTCCAAGCAGTTTGAGCAGGCAACTAAAGTAAACAAGATGTTGCCATGATAAAAACACTTGTAAAAACATAGCAGAGTGCACTTGGAGACTTTTTCAGGCAGAGCTCTACCAGGCGCACTGAATTTAATTCCCCTCTCTTCTATAAACAAAGGGTGAGGCAATGTCAGAATACAATAAATAGTGATGGATTTAAGGGGTCACTCCCAAAGCTGAAATATGCGAGTCTGTGAGTGTGAGTGTGTGTGTGTGTGTGTAATACGTGGGTTAATAACTCACTCTCAACAGGATGTTTATTAAATTAAAATCAAAATAAGTAACTGCCTCTCTTTCATCTTATACAGAGACTGTACTGTACAATCCAGTATGATAAGCTTCTCAAATGCAAACTGCGCTCAAAGTGGATTTATACAAATGATCAAAAGCGGATTCAAAATGTTGACAAAGACGGTGAAAACTTTCAGCAGCCTGCGAGGCGTCCCCTCTGCAGCACCTTTCTCTCCTGCGTCTGTGAGGAAACCGTGTGTTCGCTGAGTGCTTGTTTTAGGATAATGGAATTGTGTCATATCTTGTTTAAAGTGCGACTAATCTGGGGTGACAGTGAGCCATTGATCTACTGCCACGACGCAGATGTTTTCATCCTCCCCGTAACCATGGCGCTGTTATGTGTTGGATTACCTAGAGTGTGCTGCACACCGGCTTGATTAGTAAACCAGGGGTCTGACTCAGACATCGAATCGTGGTGCAAAACAAAGGCCTGTGTCAGGCTGGACAGAGTGAAACCTGTTCACACTGGAAAGATGCTGCACAGCGGGTGAGGCGGTCGTAGCTGCAGCTGTCTGAGTCTACTGTATACATGGATGACTTTTACATAGTGCTGTGGTAAAAGCAAAAAAAAAAAAAAACAAGTCAAAGAAGTAAACGAGAGAGAGGAGCAGTAAAAACTGAAAAACAACTAACAGAAAGATAGAAAAAGCTGAGCAAGGCAGTCAGAGACACACACACACACCAATCCTTCTGTCCAGTGACAAGGGCAAACATGCAGAGCGCCCTAAGTGTGGGCTGCCACAGATAAACATCCTACCGTTGTTTGTTTGGGAAAAACGGCCCCCGTCACCATGGGAACTGTACTTATCACAGGAATTAGAGGCCCATGCAGTTCTCAGAAGGAGACCCCACCACAGTACCCTTGTCAAAAGAGGGCCAACCCAGGCATCGACACTCAGGGATAACAACCAGCTGCACCTGTAGTGCCTCTGAGTTGCTGGGGGTCATGAAACGTGTAATCGACCCAACGCGAGGACACACAAAGTGCGATAGAAGCGTACCTCTGACTATGACTTTTACTTACTTGAGGAATGACTGGAAATCATCAAACACTGCCTCACATCCAGGCCACTTGCAAACACCATGACCATAGAGAGGATGACTGTGGGGGGAATGCTCTTCTAGTGTGGATCTGGAGGAGAAATTCACACAAGGAGAGACAGTTATCAATAAACACGGATCACAACTTTTCTGAAAAACAAAGAGTTACAGGCCTGTGGTCACATAACATGAGGCAAGAGGTCAGGGACGACGGCGTCGATGGTTAAGCCGATGCCTAAGGTCAGCAGCTCCCTGTGTGTACTGCTTCACCTGAAGAAAAGGTTGACTTCTACTTGATCTGCGAGCCTTGGCCTGTATGGAATCAGTGTACCTGTGTGATCTCTGCTTGCTCTTCTCTTAAAAGAGGGGACTCGTGTTGTGATGGCACAACCAAATCAATATGTAATTATTTAGTATCACTGAGCCATGTTGTAATTCACTTTGATCAAGACTGCAAGGGGGCTCCCCCAGTCGCTGCCCGCTGCCTCATGTCCCAGAGCCCACCTGGAGCAGTCTGTTCCACAACATGAAACTCCCGAAAGCATCAGGCACTTTCACACCGTGCACAGACTGTAAACATCCCCGCCTGGTATCAATTTATCTACTGACCAATCCATGTCACCAGGGGCTGACAAGCACGCATCTATGGGGAGCGCGTGGCTTCGTACAATCAGTCTAAATAGCGGGAACATCCCTGAAAAACAAACTTTACAACATCTTCCATATGGCGAGAGGCGCGCAACCACAGCTAACCACAATCAGGCTGAGAGAAAGCGGCCTGTGTGGAGGCAGCGTCTGCGAAAAGAGCTAGACAGGCAGCCATATGGACACAGGCACTATACAAGACACACAACTTTCAGCTACAAGAGCCTGGGGGACTGGCCTATATCGCTACCACCTGTGCTGCTGGTGGCTCGTGAGCGCAGCGCTGCTGCTTCTCTTCCAGTCTGAGCCCTGCTTTAAGACAGCAGGCCGGATAGGGAGATTCATTACACCACAAACTGTTGTGTTGCCATGTGGGAATAACTCCAGCCACTAAAATCTCATTCATATACATAGATTCAATAAGAGATAATGTCTAATGCTACCACTTCAGGGGATGTCTTGAAGGATAGAGGAAAAATAAATACAGAAAATAATAAAATCTTGCGTTGCTTAGCCAATCATCCATCTGCCAGGATTTAAAAGTGAATGTAAAATGAATTAGTAAAAAAGAAAGTAATCTAACCGTGGTGTGCCAATTTTACAGGATTAAACAAACTAATGTTCAGATTAAAATCTCATTTGTATCAATGTTAGTAAAACTGTACCTCAAGTAGGAAATTTTAAAGGTCGTCACAGGTTTCCTTGTGTTATAATTACTTGCTTAAGAGTTCACATTGTTCATAACATGTGATAATTGCATTGCAATTAGGAAGCAGTCAAGCATTCATGAATGTGGTTAGCAGCTTTTTTTCTCCCTCTTTTTAAAGTCAGAATTTTTTTTATTCAATTATGAATTATGCATTCACATTAAGACCTCTGTTTTGATACAGCTAATAAATAGATGGCGGAAGACCTATAATAATGAGTTTTTAACAAGGAAATGTGTGGACTGGTGAAGGTAACGCTGGTTTTTAATTTAAAGAGATCCTTTTTTAATTCTTTGCGAGCGGGCTTGTTGGTTAATTCTGTATTAATAAGATATTGAAATGTGGAGTGCGCTGGGAATCAGTGAGCACAAAGCGCGGTGAGGGGCTGGCGGCAGAAGAGCCCTTTTAAACGGTGGATAGCTAAACAGTAGTAAATGACAGAATTTACACCAAATGAGCTACATTAGTGTAATAGGAGAAGAGTGTAGGATTCATGGGGTTTTTTCCCATTTGAGAATATGTTCAGGAGAAAAAAAAAAAAAAAAAGCTCAGCAGCTCCCTGCGTTGTGTTAAATTTGACTCTTGCACCCACGACAGGTCTGTCAGGATGTTATTATTGTCAGGCAGCCCGGGGGAAGAACACTCTAATGATCTTGTAACAGCGACGAGGAAAACCGTGTCATCAGCTTCCTTTAGAGGAGAAAGAACATTAAAGTGCCTATAGACCCAGACAGAAAATGTGCGAACCTTCCAGGTGTTGCGCTGTGTTTATGTGTAGACAGACAGGAGGAACCGCACACAAAGATGGCTTCAACAGCTGGTAGCCAGTTGTTTTCTAGTTCACTTCTTTTGATGAGATGCTTTGGGCCATAAACAAGTCATGACCTATGGCATCGTGTGCTGATGGACTCAATCTATCAGCAAAAAGTGGGAAGATTGATGTCCGCCATGCTATAGGTCAGAGTCTGTGAAACCAGTCACAACACTCTCCTTCATCGCTGGTGCTGATGTTAGCCTATTCCCCTATGCCCCCCCCCCCTTTTTTTTTTTACTCTCTAGGCCCTACACTTTATCCTCTCCTACCGTCTTCTCTGTGCCACTGCATGCCTTAAACTAAATGATTTAATTACCATTTTTTTCTGGTGTAAGACAAATGAAAGGCAAGAGAGAGATGGGAGTGCTGTGCCAAATCTGATTATTTATCTCTTTAACAGATTGCTGTGTTACAGTCCCCGAGCTGTGGTTACTGATGGTTGTTGGGAAGTAAAGTGGGCCAAGTGCTTTGTGTGTGGATGCTCCCCCTTACAAAACTGATGCAGCACTGTATTGGGAATTTGTGTCAGATACAGATCAGGCACATTTCATTTAAATAAGCAAATCATTGAATAAAGATGACCTGGCTCACATGGGTATATCTCTATCTATGCATCACAGTTCGTGGGCTGGGAAACAACGTGCACTGACAGATTGAGTGACTCAGGCCCTGGTCATATCAGGGATGTTGTTCAGACAAACAGAAACCCCAGCCCGCCCTGCCAGAGTGTTCTTTGAGACAACTAAAAGCAGGAACACGTGCCTCGTCTTTGGTGTGTCAAACCGGCAGTGATTGAATTTCTCCTCCTTCCTTAAGACGGAAGTGCAAAGCCAGTGAGTGATTCCTGTGGATGCACTTAAGGTTTTAGTTGCAGGCGTCGTTGTGCCTGGGCAGATTTTATATGACACATGAAACTAACTACATGGTACTTAGGGCCTACTGTAAACCAATCTGAAGCCAGTCGGGAAAACAGGCCCATCAGCAGAGGCTTGTTTCTGTTGCATGACAAAAGGACTTGCAAAACCGCATCAATTAAAAGTTCATTAAGTTCAGCACTGGGAGGATGAGTGGATGCTCTCTATTTACGCCTAGGCCGGCCCAGCCCATTATCTTCAACCTGATTATTCAAATCCCTGGATTATAACACAGACGTTTTCTCAGAGCCTTGCTTAGAATAATCATACTTAATAATATTTCATTTTTCTTCCCATGGAGTCTGATTAGAATTGAGTCCGCATCTTCAAAAGAGAGGAATAATGCTCTTGATAGTTGTGCAATTTAAGCGTTCCAAAATTAACACAAGAAAGGATTATTGGTCGCGTGAATTTAAAGTTGCATCATTCTGCATTTAATAAAGGATGTTTGTGCTCATTTTGTATCAGTCGTCTGTTCTTAGTAATTACACGTTTGAAACTCTGGGTAGGTAATCCATGACTTCCTGTAAGCAGATGTGGTGGATGAGAATCACCTGCTCGGTTTTCTGACAGATCTAAGATACTGCGAGAATATTCAGAGTGAGGCTGCCTTCTTCACTTAAGCTTGTGTTAAACTGCTGTTGACATCCTCTTTAATCTCTGACAGTCAGCGTGAGGCAGAGGGGGCTGCCAGCTCTTGCGTTATGTCTTCTCCGATGTTTCATGGAGCCCTCAGCCGAGGCTGGATCTTGCCTTTCCCTGCCATCGATGCTCACCTTGTTTGCTCGCCTGCGACAATGTGTGATGGAGTGAGCGAGTCAATATCCTCCCCTGCAATTTGTCTTTAGCTGCACAAAAAACCCAGACATTCAGCCAGACGCTGGGTGAAGAACTGGAAGCCTGTGGATACTGTCAACTGTGGGAGCAGCTAATGCCCATTTTTTATTTTATTTTTCCCCCAGTGTCTGTGCTGGAAGATAACTTTAAAACACAGTAAAGAGGATGAGTCTGTACAGGTACTATGTCATCAATCTATTTAAAACTGATAGTTGAAAAGAAATAGCTGCTTTCTGTTTGTATCGCTCCATCAGTGAATCACAGCATTTCCTCTCGGTGTCACTCAAATCCTTTCTAAAGGATTTACCAGTTGCCCCCCCCCCGCTACCAGCCCCTCTTCACCTCCAAAGGCCTGCTGGTTTACAGTGCTAAACATGTTTTCATCCGCATTGCTTTCATAATGACGCGTAGGTTTTGATCACTGAAACACAAGTCAGATGTTATGCAGTGAGCTCATGGTGCCTGGAGGCTCCTCACTAGCAGTTCAAAGATCAGGCTTTGGTGCAAGAAAACAAGCAAATGTGTAAGATGCCAAATTAATTCCTTCCTTAAAGACACACACACACAGCTCGGAGAGCAAACGCCTTTCATAGATGATTCATGTTGCACATATCATATGATGCACCCAGTGTTTGTTTTGTTTTAGCATATAATAGCTTGTTGTTTTTGCTATGTTTTTCTTTTTATTACTCTTGAACTGACAGGCTGATTGAACATGTCAACAAGTTCCCAGTACACAAGGAAATGTTTTTCTTTTCTGAAAAGATGCTGGTAAACCAAAGGAAAATTCTCAGGGACATGAAACTTAGGTCACAGCTGCACTTCAACTGAAACAATAGCAGGACGGGTCAATGCTCCTGGCCCCGTCATTAATAGTATGGCAACTGCATGCACATTTCTCCAAATCCCTGCGTTCCTTCCAGGTGTTCCCATGAAATCCACAGCTGCATCAAGCAACACAGAAAAGTGACTGTGTTGGCCTTAATGAAAATAATATTTACAAAGTATAAATTAATAGTAATCTGTGCAGACCTTTGGGGATGTGTCCATCCACTGAGGCCCTGTGAGAAATAGCTATTTTAAACGGGAGTATATGGCACATCTGTTTGCTTTGGACTTAGATGACAGTGGAGCCTGTTTCACCAGGTTAATTACCAGTTGTAGGTACAAACGACTTAAGGAGCAGTGTTTTGGAAAACTACTGCTGTATAAAGGTCTGATAATTTGGAGGTTGTACGTCTTCACTGACCCATGCTCTCATTGTGAGGGCATGCAAAAGATGTAAGACACATGCAAATAAAAATATAAAAGTCCTTGCAGGTGGAGGGACTCACCCTTCTCTCTTGTGACTCATGTACTGCCCGTTGGTGGAGGCGTGCTGGTTGAGAAGTGGGTTCTTTGGCGGTGCCGGGGAGGACAGGTCGAGGCCCCGGTGGCCGTTGTTGCTGCTGTTGTTGTGCTCCTCCTTCACGTGAGCGTTTGTCACCTCCTTCCACAGTTGCTGCAGCTCTGCTGGAATCATGCCTGAGACAAACAAATTGGATAATTAAATCAATTAACAGCTAATCCAACTCTCTTCTTCATCACTTAATTAAATCAAAGCGTCTGTAAACAAAGCCGAGTATTAATTAGAAAATATTCCACTACAGGGTAATGCACTGAGAGCTCTTGCCTCCCCCCCTCTCCCCGCCACCTCCTTCTCTTCCTCCCATTTTCCCTGTGATCTGAAGCGTGTTTGTATACACAAATCCCTGGCATTCACGCAAATTTCATGCCCAGAGTAAATAATTAACACCCAGACAAGGCATGAAATCTGAATAATCACCATCATTTTCTCTCAACAACAGAGATGTGCAGAACACACACAACAAAAAGTTTACAATAGCAACACTAGAAAACATCCCACCCCTGCCTTCTTGAGAAACAGGACCCTGGGGTAATATTCTCAAAAGCGCATTAATGTGCAAAATACTTAAAGCTCTGCACCGCCTCCAATTGACACAGAAGACTTAAACCTCATTTAACAAGTCAAGCACACTGCAGCTCACACAGCCCTTTGAAAAAAAATCCCTTGAAGACAGAAGACATTTTTCTGTATACTGGAGACACAGCCACAGAGCGCGTGTGTTTTTTTTTCCCTGCCTATGAGTGACAGCAATCCCGACACCCTGGGCCAGAGTGAGGATGAAGAAGGATAATGCTGTGTTTGTGCACCCCATTTTTCCCTGTCTGAGAGAAGAGAGCCTTTGTTGGCACACAATATATGTGTCCATCTATGGTCGTGTCTGTTACTGTGCTGGAGACGTCTGTTTCACTTGACACAAATGAGGATGAGGCTGATATGTAAAATAAGATTAGGCCTCTAGGTTGCAGAATGTGTGGCTGTTTTTATTTTCAGTCAAAACATAACGCACGTGGGTAACGGGTACTGATTTTAATAGCATACTGAAAGATCTAAAAGGCGAATATGTGTGGATTTGCGTTGAGTATTCAGATCCGTGCTTAAATAAGCCACATGTTTGAAGCATGGTGAGAGAGGCCCTTGGATATGTGGTGAATTTAACCACAGAGCAAATGGGCAAGACCACTCGTTTAACATTACAATTAATTAAATCCATTCTCAAAATGAGAACTGGCAAATGGAAGATGATTTGCACATGCTTATCTACTTGGGTTTATATTCTCTGGACCCCCCCCCCCCCCCCCCCCCCCCCCCTCCTCCCCGTTTCTCATCAGCAGCTCTATAGATACCAGAAGTGCTCCTTTCAAGCACCAGATTGTAATACATTGTGTGCAAAATGCTTAGTCTTAATTTATTCCTGTTGTGGAAAATAACTGTGAGGTGAAGATCTCAATACGATCAGCAAAAATATTTTTAATTTGATAAGCTACTAAAGATTTTAATTATGCTGGTAATGGAGAACATTGGCCTAATGAGGCGGAGGACTCCAGAGAGACGCAGGGGCTAAGAACTGTGAAATGAGTCTGATAGGATTGCTGTAAATTCACACTAGATCGTTTGCATATCAAAGAGCAGGAAATGATTGCAGGACAAATCAATAACCTTTCCACGTTCCAAGGAGCGTCTTTCCTCATTCAAATATTTCAACATACTCGCTCTATTCTGCCTGCCTGTATTCTCTCTTATTCTCTTCAATGCCTTGATGTGCCCTAATCGAAGTGCACGTTCATGACAGGCTAAACATGCTTAATATTGCAGCCTGTGTTATAGCATGCTAATCCAATGCTTGCTGATTTCCAGTTGCGTTATCAAAGGATCCATTGTTGTTTTGATGGTTTAAGGAGAGTTTGGAAGAAAAGTTCTTTTTTTTTTTTTTTTTTGTTTCTGTTTTTTTCCTAGCAATGGCTGGTTTGGAAGGGGAAGGTCACTGGTGATGCGAGTGTCCTGTGCTCCGACAGTGGGACCAATCATTTTCCCCCCACTTGGTGCCCGGTGACAGTGGGCGATGTATTTTTAGCCGATGTGCTTGACAGGGCGGCCCACACTGGCTCAATTACCCAGCAGTCCTGGTGACCCCGACACCACTGTTTACTCAGATGAAACCGCAGCGGATAGACCGGTCTGATGAGAGAGCTAACGGAGTGGGACCAAGCTGTCTCTTTCTGGATCTAGTCCATAGTTTTATTGCTCTGTTTGCCTCTTCCCTTGTTCTTCTCGTACCTAAGCCCAACCTCCCTCAACAACAGCTATGGCTCACGAGTCACATAAATGACAATAAAATATCATTACACGAAGGTCTCAGCAGGTTTTATATTTTGTGTTTTGACAAAACGCATTGAGTTTCTCTCCATCTGATTACTGTGGGACACATAATGACATTGATCTGTAAATCCTCTTTCTTGGGTCCCCGGTTTGTCCATCCTTTAAATGCCGGATTGGTTTATCTTTCCTCTTTCCATTTTTCAACACAACTATTCCACTCATTACGACTGGGAAATACGGACAAGCACTTTAAAAAATGTATGTTGTTGGGACACTTGATTGATCACCGGCCTCCCAACTCAATTTTACCTCTGCAGGTAGCTCTGGCACCGAGACAGGCCGAGCTCTTCAACCTTTTCCTGTCCTTGTCCCCCTGTACCCAGGTGACCATGTTCAAGCAAGCAGAAAGTTGATTTAAGGTTCATAATGACATCAGTTGCAGGCCATCATCCCCCAAATAAAAAATGGCCCCCAGTGCTCTGGGCTCTTTAAACCGAGCTGTTACTTCTCACACACAGTGCCGGTGCCATGGGGGGACAGTGACATCGCTATTAGTTTATTGTTCCGTCAGGCTGGGACCTTTACTGCACCCCTGTTTATGTTGCCGTAATCACTGGCCTGCTGATGTGCACCCCTTAGGCCTGAAATATGTCCTGTCCTAATGCTGCAGGAACTATTACCAGTAGCCCACTGCTGGATGTATCAATCACTGACAGGTCAGTCGCATTACCCGCCGCTGTCCCTGATGTGCTGCTGTTCTGTGAGCACTTCATGGCTCGCCACATTCTTTGCTTTCATATTACCGACAAATTTGTCTTGTCACTGTCCCACTGGCCTCTCCTCGACAGCTTAAATGATGTTGTGCAGCTACCAGAACTCGCTCTCTTGCAGAGCAACCTCGGAGGGTGAGGGGTCATTTTAGCCAGGATGTGCACAAACACTGGCCAACCTCGGTGATACACACATACACAGACACACACACACAGCCACACATGTACATAAACATGCAAACACACACATACAACACCTGAGCAACCACTGACTCACTTATCAGGTCAAGAGGACAGGCTTTTTGTTGGAGGGGGGAGAGTGGGGTGGATGGGGTGGATGGATCAAATTTATATTTATGAGAGTTATATCCTCCCCAAACACATTGTTGTAATTTATAACAGATACCGTCTGGCCGCTTCCAAGACTTTGAACATTAATGTCAAAAGAATTTACGACAAGAGAAACAAATTATACTCCAGATAATGCGACAATTGGTTTTCTCTCGAAACTGCTATCTGTAAGTTTATACTTAATTAGTCCTATCAAATTTTGAAAGGCTTTTACAAATGCATTCCTACAGTCCATCGTTTTGGCAGGAAAAAAATACTGATCTGTCTCAGCCAACAATTTCACAAAGCAGGAAACTGAGCTGCATCTTAGTACCCAAAGCACAAATACAGAGTGCACACCTACTTTTCTTTAATTACTCTGTTACAGTGACCTATTATTTGAAAACCTTTTGTTCCTTTCAATGCCTCAGCACATCAAAAAAAAAGGGGATATAGTGGATTGCATGTGATAACACTGGCCTTTTAAAAATAATTATAATGATATCTACATTTTGAAATGAAAGAAATAAAAATCATCAGTTAAAAAGTCATGCCAATTTACTGCCCCGCAAGTTTGAATCCATAATCACTGAGACCCAAACAGAGCGGATCAACTCATCACTTCCGACGCAGTGCTAACTGCTAGCTGAATATTGCAGATTAGATCTGAGCACCATAGGCCTGGCCCGCTGATGCATGAAAGAGTTTAGTGATGTGGAAAACAGAAAGGTCATCAATAACTTCAAACAGTCAAGCAGAAAATGTGTAGAATAGGAAGACAAACTGGGGGCCTGAAGCACTAGCCTAAGTGTTGTAACAGCTGTCAGAGGCTCGGAGTTAACCATCAGTGGATTGCGAGGGCAAACTAACCAGGTTTGACTGGTTGTAACAAACTGAAACAATCAACTAATTGTACGTGGGGAGATTCAGTTCCTCGTTTTTATGTTGATGCAAACAACAGCTCAGAGAAATGATCCTGTCAGCTTTGACTACAACTCATTTGAAAGCATTGTTCAGGGTGGAAATTTCCTTATCAAAATAAAATTATAATTTTCCAGCTGAGAATTAAAAGTAAGATTTTCTCTTTGAGAAAGAATTTTTCAACTAAATATATTTACTCTGTAATTTCACTGCGTCCGTGGCACCTTGTTGGGTGTGGTAATGCAAGCATTTATCATCTGTTGATACAGTTTAAGGAGAAATTAATTGATGCATCAGTGCTCTGAATTAACGCAAATAATAATCAGTTTTAACAGACTAAACTGTGCAGCCATAACAAATTGTGAAAGTGTATCAGAGACTGGCAGGGTAAAATGATATAAATTCAATACAGCTGCTCTCTTGATAAGGTGAGATGCCTCGCAGGTATGTGGTGGTGATGACACAGTATAAACAGGATGTTCCGGGACTGTTGTGAAATCCATCAAAAGTACAGTACCTAGCCATATCACCCATATAATGCTTTACTCAAGGGGTGTGTGAGTGTTTGCCAGACATCTGACACAGAGCAATTCAGCAAAGCACACTCACAACACAGCAGCGCTCCACGCCTGTGCCCATGGCAATCGTCTGCAAGCGGATGAGTGATTCCATACCCAGTCCAAACAATAACACCACTGTACAAACCCTGTTTGTGTTTGCCTATTACCTAAGCACCCACCCCCCCCTCCCCCTAAACCCTCCCGTTTTTATCGCCCTTATCTTGTTATTTCAAAACTGTTTGTCTTAGCTGGGAATGAATAGTCAATGTCATGTTCTAAATCCCTTATGACGGCGTCTTTGTCATGAGGGTGCCACTCCTTAACAAAATATTAAAGGATAAATAAAGAAATAAACTTCCTGGCCAAACAACAAGTATTGACCGCCTATCGAGTAACAGGCGGTTTCACAATGACAAGTTCACTGGCAGTTTGCGAACAATAGATCCAGTCTTCCTCCAGGCTGAAGGAGGCTGCCACCAGGATGCCAATCACAGACACAGGACAGAGAGCTGAAGGACAAAGCATGAACTCTGTCTTTACGTTTACTTCTACTGTCTGATATGATGATAGTAAGTATAACCTACCAGAATCAAACTGGTTCTGTAAACAGACTCCCCAGACAAGAGGTGTAAGATGCCATTTAGGATATTATAGAACAATTGAGCGAGGATTTACAGCAGGTGTGTCCTCAGTGAAACCATGTACAGTATGTGGTTACACACTTAAGTGGGGCATTGTTCACTTTGACTAAGCAAATTTGTACAGGTATTGTAGCAGGGCAAGAACGGTGGCAGATCAAACCACTCTGAACATAAGGTGATACACCTACACAAGCCACAATGCTAAAAAAGAGCTGCATGAGAGTCAAAAGTCAAAGTCATCTCATGACGGGTTGAGGTTTTTGAAGGCCCATAGCATGCTAACATGTTTAGAGTGAAGCTGCCAATAGTTACAGTGTAAAATGGGCAATCTCTGTGCCAGTGTTTCCCTCCGAAATCTTAGAGATGTTCTTGATGATCATGTGACTGGAAAATTTCACGAAAGCCAAAGACAAGTATCAGTCTTTCTTTTACATCTAATTAAAATCCTCCTACGTTGTGACTGAATAATTTCTATGGATAGATATTTTAATAATTTTGTAAGTAGAATTATCATTACTATAAAAACAAGCTGCATTCAGGGAAGAACTCCTATAATAACAGGTGAAGAAAATCAAGGCCAGGATCATTCAACATATCAATAAACAACTTTATCAGTATAACCCCAATCTCCATTGTTTTGGTCTTATAACCTAGACTCTAATATTTACCTAACAGCGGGCCAAATCTTCAGTTTACATCGAAAAACAAACTTTAGCACGTGTAAAAATATTGGCGTAAAAAGAGGTCGGCTCATCCCCAGACACAGACTTGTTGCAGTGTTTTATCGAGCAGTAGTGGACTGATTGACAGGAGCCTTTGGAGAGTAGTTCAGCACAGCACTGTGATATGAGGTACTGACCCTGAGTGAGGGAGTGCAGTGGCAGGCCGGTCTGTCCGGGCTGGATGGTGAGCAGCCCTTGCCTCTGAAGGTTGAGCAGATGCTGCTGCTGGACCTGCTGGACCTGCAGGAGCTGCTGCTGGAAGGCCAACTGCTGCGCTGACACCTGCTGCTGGTGGTGAGAGAGAGGCACAAAGAGAAACACCATCAGCAAACATGCGTACAGTATATAGAGGCACAACAGCCAGTGCAAACATGTGAAGATGAATTTCAGGTTTGTGCGTTGCTGTGTGCTGCTGAGGAAAAACATTTTAAGTTCAAGGCCACGGAGTTCATAGGTCAGGTTGTAAAAATAAACATGTTCATTCATTAAAACAACTTTAATGGATTTAGTGTATGCTAACACGCAAAATAGCACAGTGGACGTTTCATAAATTTTGCCTTTAGTGTGGGTTTGTCTGGGCCCACTTAAGACAGGTGGACTATACATCTCTCTCTCTCTTAATTAACAAGGAGTCGGGAGGCAAATGACAAACAACGAAACAACATAGTTAATCATTCATAATAAGAGCCACAGGAATTTAATTACAGCCATTCATAATTCAGCAAACAACGTGTGACTAAATCAAAGTGCTTAATAACCACCCTGGCAACTCTCACAACTCTCCCAGGCATGGCGCTGCGCTCAGGGATACACTCTTCCCCCACCCAGCACAGCAAGCTGTGTTCAATCACACACTGTGGACTGACTGAGAGATAGTTGCTTTGTTGATCTTACTGTGCTTCAGCTGTTTCATCAAGACGCATTTAATGAAATACTGGTGTGCCTTCACTGATTTGGGGTGGGGGTGGGGGGGATTTTGGCTCTGAAAAGTGAAACGTGTGAACTTTGATATGATGAAGAAGTGATATGAGAGTGCAGAAGAAAATAGAAAGGAGAAAATGACAGAGTCAGAATAATAAATAGAAGGAAATTATCTAATATCCCCAATCTCCTATGAGTCAAAACAAATGAGAGATGCTATTTAGATAAAAGGGGCACAGAGGAGAGAGATGACTTTTAACCCTTTCATCAATCCCCGTTCTCAACAAATCCAGTCGTCTTGTTGCTGTAAATTAAACATCAAGATCTATCAGGACACCTTCTGTATTTTCGAACAGATAAGGATAAAGTAAGCGCGCCTGAGACTCAACAGGATACTGGGGTTGTTTATGAGTATACAAGGCCAGTTGTCAGGCGGGAGGGAGGAGAGGAGGGGGCACTAAAAGCAGTGGCTGGGCTGCCAAGCTGTGCACCGCACCCTGTTACCAAACACAGGATACACCACTTTGTTTACTTCTCACAATTGAGTGCATACAAAAAAGGTCTCGGTGCAACGCGGCTGTCAGGTCACTCGCTGGCGGCTCTGAAACCACTGAAACAGCCAGATAAAATGTGCCCCCCCCCCTCCGCCCACCCCTATTCGGCTTGTCAAAAGGGTCTAGCGGCCTTCCTTTCCCTTCCTCCCCCCCCCCCAGCCCACACCCAGCCTGCTGCTCCTGCGTTGGCTCACTAAAAATAAAGCTCTGGGCAGCGCGGCTCTATTACAGCAAGTGGGGTCGTCTCATTGGATCAATCAGGGGAAGAAGGCGCTTTTGACAGTGGTAGCGGGAGGGTCATAATTGAGGAGTAACCACACAGACTCATGTGTGATCCAACCCAAAACGAGAGAAGGGAAAGTGAGACAGAGACAGAAGAGACGAACACGATAGAGATCTCACAGAGGTTGCAGTGAAATTTAGGATGCAGGTGGCCTGTGACTTTCTCTGATCTGTCCCATTTATGAAAGGTGGTGGCTTCTTTTTTTTCCCTCCTCCATCAGTGCAAGGGAAGTTTCTCATGTCCTCAGAGGTTTTCTGTTATCCAGCTCCTCCTTGACAGCCCGAGACAAAGATAATAGTACTACAGAGGTGGGAGTTCACAAGGAACAATGTCTTTCATCAAAATGCTAAATAAACAGAGGGTGGCTTTTAAGAAAAAAGGAAGAAAGAAAAATCAAGTATTGCAAATGAATTTAACTCCTCTCTCCCTTCACGTTTTTTTTTTTTTTTTTTTTCTTCTGGTCCCATCAGCTGACAGGAGCTCCTGTGCGCTCCCAGCAGGCAGACACATTAAAAACCCCAGACCCAATAGACCAAATAAGAGGTTAACAAGAAGTGGCACGAGGGAGAGAAAAATACAGTTCCTGACAAATGATAAAGAGTGGCACTGGCAGGCCTTTATTGTCAAGCTTCAAATATAAAGTTAAAGATCTTTGAAAAACTAAATTTTGATGTCTTTAAAATAAAAGAGGCACAAAGCAACAACAGGGGGTTATTGTCTGGCAGCCACAGGGGAGTCACTGCATAATTCTTATTCTGTCTTTTGATGGCTGCTAGAAATGCGACTGAAAAAAGAGAGAGCGATGGGGAGAGAAAGAAAACATCGGCAGAGGGGGAGAGCCTCTCGAGGCTGCATCCATTTCCTGTGATCATACATAATATGCTTCAAAAGTTGTTTTTTCTTTTATTCTCATGCTCCATTCAACTGATCAATTGCTCCCCCCCCCTCCCCCAACCCCACCTCCCCCCCGTCTTTTCTCCCTTGCTCCTCTAGTGTTTACATCAGATGCGACTTGGTGACAGGCCCTATCTGAGGCCGAGGAGCTCTGCTGTCATGTTGATTTATGGGAGCATCACACCACAACTTGTCCAAACTGAAGCCCGCAGTTCATTAATTAGGGAGCTACGACTTTGAAGTTGGGAGCTTCGACAGCACACGGACGTGTGCGAGAGTGAGCATGCGTGGAGATGTGTGTGCGTGTCTGCTTTTAAAACTGGGCTTAATTTTCTATGCTTCCTCCACTCTCCAAACATGGAACTCAATGGGGACAACAGCAAAAAATTTCCAGATTGTCTTTGAACTTCTTCTGACCGCACAATAATAATTTGCTTTGTCCACAGTGATGCCTGTATCCGCCAGTCATTAACACGCATTAAGCTGCTGCCTATGAGCAAGCCCTGCTGTACTGGAGGGAGCAAAGGAGAGAGAGAGCGAGAAAGATGGAGAGAAAAAAGAAAAAAAAAAAAAAAAGAAAAAAAAACTCAACACAGGCAACAAAGCTGGGAGCGCTCTCTGCACTGATATCTCACAATTACATGCCTTCTCTTCCTCTGCCATTTCCATGTTAATTACCGAGAAAAGCCTCTCAGATTTATATGCTCCGTGTTCCTGCCTTTCTCCCTTCTGCCTTTCATTATGTCCTACATGAGGCTCACAGGAGCGGTCATCTCTTTGTTGCATAGGACACTTGTTTACTTGGGAAAAAAAAAAAAATCTAGAACAATGAACTAAAGCTCAGGCACTGTAAAATATTATGCATTTAATGTGGAGACGCTTCCAGAAAAGGAGACACCATATTCTTAGCACAGTATCAGTTAGTTGTTACCATTTATCCAGCAAGTCTGACATGCTAATCAGAAGCATGAGTGCACTTGATTCTCCCCCTCTCCTCTCTGCTTTAACCACAGTCTGGAAGCAGATGGGGTTGTGGGAGGGGGGAACACACATGCCTTCCATGCTCTGTCTGGCCAACGGCTTTGGTAATGGCAGGCAGTTGGAGTGATGTCAGCCTACCTCTTTACTCTGCTTGCTGCCTGCATGCTGCTGCTGCTGCTGCTGCTGCTGCTGCTGCTGCTGCTGCTGCTGCTGCTGCTGCTGCTGTAGGAGCTGGAGGTGGAGCTGTTCCTGCTGCTTCTTGTAGAACTCTTGGAGTTGCTGCTACAGAAGAGACGGAGGGCGACATGTGAGTCAAAGTCTGTCAGTCACAGAAACTCAGCAGTTGGTTTTGTGAGAATTTTCAATACTTTGAGGAATGTTATCTTTGAGGCTTGGGGAAAAAAAAAAGGAAAAGAGTAGCAGTTCAAAGTGAATTTATCTTTTGTGAAACGCTATACATAAAGAAGAGTTTTCTTTCCAAAAAGAGACATCCACCATTTGAAAGATGTGATACGCTGTCTGCTGAAATGATTCATGAGTGTCAGTTGTACATTACCTGCTGTAACATGAGGGCCTGTTGCTGCTGGAGAAGAACCTGGAGCTGCTGAGGGCTCAGGACTTGCTGCTGAAGGATCTGCTGCATCTGCTGTGGAGTTATCACTTGAGGTGTCATCATAGCCACTGACACTGGAACCTGCACAGACACAAACAGCGAGCACATAGATGTCAAAAAACATTGCCCACCAGTCCACAAACACGGCGCTGAACTGATGCATGAAACATATATTCACAAGTGGGCTAAAGGCTATCCTAGCATGCAACAGGCAAAAGAAGTAGAAAAGTTGCAGATTATTGACAATAACACACGATTGGGATAAATAATGTATAAAATATAATATATAACAATAATAATAATAATATACACACATACAGGTATATATCTATGATGGCCTTTTGCTTTTGACTGGATTCTACAATTAATCCCAAGTGTCATCTTCATGTGTTAAAAACTGCACATGCCCTCCAACAAACACACAAACACACAACATATCGACGCCTCTAACCATTATGACACCACACCAGACTGAGGCGGGCTAAAGGACAGCTGGGCGTGGATCGCGCCTGTGGAGTAAACAGCCAGCTGTATCCACCCCAACCTCCATCCTCCGACCTTCCCCTCTCTCACAGACACAAACCCCTTCAACGTCATATGATCCGCGTCTGCCGAGACGCGTCTCAGAGCTTGCCATTTACACAACATGGCAAATATGCCGTACCTGAGGACGTGAAAGATTGCCTCAAAAATGCCGCTGTTCGCACACGCACGACATGTCATGTGAGAACATTTCATTAGAGACGCTGTCAACAGCGATCTATTATTGCGGAGATATAGAGTGCCTGGAGGAGGAGCCACGTTGAAGAACACGCAGGCCTCTAACTAACTCCCAGTAGAAAGGTGTGAGTGCATGACTCCTCAAAACAAGTGATTTGTTGTGACACTGAAAAGAGCCCCCACAGTTGTCAGGGTGCCTTAATTGCTCCGGCGGCATAGGGGACTCGGAGTGTGTCTGGATGCTGCCACTCACTGCGATGATGTGCAATACAATTAAAAGCTCCTTCCCTGGACGTTTGTATGACAAACAGCAACTGAGATGTACTCGATAGTGCTGCGTCTTTGCAATTGTTAGGACGTTTTGGAGATGGTTCTTTTGTGTACATGCACACATACATTAGTATGTATGTGCCTCAGTGTGTGTTGGAGTGTGCTTTCTGTTTCTCAGGCTGATGTCAGCAGCTGATAGAGCGGACATAACGGGTGACAGTCTGTCTTCACCAAGGTTACCCAAATTGTGTGGCCGCCTTATAGCTAATGACACCCCTTTGAATTTTTCATGCATTTCTGAATGTAATTTAGCTGTTTAAAATCTTGTCCAGTAACTAAGGGGCTTTTCTTGACACACACACCCTGCATGCATATTACCTTATTCATTTTCCCCATTGTAGCATAAAAGAAAAACAAAGCACTGCCATAATGAACAGCTTGTACCACTAATGCAGAGGAAAGGGCAGTGATGTCAAATAGGACGGACCAGCTTTGATGCTCTCCGTTAACTTTATTGAGCAGTGCCAGACTACATTGTGCTGTGTTCTTCTGGCCCCAAGAGAATGAAGGAGGCTCAGCCCCACCCAGGACTAACACACACTTCACATTTCTCATTTTCAGCACCAGGCATAGACGCGCGAGGAGGAAAATGCAATATTAATTCCCCCCTGTATTATGTCTTAATATGCAGTTCATCTTGACTTTTGCACATGACTTGTCCTGTCATTTGAATAGCCCCGGCCTCCCATTTCCTAATTTCACAGTCATTATCCACTGAAGTCCTTTTTTCTGGGCATCGCTAATTTTGATTAACTATTTTGAAGGTCAACCAAGCAGCCCTGACTTGCTGCATGCAAGTGTCATACATGCAAGCGCCATACGTGATATGATATATAGTTCCCGTCTAAATATGACATTTACCCCCCACGCACACCAAGGATAAATAATAATGCCCCCCCCCCTTTTTTGAAGCTTTACTTTAACTACATGCATTAAAAATCTACTCCATATTTGTCATGCTCTATTTTTTACTACCGTGTTAAAACTGTAAATTTAGACATATTTTCAAATATATAATCATTTTGTCATGCCATATTATACAGAGTGTGATGTGAAAAAGGGGAGAGCAAACTTCCCAGTTAACACAGAGGGGTTTACACACTTAACCAGCCCTCAATAGCTGCCAATTGCATCACAAATTACATTGAGATTTTCTTCAATTTAACTGTCTTAATTCTTTACACCTGAGGTGTGTATCTCATCATGGTTTCACACTTCGCCTTGTCACGAGCGTCTGGCTCACAGTAACTACAGCTAGAGCAGCTTCCTCTGCGCACAGCCCCAGCAAGAGGCTATTATAGACCCCCATTTTATTACCCATTACTACTGAGGTCATTAGCAGCAAGAGGGATTGTATGCTTCTTAACCTATTGATCAATGTAACTACTACCATTTAATCCTGTGCTGAAGGAGTGAAAATCTGCCTAAGACTGGGTCCTATTGAGAGGAAGGGCGGGAGGGAGCACTTTAACTGAAAAATATTGCCCTGGCCTCTGTATCATGCCCATTTAATGCAAACACAGGACGCCAGTCGCCATTTAGAGCACTCCCATATGGTGCACTCCCTTATCTCTTGGATAACATCATGACTCCAGATGATCCACAAAAATATATCACCATCTAAAGATAGTCTAAAAGAAGGCTCGTACTGGGCTAATAACTGGAGGGATCCACTGAGCCCAGCTCTAATCTACTCCACCAATATGAGGGTGCGAAAAAAAGAGGACATTCTGAGGATGCCAGAAATAGCTGATGTTTATGAATTTCACAAAGGTGTGGTGCTCTCCAGGTGCCTCCCATACATAAACATTCAAACCTGGAACATTCTCACACAGCTGCAGTGACTGCAGGCAATATACTGTACCAGCACAGGCCTGCTGGCCAAACACACACACACACACACACACACACACACACACACACACACACACACACACACACGCACAAATCTAAACTGTGGCATGTTAAGTGTCACAAGCACATACAGGCACATGTGCAGCCCATAACACACTGTATATTTTCCATACAGAGCGTGATCATCTGCTTTCTCTGTAAATTCAGCATAAAAATATAAATATATGTATATGACATTAAGGACAAAGATTTTAAAAAAAGGAAATTAAACATGGTTTTCAATTTAAAACAGAGACAAAACATTTTCTAAATATTCCTTCTTGTAAAGGATAGGGATCATTCATTTCATTCATATCATAATGCACAGCCTCCACATGCACACACACACACAAACAGTGTAGAAAGCATTTGTCAGTAAAGACACCTACAGAGGCTTTCAAGAGAAGACAACTCAAAATATGAAAATCTAATGAAGGAACACAAACCACACATCTTAAACCATTGAGAGTTACTGATTCAGTTAATGAAGACGCTCCCCGAGCAACCCCCACCCCCCCTCCTATCACAGTCAGAGGTCAAAGCCTGGTGAAAAGGAGTAGGGGTGAACAAGGCTGTAAGATAGCTCCTTTCCCTGCACTGAGGCAATTAAAAGGAACAGAAATGAGGGACAAGGAGGTGAATATCAGTAAGACCGGCACAGACGTTTCACTGGCCGCAAAGGTGCAGCTTTGCTGAAAGAAAAAAGGAAAAAAAAAAAGAAGAAAAAAAAAAAGAAGAGAATTATCAAATTTTCATTTGTGCTCCCTGGGGTCATCTTGTTTTGGAGGGGCATCAAATGGAATGAAGAAGTAAAAAAGAAATAACAAGCCCTAGAGAAATCACAGAGTCTAGTCCGTTTGATGCTGTTGTTTTACCTTGGCCTGCAGTGGCGCAAGGAAACGACTTCCCATCCTGACTGTGATCTCCTGCATGGAAATGTCACCAAAATGAGGATTTCACGGGAGCTATTGTACTTAAGTGAAGTGTGAACATAATTAGTCGTCGACAAGACTGGAAAGACTAATTCCATATTACCCATTCAGGTTGATTGAAATCTCTGAGGTGGAGAGCATTTATTCCCTCTGCAAAACACAGAGGCAGGATATTCACACTCACAACCTTTTCCTATAATAACAATGATAATAATAATAATAATGATAATAAAAAAATTGAAATATAAATTGTTACAAATAATATGTGTATAAAACAACAGAGGTTGGATCCTTCAGTAAGCTTACAACATTTAAAACAGAACTACTGGACAGAAGTGCTCATCCCTGCATGTGTTAAAACGTCCATAATTCCACACTCGTCATCCACAATCAAGCTGTTTTAAAAATGTTTACAGCTCACATAAACAAGATAATCACAGCCACATTTTTGTCTCCATATACCACATACTATAGATTCTGTATTTGGTGTGAGGGGGCTGAGGCTCAAATCATTCGCAGCAACTGTAAAAACAAAAGTTAAGATTGCATTTTAATTAACTTCTCGACTACAAACAAACAGGTTTTTTCGCCGGAGCTGGTCCCAGTGTCGGGTTTAAACAAACAAACTGCACGGAGAAGTGAGCAAGCTCCCACCCCAACAATAACAGCTGAGCTGCACACTGGACGCTGTTTCCCACACTGAAGGTAGCCACCACTGCAGGTGATCACTGCTGAGGACACACACACACACACACACACACGCACATGCACACGTACAGACACACATACACCAGCATTGGCATCACCATCATCATGTTTTAGTAAAATACTCCAAATTGTAAATTATTTTTAAAAATATATATATTATTTTTATATTTCAGATTTATTTGTGATTTTATTCTACAATAAAAAATATTTTCGTGAAAAAATAATTATATATTTCTATATTAATAATAGAATATTTTTTAGTTGTTTAGAAGTGAACATTTACAAATGCAAATATATATTTAAAAAATCCATCTAAGTTCACACCCCCCCTCCAAAAAAAAAAAAAAACAAAAAAAACCCCTTAAGTGCTTCATTGCATTTCTGACATGTGACTCAATGTCCTGTCACTCTTTCTGACCTTTCAAGCCACACCTCCAAGTGCACATTTCACAGAGCAGCGTTTGAGCCCCTCAAACCTGGCTCACAAATCCAGGGTGACAATTACTGTCCTACACACCACCGTTCACTGTGTTCCGCCTTTCCCCTAAACGTCTTACAGTCACTGTTGGTGTAAACTGCGTGCCCGTGATCGATGGTTTACCAGCTCTACACGGTTACGCAACAATGCACGTCTTCAGATGCATTATTTGAGTCAGTTGAGATTTAATTAAGATCACAGTCTCTAAAATCCCATTCAAATGAAACTGTAGTGTAAAGACAATGGCTGACATGTCCTCGTGCAGATTGTTTCTATTCTCTGCACACCAGCCACGCTAAGCTAATCCTTGTTTCCATGACGGCAGACAAGAGGGCCACAAATTGTGTTGCTTCTTGACACTCTTAATGTTGTTGTGTTATGTGACTCATATAAAGTATACAGCCAATCAATTAAATTATACAGAAAAAGAAAGTCAGTGTCAGCGGTAGCTTAAAGAATTAAGTAAAAATCAGCATGAGCCAGACTTACTCATGTTCACACACATCCCTAATAACCTCCCTTATTTTCTAGGGGCAATGTGTCAATACCATCACGTCTCTTACTGTTTTAAAATATATAGGTGGTGACATAGATGAGTGGTGAAAAAGACCCTTTGCCACAAAACGCTCTACACCATGTAATCTCATCATTATCCTACCATCTCAACCCTTTGAAACACATGGCATCTCAAGTGTAGAGTTAATCTTCCTATCTGAAACAGAGACGCACACGCTCTGAGCAGTAATGACCCTTAAAAAAAAAAAAAAAAAAAAATGAATGAAAGCCTTTTTCAAGTAAAAACATGTTTTAGTCAGGAAAGCCAGGGAGTAACAGCGGAGAGCAGCTGGTGGCTCACTATATCACTGCTAAACTATTCCCCCGTCTCTCCTCTCTGACTTGCCTGCCTCCTCCAGTACAAAGCAAAGACCGTCCCTGTAAAGGATATCCCAGCGAGCCGTGGGGCTCTGCCGGCTACCCCCCTGTGCCCCCCTCTCCGGGTACACAGCTAATATCTGGTTGCCTATGTCATGGTTTAGAAATGACAGGTGCTGGCAGCCCCTTGCCTTGACAGGCCACTGCACAAATAACGCCCCTGCCTGAAAGGGCTAATGCACTACTAATGAACAATAAATCAACTTTGATTACAAACTGTCAACCCAATCAGCTCGCACTCCAGCTCTCCCAAACTGCGAGCCTCGGCACAGCTGCACGGCATTACGGTGCACACTGGCCTGTTTAGGCTTCACTCTCCTCCTTCTCACCCATCTGATATTCTCCTCCACTATTCTCCTCCATCGCTCCTCTCTGTCAGGCACCCACTTTTCCAGCACTGATGCAAGGTGCTGAAACATTGCACGCAAAAAAAAGTTTCAGCTAAACGGTGAGTGCAAACATGTGGATCCTTTCTATAGTTGCATGAGTGGATTACTTAAAATTATTGTAGTAAAAAAAATAAATAAATACTTGAGGGCATTAAACAACAGAGAGTCAGTAGCTGTTTTCCGTGTAAAACCTCAAAGCTGTCAAGCAGGGCTCAATGTTGACAGCAGAAAGAATGAAAGAAAATGACCACAACTTTCCCTCCCAAATTTACTCTGCAATCCCTTTGTTGCAAGCACTGACACACACACACACACACACACAAACACACACAAAAAACATTCACACACTAACTTTTCAGGGAGATATGAGCGATGACATTTGGAGTGACAGCGTGTCTCCAACGTGGTTTTGTGGTGACGGTGTCAAATATAGAGCTGTGCCAGCCTCTGTCTTAATTCACTGTGACACCATGAGGGGAGTGAGGATTAGTCCAGGCCATAGCCTGAGAGCAAGCAAAGTCTGACCAGCACTCATTACCTCAGAGCAACAAATCATCACAAAACACACAACCAGCTAAACCCGACCAATAACAAAAAATTTAATAAATAAAAGCCTTTCTACATATTTTAAATGCCTTACCCTGGGAGTGTTTTAAATAATAAAACATGATAATTACAAAACACAATCATTTTCTGAGCAAAACAACAATGTAAAAGAGAAGACAAACCTGTGTCCTGTTTTTCCTAGAACTTTCCATAATTCAAACAGCACACAGTACAGTGCGGGATCCTGCTGAACTGGTTAGCTCACTATCAGCAAAGTAAACAAAACTAAACAAACAGCGTGAAATGGCAGTGAGAAACATCATGTAAAAGTTCAGGAATCTAATACTGTAACTGACAAACATGCACCACAAAAGAAACTGTTGCATTAACTCAAAGTGAAAAGCAGAATTTCTGACAACTATCAATAGCAGAGCCTACACACATAAACAGGAGCACCTAATCCATACAGTCTCATTTTGAGATGCAAAACAATCTCATACAGTAAATCACTTGCTTTTCATGTACTTCTCTTTTCAGAACAAACTGTCAGTGTCTCACCGGCAAAGTAAACCCTGGATAACTGCTCCTCTCACACAAACTGCATGACAAAATTAACCAATTACAATGATAGAACATCAACGGTAGACAGACAATAAGCCTCCTTTTCTCTTTCTCCCTGGTCAAATTAAATTGTCAAGTTTTTTACACAAGAAAGCTGGCAAAATCACAGAAATCAATCATATTGACAAACCTGACAAACTCCATTTAGCTGGCAGGGTAAACAGAGTGCCGGGCCACGCGGTGTGGAGTGAAGCAGAGCGGAGAGCACGGCGGCAAGGGAAAGAGAGAGAGCGAGAGAGAGAGCGAGAGAGAGAGAGAGGGTGTGAGTGAGTGAGTCAGTGAGAGAGAGAGAGCGAGGTAGGGAGAGGTAGAGGCACACAGGCAGGGAGGCTGAGAACAAGCGCTGCTGTGCTGTGGAGTCTCCAACCTTCCTCGGGATACAGACAGATTGCACGCGCAAGGTTGCTCCCTGGCTGACAAGATACAAAACTATCCAATCAACCACGCCCTTCTCCACCAATCACAACCAGCCCTCTAAACATAATCAATTCAAATGGGGCCACACAATAGGGAGCCGCGGGCTGGGCTGCAGGTGAACCCGTGCCTTTGTGTGAGGGCCCCTTTAAAAAAAAAAAAAGAAAAGAAAAAAAAAAAGACACAGTTGACGGCTGTTAACCCTTTGACCCCTGCCGGGACTCCGGCCGTGCTATTGAAACAATGGGAGCCTAAAGAAAAGAGGCCCTTTAATTAAACAACAGATAAGTAAACACAGCTATCCAGCAGAAAGAAAGAAAACTGGCCCCGCTATCAGCCCCTTTATTGTTCTGTTAAATGGAACTGTTTACAGTGCCAGAACAAAGACACAACTCATTTCACATGCTGAAAACAACAAATGCACAAACAATTCAGATGCTTTGTAGTTATTTGGACTTTTTCTTTCCTTTTAAATTTCCCAAGCTGATACCACATGTATTTTATTTTAGAATAAAATATTGTATTTATGAGAACAGTTTGTTTTGCTATGTATTTCCTCCAGTAATACTAACGTGTATACAATGTGTATTTACACCATAACATGCAACTTGTTGCAATACACTAAGTTTGTGTGTATTTTGTTATAAAAATCAGCCACAGCAGCGCAAACTTTTTTTTGTCCAGTTTTAAACACTTATACAGCAGTTTGGTCTCACACAAGCTAAAACCACTTACATTAATAGCTAACATTACACCAGCTACCAGGCAATCCATCCAACTCCATCCCAATGAGAGCAATTAGCTGTCATGATATCATCACACTCTTTAACATCCATGTGCACTCAGTAAGGGGAAGAGACAGGAGAGGAAAACAGGACCCTGCCACCTACTGGAGATCTCACTGAACTCACCAGGAGAGAGAGAGACGGCAGAACGAAAAGCTTCTGCCTCCTGTCAATCTATATGAATAAATAATTATATATATAGATCTATATCTATAGATATAGATATAGATATATATACACACACACACACACACGCACACACACACACACACACACACACATATATATATATATATTAATCTTCCAACTAAAAAATGCTACCTTTTAGCATTTGTTTAAATTTTAACCTCATGTGTATTTTATTCTGTTGTAAAAACTGTAGAAATCATGAAGAAATTAAAGGAGTTGCTAATCAGACCTACTTTTAGTGATAACAATAAAATCAGGTTCACTAAGTTGTGCAACCGACTTAACAGTGAATTAGAGGAAAGGCATGAGGCAAGATTAACACCTCACTTTGTTAATTATCATAACAATAAACACAAGAGCTGAATAACAGAGCTCTAAAACACAGCTCATATCAACAGCTATAAACCCTTGGCCAGGGATGAAGGAATGTTCATGGGACGCATTCCAGTCCGCAAACACACTGGTAAAATAAACAGAGCGCCTGCATAACAAGCCACTGCTCTCATCTGCTAATAACTAACAATGAGCTCTGCTAAGCTGGCCTGACCTATATAAATTATTGACTGGGACACCTCAAGTGTCAAAAATGACAATTCCAATACATATCATAGGGAATAATTAAGTGGAAGAAAAGGCGCTTTTATTTTCTATCTGACAACCTCAAGAAGGCTCACACAAAAAGACAGTGACATGCAGGCATGTGCCTACAACTGCACACACACGCACACGCACACATGCACAAAGTGGTTTAGGCTACGGCCACACTCTTCTCCCCCAGCACTCTCCCTGGGGTGGTATGTCGGCGTATTCTCAATAAAACACCTTCTTAGCAGTAATAGGCCACTGTTCTCATTTCAACGCTCCCAAAGGCCTCATGATAAATTTAGCAGACACACAGTTCAAGCTTCTCCTCTCACACACTGTCTTTCTAATCCATTGCCTCTGTGCCTGCGCTATGTAAAATAATTACACATATGTGTCGATGCGATACACACGCTATATAGATTTTTTTTTTTTTGTTCTCGCGCACTGAGAAACATCAATATCCTTGAGCCTTGAACTGGCGTCCCCTGTGATAGTTTACAGAGAGCACTGAGCGATTGTGTTCATGACAGAGTGGATGACATTATAAAATACTCCCATTTCCTGCTTGAGTTAGAGTGAAAGTATGAGTTAATGTCTGGTCTGGCCTGAGCTCTGCCCCGCTCCGCTAAAGATAACGAGTCAGCTCCGATTACAAAGCCTTCCCAAAACACTAACACAGCCAGTGAATAAGCTGCACCGGCATGCCAGCCAGTGTCTTACTGCTACCACAGAAAGAGACGGAGAGAAGTGGAGAGGAAGTGCAGGAAAATACAGAACTACACTCATTCCTTTTCTTGAAAGGCTCTGGTGACCTGGACTATTGTCATGAGAAAACAAACACAGTCTGTTTCCCTGTGTGTGTGTGAAGTAAATCATTGTTTACTGATGGAGGGAGTCAGCAGGGCAGGTGTGGGACCTGTATAAATAACAGCTGCTCTATATAATATTGCCAAGGCAACAAAAATACTTTTTACCTTCACATCACTATACCATAATGTGGGGCTCTTTCTTTTATTTCTTTATTTTTATATATTTCAATATATAATATGTCCCCTATCGGAATCAATGGAGGCACAAAGCATTTCATGACAGATATAAATCAAACACTTATCAAGTGTTTTTCCAAGCTACAGCAACATTTAGACTTTGCACAGTTCAGAAACAGCCTACATTTGATTTGAGGCAAAAATCTGTTATTTTCTGAGCCACTCACTTGCACTGACACCACACAGGAGAGTGCTATGTCAGTTCTCCAGCAGCAAAACAATAGCACAAAAACCTCTTTGAAGAGGTGGAGTAGTTCCACTGTATTTCTATTTTGAAGTCGAGGATAACAAAACTAGTGGTGGCTTATATTTTTACTTCACTAGATTTTTAATTTTATTCTAGCTGCATTTATTTTTATAGTTATTTAGCTGTTCCAAACTCAACTGAAACTGTTTCTATATTTTAATACTATTGAGTTTTATTTATTGTTGGTGAGTACTGATAAAAAATAAAGTCCATTTCACTTGTTTTGACATGAGAGTGAACTCACCTTTTAACATCTGCAACCTAGCGATACTCCCTCTGATACTTGAAATAAGTCATATTTAGAGTGAATGAGGTTATCACCCGAAGCAGAGTGGAGTTACAGTAAGTCACGCCTGAGTCACCATGTTCCTCCTGGTCTATTATATATGGGTTTGGTTATTTACTTTTAATTTCAGCATTCAGGAACACATTGTTTAGTCAGCACATGTGAACTCTTGTATTTCCTGAGGTGATAGCCAGTGTATAACGGAGCTTGTGTTTCAGCTTGTACCGTCTAGTGTGGTTTTTCACTTAGTCAAAACAAGAACACTTTAAGGTTTGAGCAACATCGATTTCAGGAGGTGGGGGAATTTTCTGCCTTGTCTTGTTTGATGATTGATTCATCTTTGATTTAAATCAGAAGCTATATTAATACACAGAAACAGTGCACAGGATTTCAAAAAGCAGTAAGAATGACACTGTTGGGGAGGTGAAAAATAACTTGACCACTAAATTTGGATAGAGCACCTGTCAATTTGATTATATTATGCTTTAATTAATCTGCTTTGATATAATGATATAATATAATACATAATAAGCACAAATACATTAGATTTACTATTAGAATCAGACAGATTTGGGCAGAGAACAAGCAAGTTTGTCTGTGGGTGGCTCTTGTCTTCGCATTTTACGGAAACCTCTCAAAGTAGGGCGTACAGTGAGTCGATGGCACTGCTAACCACTGTGATTAACTGTTAAGCTAAGCTTGTGTGTGGTGTTATTAAACAGTATTTGTCAGCTTGTCCTGTTTCCAACACTGACCAATAAAACTCCTCAGGCACATTCCTGGAGGTAATAGATATAGATGACCACTCTTCTCTTCAAACTAATGAGAAAAGCACTAAAATGCAACAGAACAAACTAATGTTTATCTGCCTTCATGCTTTCTCAAGACTGGGTGTAACTACATGGATGACTAGGCTGAGCTCTGTGACAGTTTACGGTGTGATGTCCAACACAAATATAAAATACAACTTCAACAAATTATGTCCTCATGTAGCTGAAGGCCCTTCTGCGCCTGGATCCCTCTCGCGCTGTCTGAGTGAGACGGTATTTCTTTTCCCCTCCTCTAACAAAAAGTGAAAATGGATTCAAAGAGCTGTCTGTGCGACGACACCCAAAGAGAAACTACATTGTGAGTTGATGCTGACTTGACTGCACCTCGTATAGCTGTTAGTGTTTATTAATGCTATGGTCGACTGTGCATCCATCCATCCTTCCACCCCTCCGCAAAGGGCGTGTGAATCATTCCAAACAACATACACTTGACATCAAGATATAGCGCCAGAGGATGACACAAAGATACAACAAACTTTAAGGAGACGTGTGTGTGTGTCTGTGTGTGTGTGTGTGTGTCTGTGTGTGTATGTCTGTATCTGGGTGGATGACTGAGTGGGGCGGAAGGTTGAGAGGGTTCACTGCTTGAAGGGAAACATCAGGCCTTAAATGAAAAGAGGGTCCTGAAAATGGTAGAGTGGCTCCCAGCGCTGTGACTGGAGTCAATTCGACAGTCATCATCTTGGCCGGGAGAGAGCTCCCAATACAGCCCCCCTTCCTCCTCTCCTACTCCCTCCCACCCCACAAGTCTCTGCTTGGCTGCGTGGAACTGGGACAGATGACTTCATTCTGACAGGATTATCCCAAACCTGGTTCTAATCTATACAATACACATAATACATTTTTACAATATGACAAGGAAAACAAGCAGCAAAAGAGACAGCTTGATCCCGGGGTTCCACGCAAGCACCGGCCTCAGTGTTGTGTTGATCATTCCTGACAGATTGTATCACCTCAAAGCAACGCACGCGTCAAAATGAGATTTCATTACAGCATCACCTTGAGACTTTTTACAAACACAAAGCGATGAACTCCTTCTGAGGATCACGCACACAGCTGATGAATTATGGGACTTTGCAGACAGACACGGAAGCTATTTTGAAGGATATTTCCCTTAAACATTGATACCTGGATGTAAGGAAGATTCACCCTGGAGTATATTCAGGATAAAACACAGCGCTCTTAAATGAATAGTGTGATATTTTAGCTGTCTTACCACGAGTTAGAGGAGATGATCGATGCCGCTCCCACGTCCATATGCTAAATATGACTCTAGAACCAGCAGCTGGTTAACTTAGCTTAGCTCTAATACTGAAAATAATAAGGAAATAATAAGGAAATAAGGAAAAAAGCTCCCCTAAAGCTCATTAACTGACGTGCATATCTAATTTGTTTAATCCGTACAAAAACCCAGAGTGTAAAGTGTAAAAACATTGTGGTTTTACTCCAGTCACTTCTCTGATCTGGCAACCTCATGGCGACAACCAGACTCCAGTCTAGCCGTGTCCCCAGCTGCAGATGGTAGCTACATATTTAGCGTACGGGCATCAGAGTGGTATTTCCATCTAGGTAACAGGCAAAAAAAAAAAAAAAAAAGGAATGTCATACTAGTCTTTTAAGTGCAGATACAGTTGAGCCACACCAGTTTGAAAGAAGGTATATACAATGAAGACTTATTTTGGTTGGTGTGAGTGGTTATGTCCACATGCTTTGTGAATTATCTCCTGCCCTGTGTGAAACAACCTGCAGAGATTTGAACATTAATAGACTGGTTAATCTTGGCAAGCTTAAAGCAGTCGTTAACTGAATCAATTAGAAACTGGCAATGCTTTGATTTGGTTAGAAGTGTTTTGGGAGTGTGCCACCTTTGCTTCTGTCTCTATATGTTCAGCACTTCTTCCTCTTGGTTCTTCTTTCCTTTCCTTTCTTTCCTAGTTTAAAATACTTCAAATGTATTTTAATATGAACTCCTGTTGTCTTGGCCAGGTCTCCCTATCTCATAGCATCTAACCCGGAACATTAATCCAGTCTTGTGCTCACTGTCACCTCGCCAGTGGGCTACCACTGCCATGCCACTTTGGGCCACTGGCCGATTGGGCTGCCGGAACACCTCGAAATGCTGCCTCAGATCACCCTGCAGCACTGGCTGAGCTCCAGCTGACAGGCTTCGGCCTAGTGCTCTAATGACTTACAGATTGGAGCGCTGTGGTATACATGTGTCAGGACAATGCCATGGGCCTACTGCAAAAACAGTAGGAGAGGGAGAGAAAGAGAGCCGGAGGCTTCTCCCTGTCCTGTCAGACAGAGGCTTGGCCCCTGGATTGTGTCACATCACGCTTCCCCCCAACAGACCACAAATGAAGGATGTGAAGAGCAAACGCGGGGAGGAGGGGCGTTGGAGGGGCGCTCTACAACTTAAAAGGCTTTCATCCTGTAAACTGAAAAGACATTATCTTTTGACCTGGAGATGCCCTCTCTGAGGCTGTACACTATGGTGTGAAAACACAGAGAGAGAAAGAAAGGAAAAGAAAAAAGCTTGGCAGAAGAAAGAAGTGAGAATAGTGGCTTCAGCTAGTAATACTATAGATAAGAAAATGTCTGCTGCCATGGTTTTGAAACATTATCAGTAGTTTCTCTGTGTGTGAAGAATAACAAGTAATGCACCTTTGACATCATGAAAATGTTCAATGCAACATTTATCAGATTATGGCGAATAGTATTTCTCATTTAAAAACAAAAGGCCAACACATAATTACAATAAATACAAAAAAACAAAGAAAGCCAGAGGATAGAGATGTTCTTTTACAGTAGCTTCAAATTCCTTACAAAGACACTCTTCACTTTACGATGAAACATAAAAGCTTTCAAAAGTATGTAAAGGAAATTATCATTTCCTTTATCCTTCTCTCAGCTCACCAGACTATTTATCCTCTGACACATACGTAAAAACTGCAGCTACATTTGTTAATCCAACTGTATCTTTACTTCCCTACATTATTCACCTGCCTCTCCTTAAACTGGCCATTCATCCATTCTGGTTACAATCAGTGCTGCAGACAAAAATGTCATTCATGCAGGTTTCACACAGGTAAGTTCAGCTGGCCACTAGCCATACCTCACACTGTACCAGTGGCATGAATAATGAAGGCCAATCTCAGGCATAATTGTGGATAGGAAACGAGCACAATCTCAGCATTACACTGACAGCAAAGACACCATGTTGACACAACATCTTCAGCCCAGCTGAATGCCACATAATCCCCTGTAGGAGGTGGATGCCTACCTAGGATCCCTTGCAATGAGGTGTAGTTAACCAGCCAGGCTCGTGAGCAACACCACAAATGAGCTTCAATTTCCCCCTACCCCCACCTTGGTGCTGGTGGACTATCAGCGAGGGTCCGACAGTGTTGTTCCTAATTACCTATTTCTCCACTCCTGATCCTGCAGCTGGCATAATTAGTTACCTGGGGCTTCAATCCAATTTGAAGTGATGACAAGAAAGTGATCCATGAAAAAGTAATAAGTTAAATCCAATTTCAGCCTGCCTCTAATTAAATGCACATGGAACTAATGAGTCAAACCCTACCATTTCACTGATAATGGTAATTAGCGGGGTGGGAGTTGCCGGCTCTCGTCGTTGTGCCACTGTAGGTGTGAAGCGCAAAAGGTAAAAGTGGCATGGATTCTTTTAATTACACGTGTCATTCTGTCAATGTAATTTACTGGCTTTTTGACCAGTCAAGTATGTTTAGCTGCCTTCCAGCCGGCGCAGCAGCTGTTTGTATATGTAGTCTGATTAAAGCACCTCTAGGCTGCTGAGTATACAGCGGAGGCATCTTCATCCAGAGGCAGGGGTGGGCGGTGCAGTGGTGAGGTGGGGGGGGGGCATGGGGGGACCCCTGTTGGAGATATAAAACCAAAGAGCCATTTAATGCTGATCAAGGATTCTGAGGCTTGTTTGACTCATATTTTTCTCCCTTTACTACTCTATGCAGGTCGTTTTTTTCAGATGTTCTGTATATACTGTGCTTCATTATTTTTGATTTGAATAAGAATGAATTGGAAAGTGAGTCACATCTCCAAATGAGTATAAGTCTCTCTGCACATCTCCTTGTGCCTAATGGGAAGACCGCTGAGATGAATGGAGCCTCGTCCGCAGATCAGGTGCTTTTATGGGGTGTCAGCTTACAACACAGCCTCATAATTGTTGGATCATGTCTTTTGATGACCCAGTCCAGCTCAACAGAGAATCATTATCCAGGCTGTGTGATGGAGATAGTGAATGTTCCGTGTGTGCAGAGGGCTCCTCCAAGCACGGGTTTGTTCTTAAAAGAGGAAGTGAGATGAGACTCAGACCGTTACCCTCTGGTGTTTCAGAGGGTAACAGTGTGTTTGTGAGAGAGGGAGAGACATGTGAGGGAAAAAAAAGAGACAAGAGAAACCTCACCAGCAGAAACCACGAGTGGAGAAAAAAACCAACAAAAAAAAACAAAACAAAAACAAAAACAAATGTAATACATCCTCACACAGAGCAGCACGCTGATGTTTATGTATGAACACTTGGCTTTAATCTGTGTGTGTATGTGGTTGGAGTGTGTTTAATTAGCAGAATATATAATTCAGAGATAAACAAACACTTGCCTGGACCTGTGGCTCTTTCATAATGGCGGTTTCAACCCAGCAAAATGTAACATACAACATTAGAGAGCAGGCAATTTATGGTGTTAGTTAGATACTACAGCAAGCCTGTGCTCTCTTCACAAGAACAGGGCAGGAGAGGGGAGGGGAAGGGATGTGGGGGAAAGGGCCCGACTCTCTTTTCAATAGCTGAGTGACAGCTTGGCCAAGCTCTCTGTATACATTAATAAATTAGAATTTTAATTTTCTCTTTGTCTGCAGGAGATGGTCTAGTACTTCACTATGTACCAACAACTGGCTGTATGCTGGAATCTGCCGTTGTGGTCCCCTCTGTTGACCTCTGCAGCACAGTTCCCTGCCAGGCTGGGGAAACTGTTTAGTTTGATCCTTTCAACTTATTTGAATCCTGACAAATATGCACACAACTGAAAGGTCATCACAGTCATATTTCATCCTCTGGAGCTATTCCGAAGACATCTGCACAACAAAGAGGCTTTTTCACAACCTGACATTAGACCTAGCTGCTACAATAGCTCATTAAAAAGGGCCCCCAATGGGATAGTAAGGGTATTAAATATTATATATATACACACATTGAGAACAGGGCCTTCGTATTAATTACCAAATATGCCCTGAAGTCGTTTGCAATTTCACACTGACACAAACAACCACTGCTGGTTCAAACAAAGATATACGTCTTTGAGGCAGCTGATCTGAAATTAATGTAAATATTGCATCACATATGCAGCACTCTTATTAGAAGCAGAAAAAGATTTTTAAAAATAAAAAAGATTTTTTTTTTTTCCCCAAAGTTTTTTTCTTTGCATCACAAAGGCAGTCCAAATAACTGTCCCCCTCTCACCCTCTCCCACCCCTCACTCCTCTGCCTTTACTCCACCTCTCAGCCCTCCACCTGGATCACCCACCCCTCTTATGGGCTTCTCCATAGCACCTCCTGCTGCTGGTGGTAAGGACCTGCCTCCTGCCTTTTTTCTTTTTCTTTTTTTTAAATTTCTGCTGTGTGTGTGTGTGTGTGATGAAAGGCAAACAGGGAAAGCATGGAGCTTCCTCTGCTTGGCCAGACTGACTTCTCTGTGGGAGTAATGCAGCTCTCTCACTTCTCTCTTTTCTTCTCCCACATTTCCACCCTTTCTCCTGCTCTTACAGAGGCTGCACAGTAAAGCTGCTGCTGGTGGTAGGGACCTGAAATCTGGATCAACCACATATACCGACGTGTACGACTGCACTGGGATGATCGTGGCGCTGGTGGATGAGCTCATGGACACACAGAGCCTTTTCTAACAGTCTGGCCTGTATATTTCACAACAGCACCCATCTCTATATAGTGCTGCTTATGTCAAGTTTTAGATTACACATGGTTGATTGTGTCTGTGTGTTTGTGTGTGTGCATGTGTTCTGCTAAATCACACATAATGCGTGAGCAAACTTAACTGCAAATGTTGCACTGCCAATTTTAATTTCCTGTTTGTGAACTTAGTCTAGTGCTGGGCTTTTTTCGCACACCATGTTCTAGTGAGGGCTGCAAAAGTTCACTTCTTTTTTTTTTTTTTTCTTATTTGAGCAACCACAAAGTCAAATACCTGAGCCATCCGGTGAACGTGAGTTAATAAATAAGGGAGTTTCACAGAATGACAACATATTTACAGTACCTGGAGGCTTTGCTGCTTGTCGTTGGCTTTGGGGGATTTGCGGCCAGTGTTTTGTTGAGACTGCAGTTGATGTGACTGGGACTGCTGCTGCTGCTGCTGCTGCTGCTGCTGCTGGAGGAGGATCTGCCGAGCCACCTGGAGAGCCTGATAGAGAAATATGAAAAAAGATTTCAGAAAAGTCTAATAGAAATGCTAGAATGCTCAAAGTCCCTTGAGAGCACTTTGATGCCTATAATCAGAGCACATGTATCCCCTTACAACAATATTCCCCTGGCCTTCTGATAGATAACAAACAAACATCACAGACGATCTTTTCATTCGGTCTCTGCCATTCAGAGTCATAAAGCTATGTCTGGTATAAACAGTTTCTCCACAAACACACAGGGAACAATGATCAGATGTCAAAACAAATTCTCAGACAGAAAGAAGACAAAAAAAAAATCAACTGCAGTCATCCAGAAGAAATATTTATCTGTTGATAAGATGCACTAACAGCAAACACATATTGTCAAAGACAGTAATCAGGACTTTTGATCCTCCTTTAGCTCAGCCAAACTTCCCTCTAGAAAGCAAATAAAAGGCTTTATGGCTGCTTCAAATATCTGTTAAAGGACACGGCCTTCTCAGTGGAAAACAAAATACAGTGCAGTCACATGTTTATTACTCCAGCTACTCCCTTTTCCCTTACGATAAATAATCAAACATGCCATCCAGAGCAAACAAAGCTGGAGAGCGCTGGGGGAAAAAACACAGTGGTCTTGAAAACGGTCAGTGATACCAAGAAAAGCAAGCGTTGTGTTCCCACAGTGAGCTGGCCAGCCTCACACCTCCACCAGTAAACCATCTGGGTAAATAACTGGCCTCATTCTTTCCATGTTCCTCAGACAGTTGCTCCCACAATTAAACAAACAGTCAAGGGGCACATCCAAGCTCATCTCACAAACGGACAATCTGCAAGCTCTCCACTCAATTATTTTAGAAGTTCAGAAAATTGTAAAAGTAAATGGTGGAATGTTTAACAAGAAGATAGTGAGAGAGAGAGAAGCACGGAGCACAAAAAAAGGAAAAAAAAAAAAAAAAAAGTTAAGAGCGACGTGTGAACAAGAGAGTGAAACCTATGAAAGACTGTGTGAAAGCAAGATATCTGCAGAGGGAGGGCAAATAGAAAGCTCTGAGGACGGATGAAGAGATAGAAAAACTTTGAGAATTGGTCTTAGTGCCAGTAAAGTCAGACAATACTTTAAGACAGAGAGGGAAGAGACAGTTGAGGGGGTTGGAGTGAACAGCTGTATGATGGTCTGTGTGTGGGTGTATGTACTGACCCTCCCAAGCACACGGCTGTCGGATGACATCATGAGGCATAAATATGACCACAAGCTACAAAGAGGCCACACTCCTGGCATTTCACCATGCTTAACTTTAACGTACATAAACTCTCCTTCTCTCTGTCTCTTTCTGAGCTCTTGTGTAAAAGATAAATGACGCCGGAGCGACATTCATCATTCTGCATGCCTAATTGTCTTCTGCGTGAAAATTTGTCGAGGGGAACCCCCCTGCACGCAAGTACACTCATAAAGAAAGTGTATAAATTGAAACTAAGAACTATGTGAGCAAGATTCACTCCACAAATGATGGCAATATTTACTTTACTTATCTTACATTTTAGGCAATAGGTTGTTTTTTTTTCCTCCAGAGCACAATCTTACGATCTGGTGAAAACATAAAAACACGGCGTGAACTGAGCGGATAGCGGGAGGGGAACGTATGATAACTTTGTGAGATTGTCTGTTATTTTTTTCATCACATTAAGAAGCCTTTTATTGATTAAAAAAAATACCAATATTATTCACAGTCAAAAGGAATGCTTGCTTATTTAATTCATTAAAGGTTTTTCATTTTTGGTCAATTGAAACATTTTATTTGGAAAAGAAATTCACGCTCATTTCAAAGGGAAAAAAATTTTAAAAAAGAGATATTTCAGCATCATATCACAAAAGCTACCATAATCATCAACATTTAAAACAATATTTATAACATAAATAAAACTTAGGTGAGTTGGTGTGATTTTTTTTATTTTGCAAAATGATTTGATCACTTGATCAGATTATCAATGTTTCATTCTACAGCATCGCAAACTTAAAAGTCAGCTGCAAGTGACTAAAACAGATTCTTGCTCTGAGAAACTGATAATTCAGAAGGAAAGTCCACAGAAGAAGAAAAAAGCTGTAACAAAATCATTTGCGACGCCCAAGGCGTGGTATTACGGGCATATTGAAGAGTAAACAAAGATTGCTGTTTTCTTTCCCCTGTAACTGATGACACATGCAGTGAAATGTGTGTGTGTGTGGTGTGTGTCTGGGTTTACAACCGAGGGTGTTGGAACAAAGAGAGTTGAGTCAACAGGATATGATAGGAAGTTCAGACAGTAATGGATGAAGAGATACATTTCTGGGAAGTCTTCCCTCACTTCATGTAAAAAAAAAAAAAAAAAAAAAAAACGCAGACTGCAAACCTGCTCAATGACCAGTCACTACAAGTAGATACTGTTGTATGGGGATGTTAACAAGTACATTCATATTTCAACATTTATGGCTGATATAAAAAAAAAAAAATTGCAAATCATTTCATCATGTTACTCAAAGTATTATCAATATTATGTAATCAACACCGAAGCTTGACCACCACTGTGTCCATACGTGTGTTGGTGTCTTTGTATATATCATTTATGAACAGCAGAAAAGTTCCTGGAGGAGTCACATGACAGTTTAAACAGTTAACACAGCCTCCTGCTATTCACGGCAACAGCTTCATCAAATCATTCTTTTCCAAATTAAGTAAGGGCAATAATTATGTAATCACGCACCATGCAAAACATAGTCAATGATCGTCTTGACATAGTCAAATTAGCTGAAATCACATTGCCGCCTGACAGCACATGCCTGAATATGTTGGCTTAATAACTTCAAAATGTGAGTTTTAAAAGCTGAAGATAGGAGATGAGTGAAACACGGTTGGTGTTGGTCTGAAATATAATGAGACTTAAAGGCGAGCGGGCTGAGAGGACCTGTGTTGCGAGGTCTGCTCCATGCTTAGGAATGCTGCTGTCATGTTTGTATTTTAAAAAGGCCACTGGAGCTGGCATGCCTTCGAGAGGCCTAAAGCTGGGCTAAAATAACCTATTGTGAACTGTCACTGCAATGTTTACACAGCACCCACTCCTCTATCTCAGAGCCCCCGCCCCCTCCTCCTCACCCCCCTCCCTCTCCTCCTCTGGAATTTATCTTCTTTTGATCTCCCATTCAAAGGAGTGGACGCTTGACAGACGTGCAAGTGTAAGAGCTGCTCCAGACAAAATGTGATCAACTGGAAACTGATGACAGGTGCGAGGCTTTCAATGCACAGAGACGTATAACGGTGCAAATCAAGTGACACATCAGCTTAAACTGATCAGTTATAAAGTTACAGTAGGCTGAGAACTACACTGTGCACACGGTGAATGGTGCAGTGGACAGAATCACACTTTTTGAATCCTATTTTGTTTTTTTTACTGTATAAAGAACAACAAACAAAAGAAGGGTTTGTGATATTGTGTGTTGATACATAAATTGGATTTGTGTAGTTTACATCGTCTTCTTCTTAAGCATACAGGACCACAGCAGACCTGTTATAATCTCAAATTGAGGTTGTTTGGGAAACGAGCTTGTTACTGCAAAAAGAACACAAGTGCAGAGATAGACGCCTACATCCACACAACATGCATATATTCATTGTCTGTAAGTCTACACACACACACACACACACACACACACACACACACACACACACACACACACACACACAACACAGAGGGAGTGAACCCTTCAGGTGCTTTTGATTAGAAAACACCCTCCAGCACATGACGAGGTTTTATCTGCAACAAAGACGTCGCAATTTGGTATCCTTGTCATTTGCAGTCCTCTTTTATTTTCTCCATTTCAAATGTGTTCAGAGTTTACACCCTCTTCCCCCTGTTAACGCAACTTCCTCAATAAACAACAGGCGTTTTATCTGCATCTACTTTCACACCATATTAGTGAATAGAGGCAGGAGCGTCTCTTATGTCCCTGGGCTATCACGCTGTGATAAGGGAACTGCTAAGTACTGGATGTCTTTATGTGCAGTCTGCACATGTGGATTATTTACAGGCTTTGGGGTTTCCTGCTGCTAAAGCCAGCTCTGGGTGTCTCACAAATCCCAACTCAGAGCGTTGCCACACAGTCAAGTCTGCTCTCTGTTGAATCCCTCGCTGCACCTTCTCCCACAATGACAAAAACCCGACATATTGCAGATCCATGTTTCTCTCTGTTCTCTCTTTATGTCACTTTACTGACCCACAGTAACAATCAAAAATAGCACAAACAGCCCAAGTCTGAAGGGAGGCCTACGAATCACTCCATTTGCTTCAAATGTGACAGAAACACACTGCTCACATCACATTGTGTAAATGACAGACAAATAGAAAAGGAATGTGATAAAAGGTCCAGAGAAAATAGACATGATGTGGGTAAATGTGATGGGGAAACCATACAGGGGGGAATCGTTCGGGGTGTCTCCATCGGGAGTCACGCAGTGGGAAACGACGGGGCCAGCGATGTTTGTTCGGGCTCATCAACAGCGAGACCTCCTCCTCTTGCCACAGCTGGGGAAGACCCTGAACGTGAAATGGTTTCAAGCAGATTGCTCCTAATTGCTAGAAGATGTGCAAGCAGGTGTAACCGGATCCCTGCGGCCACTCAGAGAAAAGGAGAAGGAACGAGATGTGCATCTGTTTGTGTGTTTCTGTACTTGTGTGTGTGTGTGTGTGTGTGTGTGTGTGTGTGTGTGTATGGGTGTGCGCTTCGGTGTATTTACTCAGTGGTCATGTTTCGCCAGGCTTTATTAGGCAGGAGAGTGTAGCTCAGAGACAGCCAGCAACAACACGACTAATAGGTTAGCTCTTAATGTAGTCCGGCTCAGAAGACACCGGCCCCTCTGGTCTCACTCTGCAGCCTCTGTGGGGCTTCAGCGCCAGCAGCCTAAATGTCAAGGTTATCTGCTTGACTTTCTGACTGATCGCACGTCGCAACTCACCTGACATTTATCACTTCTGCTGTTTCTTTTTCAAAGACGAGCCCCCTGCTTCTCAGCCGGCGCCTAACCAAGCCAAGAGGCCGGGTTCTCCACATAATCTGCTAGCATGCTAAGCTAATGTAGTGTCCTTCCACAGGCAGCACAGGAAAGCAAAGTTATGCAGGTGTTTCCAAAATTATATAAGCTATTGTAGCCAGTGGCAATGAAATCGATAGAGCTGGGGGTATAACTGATCCTATATTCACAATATGACTAATAGCAGACTATGCAAACACATAGTTATAGGATTCACTTGGAATACTGTCCTTTTAATTGAAATGCATATAGTTCTTTTTTTTTATTTTGCAGCAGGGGGTGATTTTTAAACATGTAAGCGGATAAGCAGTGGGGATCATGTCTATTTATATTAATTGCACTTTTTTCTTTCTCTTTCCTCAGTAATACAGACGTTTATCTGCAATGCAAAGCAGGGAAAATCTAGTTTCCCAGTAAGTATATAATTAATGCCATTTCCAAAAAGCCACTCCACATGGAAAACAGGCCCTGATGCTCAAACCTTGTGCATTACTGGGCCCTCGCAACAACACTCTCCAGTCTGTGTTTAGATTTCCAAACTAATTCATGTAGAATACATAAATAAATCAACGTTTTATACCCACTTCAAACCATTAGATTCCCTTCCTTCTCTGCACTTTTCAACTAATCTATTAATATTTATGACAACGCTAAACATTTCAAATATCCACGTTTAAACAATAAGGCAGTGCGTGCACTTACATAAGACAAAATCTGACTTCAATAATTTCTCCTTTTTTTTTGTCAAACACACCTCCCCCCTGTCCACCCCGCCACCAACCCACCTACCCTCAACCACCCCCACCCCCACCTCCCCACCCCCTCTACCCATAACAGGTAATGCAGTGCCCTGACAAATGTTTTTTGGAGAAAAAAAATGACTGTAAGAAAAACAAGACGAAAGCAAAGTTATTAACTGTGAGTGGAGATAGAAGAGAGGGGGCTGTGAAGCAGGACTGATGATGGAGGGAGTGGAGTGAAAAGAGTGAGAGGAGGTGGTGGTGGGGGGGTCAGACAGATGGAGGACTAGAATAAGAGTGTGAAACAGAAAAGAGAGGTAAAACGGGAGATGGAAAGAGAGGAAAAAAAAAACAGAATGTAGTTGAGGGGAGGCGGAGGTTGCAGGAGGTGCAGAGGGGAGGGTAAACACTGCCCCAACCAGGCGGTTCGGGCGCTCGGAGCCTGGTACAGAGGGGTCACCCCCCCCCCACCCACCCACCCACCCCACCTCCCAGCCCAGCGAGGTCAGCTCAGCTATGCTGGCCTGACAGCTTCCGTTTGCTGTGTGCTCGGCATTTGTTTGGATTCCCCAGCCTTGCTTAGCCAGCAGCTTAACAACAGATGGCTAAAGAAGGCCTCTATTCAGAGTGGTCTGGATCAGAAAATCACACCAAGGAAAGTACACAAGCTGCAGACGAAACACACAGACACAGCACGAGCGCGCACACACATGCAAATTACATGGATTGTCAGAGTTGCACATGCTGCAAATGAGGGAACCGCAAATAAGGTTTTGCTTGCTGCAAACAGTTATTTCATTAGCCACAGAGAAGCATGCAAAGACACAACGGCGAGTAGCATGCAACAACATGCAAGCGAATGCCTACACATGCACAGTGTTGTCTGATTATATCGAGCAACTTCCTGGGATGAGTCAGTAACCGAGCAGATATCAGTGAAAGCATTTCCGTACCACGCCATTATTAAACGAATACTGTGTTTATTACAGCTTTAGTGCGGTGTAAACTCATAAACACCCTCCCAGAGTACAAGAGGAGCTGTCAACTAAATATTGTTTCTCTCATGAGTCGCTCTTCCACCTCAATTACGCCTTTCAACTTCACAGGCTCAGTATGATAAAGTGGCAGTAAAAATCATTCACATTAATACACCATTGTGCATCTGCTGCTAAAGGTAATTAAAGAAGTAAATGACTCATAAGAATAGACATATTAGCTGCAAAATGAAAGGCAACTGGGCTGCCTCATGAAAATATGTACCATTAAGATACTGCATTTTCATATTGGGGTAATCAGCTCCACTAGCCTGATGCTGATTTAATCCACTCCAGTGGAAAGTCTATCAGCGCACAGCCGCGTGTCACTGTCTCTCTTATGTCTGCCCGCCAAGAGCCAGGCGTGCTACTTTAGCATTGCCAGTGAATGACTCCACTAAAGGAGGGAGGTCACACACAGGCAAATCAGTCGGAGGAGCAGTCAATGCTTAGGTGTCATTTAGAGGCAGATGGAGCAAAAGAGGAAAAAAAGTGTGAGAGTTAGAGGAGGATAAAATGAGCTAAAAAGAGTAATAAAAAAATAAGACGGCAAAAGCACAAACGATCTGGGAACAAAGCGGCAGGCGGATCTCAGCAGCCCCCCTCACTCTGACCTCAGCTTTTTGTTCTGAGCATATGATGCCTCAAGATGCCCACCGCTGAATACGGTGATACTATCCGTCAAGTTGATAAAGTGGGGGGAAAAGAGCAGAGGCATGCTAACTGTGCTGAGTACTTAGATGGACTGTTAGAAAACACACACTCCTCCTGATTGCATCTTTGGTGGAAGTGTTGCATCACTTTGTAGCAGGGAGTGTTGTGCTTGGGAAAACGGGCGCTTCCAAAAACCCAGCGTGAGACCTAGAATACTGTGAGCAGATTTTATCGTGCTTGAATGATATTGTTTAGAATGGGAAGATCTATCTACCCTGGTCTCATAGACGGAGGACTCAACATTATTGATACACTCGAGACTTCCGGGATAGGACCCATAAAACCTCTTAAATCTTCCAATTTAGTTGTGGTGAATATAGATGAATGTGGTCCGTGCACAACTATAGGATGGTGCTGGAGGAGGGAAGGAGAGATCAGACAGTTGCCACGGTCATGGAGCGTCACACTGCTTGGTGCCTTACTTTTCCCCCTTGTTGACAGCTGACCACTCTTCGGCCTCTACACCACGGGGCATGTTGATTAACTCAGTGCAGATGCAAAAGTAACTCATCTTGATGAATAATCCCGCTAATCAGTGAAGCAGACAACAAGCGTGACACTGCCCAAAGCAAATTTTGACTGCTCCCTCGAAGATGGATTCGTAATGACATCCGCCCAAAGAGTGGACGAATATCTGCTCCTGCTGATTTCATTAAGAGACTACAAAAAAAAAAAATCTTTCTTTGTTCCTCTATGGTTTTATGTATCTCGTAACAACCTCACCATAGGCTTTATGGTGAGGCTGTGGTTTGCGACTACATCTTTTTCCCGCTGATGCTCACTGCCTTGAACTGTCCTGACCTGAGACCTAACACATCATGAGCTGCTGAGGGAGAATTCCCAGAGTGTGTGTGTGTGTGTGTGTGTGTGTGTGTGTGTGTGTGTGTGTGTGTGTGTGTGTGTGTGTGTGTGTGTGTGAAGTGAGAGTTCCTCCGAAAGAGAAGATTTTCTATAAATCACAGGCCAGTCCAATTGGCTATGGATAGAGTTGCAGCGGGGAGAGACGGCTCCCTGGGAATAGCAGTGTCTCTGTTGAAGTCATTCCAAGATGGGTAATATGATCCTGTGCCGCCAGGAATAAAGGAAGGGAAGAGAAAAGGAAGAAAAAAAATCTGATTGCTCCGGCCATAAAGAGGAGTAATCTCCAGCAGGGTGCAGACACATCACCCGTCACACTGGACAGTAATGTATTATAGTCTCACAGGCAGATGATGTGACACATGGTGGGCCTCACTTCTTCTTTTTTTTTTTTTGGTGGTTCACAAACTGCTTCTTCTCTTATACCAGGAATTATTAACCTACATTGACTTGGTAGGAAGATGTGGAAGGTTTATGGAGAAACAGACGGTTGACAGTTCTGGTGCTAAGCAGGATGAGGACCCTCACTCTCTCAATTTGACACAGACAACCCGGCTAATTTAGAGCTACAATTATGTTTAGTCTGTACATAGATCACCGTGTGATGCACCGTTTAAAGCAGCAAATAACTGGTAAAAGGGGCAGGATGCTTCTTCATGTATGCAAATGAAATTAAGGAAATGCTAGTGCCAACAGTCTGAGGATGTCATACGACAGGTTCCTTTTGTGATAAGTGACCAACGGCGTACAACAGTGATGGTAACTGAAGAATTCTACAGCCATAAACTGTATGTTTAGGCAAGATGAGATTAAAACAAGTTCAAATCCAGTAGAACAACATCTCAACGTCTGAAACCAAATTTACATGAGGCTAAAATGTGCAACGTTACACAACCGCCAAAGGCTGCAACAAATTTACATTTAATTTTACATTTAAAGTCACCTGTTGCAGGAAAATGCCAACAATGGAACCGCTGTGACCTGTAGTAAACCTGAAAATCACACGTCAGTTGAAAAGCCTGGTGGAGATCAGTATTCTGCAGCCATCTTTGATAAAACACAAATGTAATAAAGATTGAGGAAGATGCTGAACTTTTGGAGCCATTTCTAGGAACTGGTGGCCACCAACAGAATTAACAACTGTTTAATGACAAATTCATGACAAATGGTTTCCTTTAGCTTTCTCCAGTGGTTCAAGCACAGTGCATCTACCACTAAAGATAAGATGTTCAGTACTTGTAGCCCGGGACTTGAGATTAGATTGGCCAACCACATTTATAGTTAACAATTCTTACAAATCCTCTTTCATTTCATTTCCTTGTTCTGGAGTGTTTATGGACTAACAAGTCATGGAAAAAAGTCCTTTAGGTGTAAGCACTTTTCTAAAGCTTAATTAACATGCGGAGTGCACTGTGGTGACAGAATTGGCCGCCCTCAATCTGCCTGAGCCACCTTCAGCTTTAGGCGCTGAGACCTGCAGGCTGCAGGCTTCAATAAATGTCGCAGGAGAAGATGATCACAGCTCAAATTAAGTTACGCTCTAAGCTTGAAGGGCTTACATAAACATGTGATGGAAATATTAAACTACAACAAACTGAGGAAATAAGACGGGGGAGAAAAAACTATGGTTTTCAATTCCGATACAACATGAATGCAGTTTGAATTAGTGCAATTGTGTCAGTTTTGTCCAGGTGTTGAATTTTCATTCGGACATTGCATATATATATATGTATATATATATAAATATATATGTGTATGTATATATATATATATATATATATATATGTACCCCGAGTTTTCAGAAAAGAGCCATTTAGTGAATAAGTGGTAAAAAGTAAAACGCAGGTGGCAGAAGTAGCCCAAACAACAAGCACTGCAGGAACCAAGGGCATGTGGGCTATAGAGCTGCTGGGGTAGTGGGCGGGGGGAATGACAGACTGCTGTTCAACTCCATTAGCTGCTATGTGAGAGGGGTGCATCTAGCAGCACACGACCTGTGAAGAATCTTAGATCTCACTCTATCTTGGAATGGGGATTGCCGCATTAATTCTAGGAAACTGTAATCTCTCAAGCAAATCAAATTACTCTCATTAAGCGCAAGAAGAAAACTGCCTCTGTAATAAGTATGTATAAAAAGTATTTATTACCAATAATCACCTCTTTAATATGAGCTAGCTTACAACGGCTTTTATTTTTGCTGATTAAGTTTAAAAATGGGGAAACAAGGAAGGGCACATGCTCACGGACGCATACACATGGCATTTGCACACACACACACACACACACACACACACACACACACACACACACACACACACACACACACACTCACACACTCTTTCAAACACGTGCACAAACACACACACACACACACACTAATACACAGCTCATGGAGTTTATGAGAGTGGTTGATACAGTGATTAAAGGGGAGGGTAGAGGGATACAGTGCTCGAGGGCCTTGGAGAGGACGTGCCTCACCTAGTCATAAAAACACACCTCTGTCTTTAAGCCAGCACCGGAATCGCTCTCTGTAGGTTCACTTGGAGGTGAATCGCGAAAGAATTTACATGCAAAGTAGCACGTGTCATAACCCAGACAGTGCACACGTAGAGTTACATTGTAACTTGGCACACACTCACTGACCGCTGCATATTTGCAACGGTTTGCGAGGTTTGACGGCATGACCCAGGGCGGCCACACACACACACACACACACACACACACACACACACAATGCTGTTTCTATGATACACACAGCTTCTGCAGGCTTTTTCTTTTTTTTTCGTTTGCATAATTTGTGTATGCACAGGCCTAACTATTCCACCAAACAGCCAACTGTGTGTTAATGTTATGCATGCATGGTTTTTAAACAGTAAATAAAGCTAAATAACATTGTGGGCATAATGACTCTGGTGGGAGGTGAAGTCTTTGCTCTTCTTCCAGGATATGACATCATTCCACAAAGTGCAAGCTGCCAGCTATAATTGCCTTGCTGGTAAATGGAAGATTTCCTCCCTCCCTGTTTCTAGTATTTCATTTTTTATTCACATAACCAATTAACTACATCTACAAAAAAAAAATCTAAAGGACAGTTAACAAAAACACATCAAAATGGGCGATAAAAACAATTTGCCTCCACAAAATCAATTAGGATTAAGGGTCAGTGGGTCATTCATTTGCTGCTTCAGCATAATTACCTGTTTTTCTTCCCCTCATTTACTTCTTTATTCAGCTGGGACACCGATGTTCCCGCAAACCAAACGAACACACTTTTTTTGTGATTATTCAAATTACACATTGATTCCTGTGAGAAAACGTCTGTCAAACTACAACGCGGCAAAGCTAATGTGCTCCAAAAACAAAACTCCCCTGAAGCAAAATGAGCAGATTCTATTAGATGTCAGCCTACATACTTTAAATTTCAATTTGACTTTGGCCCAATCAGGTAATAAATAAATACATAATACAGAATCAGATTAGAAATCACACTTTGATTTTGTAGGGTATGAATGAGCTCAACCTCCTCTGCCTATGACTCCATCTGACATGAATGCTTAGCAAGAGGACAGGTTACAGCGCTACTGTTTCTCTGTTGCTACAAATCATTGCTGCTACTTCTTTGACTGTCTATCAAAGAGGCTGCATCCACTCCTGTCGGTCCTGTCTGCTGTGATTCAGAGTAGGGAGAAGAAGAGGAGACAGAGAGCAGGAGGATCATGGCTGACTGTAGATGCTCTCTCTCTCTTTTCGAGAAAGCTGTTGAGATATTTAGAAACTGCTTTAAAGTAAAAGGTGTTGGTCTTTTAATAGACAGGGGCATTTATCATGTTTAACACATAAAAGCAGACTCAGTTAGTCCGCCTGCAGAATATCACATTAACACTTTGTAAACATCCACCCATAAAGATAATTATTTTGATTGCAAGACTTGTGAGGCTTTTCTTCCCCTCCTCAACATCTGGTTAAAATATGGGGCAAGTGCTGGCTTCCTGGCTCTCACTAAGGTGGTTAAAATAGCCTGCACACATACAAGTATAAATAGAGTGGTGGGTAACTTTCTTTTTTCCCCCCTCTCCTCCAGTTTACTTTTTTTTTTTTTTTTTTCCCCCCCTCCTCCCATTTATTTTTTTTTTTTTTTTTTTTTTTTTTCCACTCAGTGGCGAGTCAGCGAAAAGGCAGAAGCTGTGGCTCCCCACATCGCACCTGCCAGGAAGTGATCCTTTTCTCTGCAGCCAGAGAGGCAGCTAGGATACGCCAGGACATGCAGCTGTAGCGTGAGCATTAAGTGCGATGCTCCTACAAGCAGGGCACGGGGAGGTACAGAGGCACATGCGGCAGTTTTTCATTCATAAGTTATACGGCCGGCAAAGACTTGGAATCACCTGCAGTTGAGATCCAAAGCGAATACGTCTCAGATGCTTGATATAGAGAAGAATAATCACTTAAATCCAAAATGAACCGTTTCAGAAACATCTGCTCATATTCAAAATCCACCACTCTGTGTTTTTGTATCTCCTCATGCTCTTGGTTGTGTAGTGGGCCAGATGGAGGAGAGGAGGCCTCAGGAGTGGGACAGAGCACCGGAGACTGTGATAATTGACCAAGATGCTGCTGCCACTGAGTCCCCTGTCCCCTCACCTCCAAATCCCAGCAGCCCCTTTTTCAATTTAACACAAGACTTGACCAGATTTCACTCATTGAGGGGCTACGGCACATCTTTGACACTTTTACATTAGAAGCACAGCTTTCTGCTGATTAAAAAACCTTCCCGCCTGCCTCTCTCTCTTTCTCCCACTGTATGGCAAGAGGTAATGTGAGAGGGGTGTCCATTTCCTGTCCCTCCTTTCCCTCCAAATCAACCACAAATAACTCTCAGCCTCCTGCGCCTATCTTGATTTCACTCCAGAAGATAAGGACACCATTTATTGTTTTCATTGAGCTTGAGTGCTAAGACAGAGAGCACCAAATTACTCTCAGATTGAGATAAACACACCACAAATCGCTAATTCAATCCGTCTTCCGTGCCGGTGATGTTTTGAAGAGAGGGGAATATCGAAAGATCACACTGTGAAACCCGAGTCTGGAGGTGTGATATCAGCTCAAGACCTCATCAAATTGAGAAGAAAAGCTAACTGTAACTTGAGTATGAATTCCCTTTGGGAAAGCAGAGAGCTGGTACAATACAGTATGTCTGCATACTGAGTAGGGAATGTGCATCCTTCATAGCTATGGCAGGAAGAGAATTAATTAAATATGTATCACGATTTGGGTTTTTAGCCTTCATGACACAGTGCGGAGCTGGAAATCAATACATCAGTGTTTGTGGAGTGCAGCGCTGCCCCTGGTAGCCGTGGATGGCGGCGGCGAGGAGCTGAGGACTGGAGAGTATTTACTGATGTGGTTATCTTGTCCTGTGACAGGCAGGATCACTCAATCAGCCGGCGATGGCTGAGCTCAGGCAAGCATTACACGCATATCCCCATACTTCTGGGGAGGAGGTGTCAGCCAAGCCAAATCTGATCAACAAATGCAGTTCCCCTGTGCCACAGCTATCTGAGATGAAGATGATATTATGTGGAAGTGAGCAAGGTGATGAAGACAGCACAGGGAGAAACAGAGAAGGACAGAGAGAGAGAGAGAGAGAGAGAGAGAGAGAGAGAGAGAGAGAGAGAGAGAGGGGAAAGGAGGCCTGAGAGTGGAACCTCCTCTAAGGCTCAGCTTCTTAAAGGCAAAGTGTCTCTACTGGAAAGCAAGGAGATAACATGCTGATATATTTTAATAAGAACCATGTGCCTCCCAACACTGCCTTTACTAGATCAAAGAAGCAAGCATTTATATGCTGGAGACAGCCTCACATTAATTATCAAAAACCTGAATTAAAAAATAAAAACTTGTCTGTCCAGTAGAGTTACATACCAATTAAAAACACAATCCTGGCAGAGTCCGACTGACATTTCTAATGATTCCTTTTAAAAATTACTGACATGTACATGTTATTAAAAGGTTAGAGAAATTTGCATTTAGCAATGAGGAAAAATAAATATAGTGTTGAGTGTGCAGATAAGAGCTCAGTAATTAGGAGTAGACATTGCGGTGGTGGAAAACATTTGAAGAATAAACCTGGACTAGTTTGCTTCTTTCCCTGTTGCCCTACAGATATTTTACATTATTCAATCCAAAATACCATCTTTCTGATTCTAACTTTTCTTTTGCATGTTAATGTTTAATAAGAGCCTTTGGCTATCTATGGGCACAATTATTAGATATCCGCAGAGAGAAATTGAAAAATTAATCATACTCTCAATTTTGTACTTCTCTGATCCATTGGAAATGGCTCTAAGAGCTGTGGCTTCTCCCCTGTCACAGGCTCCATCTAAACACAATCAATCTGCTGCCAACCATGGGTTGCTTGTGCAACACAGACAATTGCATCAATACAGTAATTAACTGATTATTTATATGCTGGCACTTGTCCTGATGCACTTCAACACTGATAAGCCTGTTACAAAATTGTAAAAAATACTACATTGCTCAGACCAGGTGTCTTGTGTAGTTATATTTCCATGCAACTCAATTATCCATGCGTGGGCCCTGTACATTTGCAGTAGTCCTTGTTTTGGCCCCTTCCATCACTGCATGAAATCTATGCTAATATAGTGTACTGAGCATAACATATGCTAATGTGCACACAGAATCCCATCAAGTTATAGTTGACAGAGGAATTTATTCTACACACTCTAAGTGGCAATTTGAGCTTTTGAAAGGCATGTACAGGTATATGATATGGTATTATGCAGAATAATGGTAAGTAAAGTTTCAGCGCTGCTTAAATACTGTTGTAAAAGATTGAATTTGTTCCCCTCGTACTTTCCCTAAAGGTGTTCAGCATCACCTCGTGTGCAAATGTGTCATTAGAAATATTTACAAGTTAAAAAATTGCAACTTTTTTTTATTTGGATTAATTTCTAACTGATAAAATAACACAACCAAAACAAGAGCAGTAAACAAGGCTCTGTTTACAGTTCAGCTGATTTAGTCGCTTTCCTTGAGTAAGTGGTTGTTTTTATTTCATAATTATTATTTACTTATGATACGAATGTAAAATGTATTAAAAATTCAAAATTTATAAAAAAAAAATTAAAAGTGCAACCTTATATATCCTTTAAAAAGCAACATACTGTAGATTAAAGTTATGTTCAGATAAGTTGGTAGATGATAATTGATAGATGATTTGTTTTGACACTAAATTTGTAGAGGCATGGATAATTGTATCTGAAATTTACTAATTAAGAAAAATATAGATAGCAGTGACTTGCCAAACACATCAAGCGCTAATACTGTAATAACGTAAGCTAATGTGCCCAAATTAACTTGTAGAATTGTAAATGATTTACAAAAGTCTGTATCGTTACATAAAAGTAAACTAAATATGAGTTTCATCTGTGTTGTTCTGGAGCAAGAATATACTTTATTTGATGTGAGTAGCGTGAGGAGTCAACACTGATTATCGACCGAGTGATGAATACTGGTAAGTGTGAAGTATATACTATGTTAGCATCTTGCCCCAAACACCAGGCAGTCTGTTTTTGACATTGGACAGTAGCAGTAAAATCAATGTCAAGCAGCTGACAAACACTGCAGCAACATCGAACAGCTGACTGCATGTTGGACTAAATCCCAGTTCACCTACATTGGTTGATAAAGTGTTGCCAGAAGTGAAATGTGTAACTGGCACATCAAAACACACACGTTTCGGTGCTGTCAAACTTTTTTATATATATATATATATATATATATATTTTTTTTTTATATATTAGTGTTTTAGATATTAAATTGGCATCTGACAGACATTTGTATTGTGTATATCTGAGAACGAGACTAGTGATTGATCCTGTGTGCTCACCATCTGCCACCCAGTACACTCCTGCTGGACTTACTCAATTTCCTCTCCCATGCTTCAAACGCGACCCCCCCTGCCAACCCTATCCCTCCCACCCATACACACACACACACACACACACACACACACACACACACACACACACACACACACACACACAGGCATCCACACAGAGCCCCTGGACAGAATGCCCTCCTCCCTAAACAACTCTTTCTTTAACATCTGCCCAGAAGCAGCACTGTTGCCTTTTGTCCACTCACTGTCTCCTAAGGCATGTCATCTAGCTCTAATCAAGCAGAAAATGGTCATAAATATTTCTTTCTGCTAGATTTCACATTCACATTTCACGCAGGGACATGATATTTCCCCCCCCTACCTCCAGGGAGTACCTAATGCAAAAAACAGTTACTTATATTCAAGGCTCATGTTCCTTCAGTCAAATGCAGAACATATTCCCTGTTTGCAGGGAAAAACAAGAAAAAGGGAGGGGGGGGAAGAAGAGAAAAGAGGAGGGGGCAGACATAAAGGACTGTCTTATTTTCTGTGCCATTTACTGGCTAGTACTTTCACAGCCATCCCATTACATCATGTCAAAGATTGTAAACAAGCAAATAACAACAGCGCATCAGAGACCACAGTGAGGGAGCGGCATGCATTGTCCTGTTACTGAGGTCTTTCAGCCGCCAACCGAGGAGGAAAAAAACATTTGTTTTTATTGTCCATTTAAATAATATATATCTTTTTTGTACAGAGAAAAAAAGATTGCATGAGGATTTATATGAAGCATTGTCTCTGGCCTGGCCAAGTATTTATGGCACATGTCATTCACAGGATGCAGAGGTGCCATCACTATTATTTATGACGAGACATCCCATCAGGGCATATCATTCTCTAAATGGTATACAGCTATTCACCAGTGAATACCGACCTGTGCCATTTTTCTCTCAAATAGAGGCCATGTCACTGCTGAACGTGCAGGGGGGTTGTTATTAATCACTGATAGATACTTTGATGGGTGAATGCATGTCAAACAATCAAATTTACTCTAAGAGACCTGTACATGGTGTGGCTGTCCATGCATATTTACTTCAATGAAGGCTCATTTGATCATCAGCATAGGTAGTTTATCATATTTCTCTCTTCGAACTAAAAACAGAGCTGCCAAGGTTTTCTCTGTATCATAGAAAAAGAGATACAGACTGTTCACTATACTGGAACTATAACTGGAATTTCTACACGATATATTGCTACGTAAGATTTAATACGATTTTAAAAGGCTAAACAGGCAAAGAACCCATCCAAGCCCGTGGTATATGTCAATACAGGTGAAAACATTACATCTTGATATTTTGATCCTTGTGCGATATATGATATAAGAAAGTCATGTACAATAGGCTACATAATAATACTGTGTACCCAAGGGACAAGGCACAAGAGATACAGGGGTGCACAATTCTATATTTTAAACCTAAATTCTGTACATTCATATATTTCCACACATATAGAAACACTATCCACATCATCCTCATTTGTCACCTTTATATGATGGCATCATGCTGATAAACAGTTTTTTTCTGTTTCTTGTGAATCTTAGAGGAGCTATTTGTAAGTTTTGCTATAGCTACATTGCCAATGTTAGCATTAACAGCTATTTACTTATTAGTCTAGAAGAAACATTGAGTTCAGTATCAAACTTCATTCCTTTACTCGCCAAGAGCTGTCTCCGGTGGTGGAAAGTAACCGTTTTGTTTTGCTTTAATTACTATCACTTCTTTTCTTCTACTGAAATTAGCATGCTAACCAGCTAGCCCCGGCCCATCTGGACTGTCTTGTCACTTTCCAATACTGAGTCACTGAAGAGTCCAGGCTGCCCTGAGGTAGTAGCACTGGTCAGAGGGCGCATTATAACCTCGTCTTGTAAACACAACGATGACTGAAGCTCTTGGCAATACCAAGACCAAGCTCCGTTAAAGGGACACTCCACCAATTTCACACATTCAGTTCCGTTTACTTGTCATGAGGAGTACTACTCAGCTTGTGAAAATGTCGTCTGTGGCTTCAAAGGGAGCTTTTGAAATCCTTTCCATCAACAGGGTTTTGGAACCATTACAAGGTACCGAAATTCTTGCTTCTTATCTCACTATTGTGTTTTTTTTTTATCTGTCTTTCTCTAGTCCCCCAGATTTATGAGAGGGTAATATTAAATTACTGTAGTGCACCTGTAGTATTGTTTTATTTCACGACACTCAAATTTATTTTCCTTAGTGTAAACGCATTTGTTTTCATTTTCACTGATAGTTTGCCACATTAACCTCAGTGGGAAAAAAACCAGGAGAAGCAGGCGAACTTGTTTAAATTGAGTCTTTAACATCAGTCCTTTTGGAGCTGAGACACTGTGGGCACAGTTGTCTCAGGATGCTCTGGGGGGCAATAACTGCAGTGTGTGTGCTAACAAATGGCAGCAGGTGGCAAACAGGTATTTTGCTACCATCACCTAGCTCCCCTTAGAACCCCTGCACTTCCCCCCTCTGTCACCCAGCCTGACCAGGCCCTTGCATGCTGATGCCAAGAATGAACTCTGATGTCTGTTACCCACATTGTGCTAAGAGATTATGAATAAGATATAAAATCCAGGCTCACTACAGGATTTTCACATTAGCCTGGCTGTGTAGGTGATGCTCTCTATGCATACATGTATACAAGTGCACATGCTTGCACGCGCGCACACACACACATCCACCCACCCACGCATCAACATTTTGCATGCACATACAGGGTCTCCATGAACTCTCTCAGGCAACTCTACCTTTGTAGCTATTTACATGTGCACCCAAAAGATAACTTAATCTGCAACAAAAAAAAAAATTAGGGCTTGTTGAAACAAATAAGTGTTTTAAGAGGAGACGGTCCCGGTTTCAATTTCAATAGCTCATTTAACCCTTATCTGCCCAAATCCTTGGGGTCCATTCTATGTTAATTGGATCTACATTGCACTAGCATTGGGGGTGTTAACAAGCACAGCCTATGAATATTAATTACCCTGAAGTTTTCTGCACAGGAAAGACTTCACTGATACATATTAATTCTATGAAGTTTTTAAAGTAGTGCTCTCATTAAAAATGAATAGGCCCTGCGCTTGAATGTTTTCCCAGGAGGAACTGTGCATCCTTAAGTCTATCCCTAATAAATTGGGTCAGATTGACTATCCTTAAAGAATAGCTTCTACTTAAAATGGCATTATTATTCAACTAAATGTAAACATTCCAATCGGGTGAAGAAAGGGTTTTGTTTAAACAGTGTTTTGACAATGGCTATTAAAGCCAGTCATGTCTGAGCATGTACTTTCCCAACCACAGTCTCCTGAGGCCCCGTTAAAACGGTTACTTATTTACAACACTAAACACACAAGTTGTTCAGCTAAACAGTGCAAAATTACTCTGCGTGCCAGTGTGCGTGTGTGAGTGTATGTATGTGTGTGTGTGTGTGTGCTTGTGTGAGGATTTGTGTGTGCATCTTGATGTGGAGCATTCATAAGCGGTTGTTGGCACTACTTTAAATAAAACATTGAGGATGCATTAGTCCTCTGGCTAGCCGAGGCCTCTCTCTAAGCCATTTAATACTGAACTGACGCAGACGTGTTTCCCTGTCTGCCTCCAGCCAGCTGCTTCAGACACCTGCTCAAAGTTTAGAGTTGCCCACTTCAGCACAAACACACAGACCGAGGCCATCAAAGACCATCCGGGCGCCACACAATGAGAGCCACTTCACTCTTCCTAATGATACCAGCATCATTTACATGGGAGGCATTTGTACTTGCACACGTCCTTGAGTGGTTTGCTCATCCACACATTCTCCACAGGGACGTACAGTATATCTAACCTTAAAGACAGAGTGTGACTGTCTGACTATGTCACACACACACACAAACACACAAACACCCCCCCCCCACACACACACACACACACACATACACACACACAGATTTAATAACCACATCTCTCAACCAACACTGAGACATTGGAATATTGTTTGAGCTAATACTGTTTGTTGTATAAGGAATCTGCTTGGTAATGTGAGTGACAATAGGTAGGCTGACTCTATTGACTCTGTGTCCTTATGTTTGAGCTTCTTCCAAACTGCCCATTGTTTAGCTGTCCTAAGCTGTCCATCTTTGTCCTTCACACCTGATTAACATTTGGCCAAATGATCAGAAATCGACCTGTGTTAACCAGCTCTCTTGTATAAACTGCAATGCATCAAATGATAAAATTTCACTTTAATACTGTACATGGTAAAATGATGAATTAATTAATCTAGCTCTCCGTTTTGGATCACACTAATTTGCCTATTTTACACTCAAAAACAGTGACTTTTCACAGATGCGGTAATAATGTAATGTTTTCTGAACAGACAATGAAATACGTCTGCTCAGACAAAAAACAACAGTTTTGTCTGCTCTGACTTCACTATGACTTCTCATTTTTAATGGCAATTGCCGAAAACACAACACAGGTCTCATTTACATGTATTCAATGTTGTCAAAATAGTTAGTAACATAAAACAGAGACTTGGTTCAGCAGGAAATAAGTTACTGTTAACCTTGGTTAATAACCTGAAGCATTTATGAGCCATAATCAAATCAAATATTTGTTCAGTTGACAGGAACAGAAGTTTTGCCAGTGAGAAGAACTAATAACTAACCAGATATATAAGGCACAAATTTGGTGTTTGCCAACAGGTTGGAGAGGAAGTGATTTTGGTATTTCCCTTTTGTTTTATCTTTAAAGACTACCTTCACATTGCCAACAACATGACAACACTAATGAGGATGCAGGTTGACATTACATGCCATTATATTAATGCATTTTCAGATTTATCCACCGTAGTGTGGCCATCCTCTTAATTCCTTAACCTAATGAAGGAAAAGGGTTATCTGTTAACTTGATTGTTCTATAAAAGATTGTTCTTTACTTGTTTCATTTGTTTTTATATATAATATTAAATTATACTATTTTGCATTGTATGTTAAAATTGCAAAACAGTGAACTGAAATGAGGCAAATCTGTGGAGAGGGTGTGGCTGCTGTGTCAGCTCAACTGATGGAAACTAAGTGAAACTACTGACACTCTGCCCATAAAACAAAACTTATTTTATGTGTTAAAATAATTAAAGAAAAAATGGATTCCCTCTCAGACACCTTTAATTCCAGGTAGCAAACAACATGTTGGAGCACAAAGTCCGCAATCATCAAATGCAAATACTTGAACTCACCTTATGTTTCTTTTCCGTTCGTGCCGTGATGACATGTGATCTACGATGTGAAATGAGATGAGTGAGTGTGTGGGAGTGTGTGCGAGTGTGCGCTTGTGTTCCTGTGTGTGTGTCCAGTCTGATTACCGCAATGTCAAACAACTCCTGTGATCCCCCTCCTGCTGCCCACATAAGCAGGATGTGTAAACAGGATGTCGACCTGAGCAACAGTCACCTATTTTAAACCATGGGTTTCTGCACAGATGCCGAACGTGCTTCATCTCTTCCCAGTCGGAGAGCGGTGGCTGGAGGTAGACTCAACAAAATGGATGAGTTCACAGGGCTGGCTGTCTTTGAGACATCTATAAGACAAAGGAGAGGTGCTGGGTGGTTTACCTCCCAAAACCTCACTAACAAAACTGGGTGACAAAAGGATTTGAAAAGTTGCACCTAGACTAAACAGATTTTTTTTTTTCCTGATAAAAAAAAATGTAACTGTGTTTAAAAAAGCAATATGCTTCATGTGAAAGAAGCTCAAGCTTTAGTAAAATATTTGTGATATTTTCACTGACACAGGCTGTTTTTTTCTACTTTTTTTTAACTTTAATAATTATTTCCCCTTTTTTCGACATAGCAGCGTATCACTGTTCAATTTTCACCTCCATCTGTGTGATTATTAATCAGATCACACATCAATTGCCAGAACCAGCAAAGAAATTCAGCCTGTAATAAAACTGTCATGTGCTGTGGTATAAAGACAGATGTTGCCAGTTGTGTGATAACATAATTAAACTGTTCTGTGAGGGATTCCATAAAATTATTCAAATTGGACGAGCACTATCATTTTACCAATAACGCAATTTAGGGCAATATGCAGTGTCATAACACTGATGTTATCCTCTCTGCCAGATTTTCCAATAAGTTGGAGCCGGTGCTTGGCCTCCTGTGACAATATGAACACTATACATGAAGATACCTGAGAGCTCCTAGAGATGGAGGAGTGTGCACAGGGAGACAGTGGGGAATCTGTTCAGCGTGATCCGCTCTGTGGATGCACTCTTGCACAGTGCAGGACTAAGATGACAAGACTCATGAAGGAAGCACACATTCAGTAGGATAATGCACCACAGCTATTGGTCAAAAAGCACCCAGAGCAAAGGAGCCTTTATCACACATGTCAAATATTCAGCACTGCACAGATATATAATTCTGTAGAAGAGTGAATACAGAGATACTGGCAGGAATTCAATTCAAAAGTGCGGCGATAAGGCTGCGTTCTTCTTGTGAAACACCATAACACTGTATGTATTTCAATCCAGGCATAGCACTCTCTCTCTCTTGCCCTCAGCTCAGCAGCAGCGTACATGTGATTAGCAGAGATCTGAGGCAGCAAACGCTCTCTGGCCTCCTCTCTGACCTGACGCTGTTAACTCTCTCAGTCTGACCATTAGCCCGTAATGTGGACGGGACGCCAGAAACCAGCAGGCCGTGCACCGCCAGGCCTAGCCTCTGAGCATGTACATGTTTGTATATGTGTGTGTGTGTGTGTGTGTGTGTGTGTGTGTGTGTGTGTGTGTGTGTGTGTGTGTGTGTGTGTGTACTTTGATAGCGAAGCTTATCATCTAGCACTTCCCCCTGAAGCTTGGCAGAACAGAGCTGGGTGACGCTGGCTGAGACGTGCATTTCCACCTTCTCAAGCCTCCACATGAGACTGTGTAAGCCTTGCATTATGCAAACAAGTAAACCTGTGCCCACTCAGCTCTTTCTGTGGCCACTGTGATGCGTGTCACTCTCTCCTGTCTGTACACGCAACATGACGGACACCTCAGCCACACAGGCAGAAAAGAAGAAAGAACATATCCATAATTGGGTGATGAATAACAAAGCCTTAAAGGCACTTGTTTGATGGAGCAGACTTGGTGGATATCTACAACAAAAGAAGAGCAATTATTTTATGTTTTTTCTTCTATGGTACTGTTGGGGTGTATTTGTACAGTATCACTTCATTTAAAGGGCTCATCTAAAAGACAGGAAAATAATATTATCAGCATCAGTTCAACCAAGTTTGGAGTGAAGGAATGGCTGACACGGTTAAACATGTGAGATGTTATAAACGCAGAAACGCTGAAAATGACCACACATCACAGGAAATCCGTGCAGGGAGTTGAACAACAGCTTCAAAACTGATACAAAGTCTCAAACATCATTATTGTCACTGTGTGTTTATTTGACTACAACAGCTACACAACACGACTTCCTGTTGCACAACCATTTAAATCACAAATCACAAAACAGGTTATTGCAAAAGCTCTTTCATGCTATTGTTTTTTGTTTTATTTTCTCTCTCCTACAGTATCTTCATTTCCTCATGTGGACAACGTTAAAACCACAACTTCTGCAACACAAACAAACACACAGATGCCAGATTCTAGGGCAAACACATACAGTATGTTATGAAAAAAATATTATATTTGTGTTCTAAAAAAAGGAGATATCCATATATTATGCACAAACAACTGCAAACAATTAAGCAAAGCCTGAAAAGCAACAAGATGCATAACAACATTTATAAACACACCCAAACGTCCAGCTATTACAACACAACAGATATCCACAACAGAGTTCCTCAAACAGTGAACTCAGAGGACAAGGGCCGTTTTTTTTAATTCTCAGTTCTTAACAAACAGTATCTGACTTACTAATAGAGATGCTTAAATCAAGCTTATGGTCCACTTCCCCCAAATCTGACTAGTCTACAAGATGAATTCCCCTGTCAGAATCAAGATGATCAAACAGATTACAATTATTTCATCCCCCGTCTTTATTAATGAGCACTGTCTTTCATAGTTATGTTCCCTAATAAGAATAAATGATATGCCACTACCAGGTTTGTTGTTCCCGCTCACTCAGGGGACTCTCAGACATTTGAGTCTGAAAAGATTCCAGATTGATTTTTGCCTCACCTAAAGAGGTAATAGCATCTTGGATGTTTTGAGGAGAACAAAGAATAAAAGAAACCCTCAGTGTGTCAGTTAGAGCCGTATTAGTGCGAGCTGCAAATAAAACTTAAAAGAAAAGACTGTGAAATGCCACAAAAGTAAAAAGTTATCAAGTAATTGAGCGAAGATCGTAATGCCCTGGGGACAATTAACATGGTTCATGGTGCATGAGTGAAAATCCTGGGTTAGTCTAATGGGAGAATAAAAAGACTGCCTGCCTGCCTTCCCAGTAACACTACCCTGGTAAGTAGCCTATCAAAGCCCAGTGTCAGGAGCTGAGAGTGAGACATCTCGTCCTTCGTCCACATCCACGCGCCATTTATCACACACAACAATTAATACACCTCCCTCTGTTTCAACTCCCAACTGGAGGCCACAGAAATTAACCAGTGGATTTGTTCAAAAGGCATAAAGCAAAAAGCGCTTGCTATTTGCCACAGCAGAAAGCAGAGGGCAGAAAACGTGACTGTAATCCACTGAAATAGGAAAGAGAAAGTTGCTCGTTTTTCCTCCCTTTAAATGCCAGGGCAGATCCTGGAGAGTAATAGCTCTTTCTGGATGACTAGAAAACAGGGACCATGCTTGGACGACTAGCTCTATTCTAGCGGGGAGGCTTTATTTCCATCCCTTCTTGGTGTCAAGTGCACATCCATGACACTTTTCTCTCTCTCTCTCTCTCTCTCATTCCCTCTCCCTCTCCCCTGCCTCACATTCATCAAAGTTGTAACCCTGTTGTCTTTGCAGAGCGAATCAGAATGTGCCCCTGGCAAAGAATGAAGGAAAAGTCAACAGGAATTAAGTTTCAGTGCAACTGTTTACTCAACTGTGGCCTGCAGTTATTGAAATTTTATCCATGGTTTTGTGTGACTACTGCAGTAATGAATTCAGTATGGCTGTGATTTTCTCACTGACGACATGCTCATTCTGAGCTGGAAAAAAAGATGGGTTGGAGGTGAGGTCTGGGAGCGGGGTCTGGAGCAGGGGGAGTGGGGATGAAGAGCAGATCTGGAAAGGCCTTAAAGGCCTAACACTGAGACTGAAGAGCAGGAAGCACGCTGACATGTCCTTTTTACTTACTGATTAGCTAACACTTCTTCTTTGGGGTTTATTCCAATACGCTCCCACTTAATACCCTGAAAAAATGCGATTAACAGAGGCACCCTGTTCCACGGCATAGACTAGATGACGACAACTAAAACATCACATTCGCACATGTTTGCTCCTCTACCAATTACTCATACATCGTTCTACTCTACAATTACATAAAGCATGGGTAATGGAGAAATAATTAAAAGATAGGACTAATCACAATGTAGAAGTAACCACTTATGAGGTCATATTACTATTCAAGTGATACATGTGTAGGGCAGAGCAGTACACTTCACATTAATGATTGTGCATATTATGATAAAACTTATTTTGCACTGCATTGCCCTGCATATCACATCAAGTCAGAAGTCAAGCAACGCCTTTTCAAAAAGCTAAGCTATTTACAAAAACATATTTTCCATACCTCGTGTTGAACGAATCTGCTGGTTATCGTCATTTCTGACAACATAATTGTGTATCACAAAATAGGATCATATATATGAAATATGATGAATGATGAAACTGAATTACTGCTCAGCTCTATACGTTACAGCACCATATCCCCCACGCTACAGCATGCCGTTATACGCTGTAGCATTGCTGCCCTCCCTGATGGATGTACTGTGACAACAGACAGCGGCACGCAGCCTGTGCATCATCACCAAACAGCTCCTGACAACAACCCTGGTCGTCCTGTCGGATAGACCGAGATAGCAGAAGACACACTGATCTTTTCAATGTTGTTTCCTTAAACACACTGTCGTGTGCCACACATAATGCTGACACCAACAGAAAAAGCTTGTCTGTTTGCCTCAAGTCGGAGATGGTGAAAATGTTTTGGGCTTCGCTGACGCTAAAGCCGGCGTGTATCTCCACATCTCATTGGTTAACACGGCAGAGTGTGGCATTAGTTGTGAGTGTGAGGTGTGTTTACAATGAGCCAGAGGAAAATGCTGTCATCCTATTGGATGTCATGGTGTCTACACAATCCTGTGGCACCTACATACTTGAAATATGTCAGAACAGCATTATAAATATTTCACCAAAATGCAGATGCTGCATGCTACGATAAACACGTTCATAACCAAACACAATCACACAGAGAGAGCACTTCCCCTTCTTTAAATATTCAAAGAGAGCCTCAATATACATAAATAATAATAATAATGTGTTTATGTACTAGATGTACTTTGAGATGGAATTAAATATTAAGTGGCACTTTAAGAGGGGGATCAGGCCTGCTGTTGACATGGCTTAATAAAGTGAAGACAGGTGTGAAAGGGGGACTGTTCTACCTGGTGCTGCTGGAGATGCAGCAGGTCAGCTGCAGTCACCTCCACTGACGGCGTGGCGCTCTTGGGTCGTCCCTCCCTGGAACCGCCCTCCATGCTCGCTCCTCCATTTTGACTGGCTGGTCCATTGCTCGTCGCCTCCGTCCCAGATTCTTGCATCATGACTTAAAAACCTGAGAGAAGACACAGAAAGAGAGAAAACAGGGACAGAGACGGAGAGAAACAGCTGTTAAAACACACAGCAATGAGGTCGCATTTCAACTCTGGGCCAAACTATAAACATCTGTCATATCCTTCCCACACAATTTCACTTTTATTGCAGGTTTCCCTGTTGGTTTGTGCTTCCCTGTGTCTTGTTTGTTTGCATGTAGCATATGCAATGAGGCAAACACACACGCACACGCTCTCACAGACCGCTTCTCCACACAGTAATGAACTACTCCTTTGTTTTGTCTTTTCCGGTGCAGATCTTTTGCAGATGACAAGTCCTTACTGGGCTTGAGAGAAGTGAGTGGGACTCAGGTTTTGTTTGTGTTCTCCATTGTGGGGTATATGCAGCGGTGCGGTGGAGGGGTTGGGGTCCAGCGCACATCGGAGAGGAACCCAACCTGAGTTGAGTGAGAGCAGAGGAGCCCAAGAAAACACTGGACCTCCAAAACAAAACACTTTCTATGGAAATGGATATATTTACTTGCATGGCTCCCAGAAGAACCACGGTAGAATGGCTTTTTAATGGGAAACAGGGCGACTGTGTGAGGCCTGCCAAAGGATCTCCATGAGAAACAGTCAATCTGAGGCCAAGCGAAAACAGTCAAATCCTTCAGGGGTGCTCAATTAACACCAAAATACAGGTCTGAATATAAATAAACCCCCTTTGAGTTGTTGGGAAAAAAGGTTGTCTTTCATAACTTAATCTTACTCAAAAGGATAACAAACAAATATCGGCATGCTTTTTTGCTTTATGTCAAAATACAACAGTGTAATCAGTGTTAAATGTGAATGCACAGTTATTTGCTTACATTTTATATCCTCTGTTCTGCTTTTGGATACACAAAAGCCAGACAGACATGCCGTCTCCCCACCACCACCCCCCCGCTCCCGTGTCTCCCCTCCCACCACCCCTCTGCCTTTCTGGGGATGAGTGTCACTGACACCGGTGCATATCTGGGCCTGTATTCCTCAAATCAGTGGAATGATTTACAGCTATTGTGTGTTGGTCACAGGCCTCGCTGGTGCACTGCGTCTAGCCTCCCAATTCCAGGGTGGTTAATGAAGCTGACCAAGTCAGGCAGAAGCGAATTAACTTGGCTGATTAATTATTTATATGAACCAGAATAAATGCCTTTAAAACAGTGGGCCTCATCATGAAAGAAGGTGAAAATGGAACTAAATGCAGATTTATGGTGTTGCGTTTATGTGCTCAAATGCACGAGCACAGTGTCTCCAGAGATCCAGATCTAAACAAGATGCAGACACACACCCAGACACCATGGGGACACACACTCAGGCTGACAGATAGGAAATTGAGGTTGACAAGTTGGCACCAAAGAATATTTACAGAGCATAGGTGAGATAATAATCTAGACATGGGATTATTAAAAAATAAACAGCACTATAAGCAGCACTGGTCTTTTAAACCGTGGTACTAGGGGATAGTCTCCCAGCTCAGTATCATCAGTAGCAGTTGTGGGCTACAGTGAGCTAAAACAGCACCAGTGCAAAAATCAAACCCAAAGTGCTTCATGGTTTACATCTCCTCTCCTGGAGAAGCCCTCCTTGCAAGAAGCATAACCGAGTGAGTCATCTGACACTGTGGCCTGTGCCGGTTCAGTTGTGTGTCACTACGCCCCCACACTCAGGGGCCTGTCTGAGCAGCCTGGGCCCGGCCTACAGGCCCTGTTCTCTGGGCTGGGGCTAGAGCCGCCCCCCTCCCCCTCCAGACAGATGTTGACCCGGCTCACCCCTCCAGTCTGGCACAGGCTCCCTCCATAATGGGATTTTCTAAACAAGGAGTGAGCAAGAAGAATACTGTGGGATGGGATGTAGCCAGCCACAACTCCATCTACAGGCCCTTGCTTGCACCAACTCCCCTTCTGAGACACCAATTAGAAACGCACATTCTCGGGCGAAATTAAATGCCATTTGAAATAAACCATGTGCTGACGTTATTCACCCCCACTTATTTTTCAAATAAAAGACATTTTTCCACACGCAAAAAAAAAAGAGGGCCTGCTTTCTTTTTTTTTCCAAAGCTACATAAAAGGGGAGTAAGTAATGGCTATTATACATGCACTGTCATTCCATGCAAAATTTTCATAATTATAACGGAAAGGCGTAAATTTCCAAATGCATGGCATCTCCAAAAGTAATCAAGAGAATGAGCCGCAGGGCTATTTTAATGTATGCAAAACTAGTGACCCACAATAAAGGAGAGAATAGCTACAATGAATGCAAAGTAATGCGCGCATGCTTGGAACCGGCACTGATGAGGGGATGGCTAAAATTAACACCCAATTAATTTTCGAATTGACAAACAAATGAAACCCATAAATCTACTTTCTCATTAATTTTACCACAGAATAATTCAAAGCTGCAATATCATGAGCGAAAAAATTGGAGGAAAAAAGAAAATGGAAAAGAGGCATTATCCATCATAAATATCAAGCAGATAGGAAAGAGCCTTATTAGAGAGTTGTGCTGATAACAATGTTAATCTGTGAAGCACTGAGGCAGGGACACCATCATCAGCTGGGCCCGGGCAACTCGGCCACGTGACTTGGCCTGTGTTTGTTTATCTATCTATTTATTTTCGCTTTGCTCAGGGGATAGCCTCGTCTGAGATGACTCAAAAAGCTCCAAGTTTTTTCCATCCGTTCCATTTATACAACGTGAACGAATTCAGCTGTAATTATGGGTCAAGTGTCCTGCTAAAAGGGGTGTAGTTACTGGGGTTAAGATCATATGTATTCATGCTTCAAACACAAACATTTCTACATAAAATGACAAAAAAAGAGACATGAGAAAAAAAAAATTGTATTAATAATGAAGTGTATCCACTTTTTTTTCTGAGCTGGAAAAGTTTTGGTTTTTTTTAAAGAATCAAAATAATGGAAATTCCAGGAGAGCAAAACAAGGCAACAACAGTTTGTAGAAAAAGAACTGGCAGTGCTGTTGATTATTAGATGTCTCTCTGTTCTTTGGGGCGAGTTGCTTGCAAAACAAAACAAGTGTTTGGAACAAACACTGGATAATAAAAAAGGTCAGAGTTTCTGTTTGTTTACAGTTTGTTTTGTTTTCCCTGCCTCAAATATGAGGAGTACAGTACAAACAAGAGTCTCATGTGTCTCCCACCTGACCAGACAGGTTGAAGGTTAAGAACAGCCGGCGGCCAGAGCTCATCAGCCCTGCCTCTGCCCCCCCCCCCCCTCAGTGGAAACATAATGCCTGTCCCCCTGTCATGCTTGCCTAGAATTCAACAGCTCAAACAAGTCAGCAGTCGATTCAAGGTAGGGTCGGCCCGCGCAGCTGTGCTCTGACCCTTCTCCATGTTCTGTTTTTCTTTAATGCTCATGACAGTAAAGCCTCAGCGGCCACCTGCTTCGACTCACCAAGTTCTCACACAGCCCTTGTTTACACAAGCACACAACAAAAGCACAACATTTCTTGGGTGGGAGATAAAGACACACAAAGGAGGAGACAATGGGGAGAGGTTCACTTTAGAGCTGTTTAGGTTCGGCTTGGTTGCTAGACTAGACAACACATCAGCATGTACCGAAGGTGCAACAACAGAAAGCTTCTCAAGGTTTGTTAAGAGTCTTATGTTTTGCTGTATTTTGGCTCCTGATTCTAGGGAAAAGTCTAAAGACACAAGCTGTATGTTAAATAATCCATTATCACAGCCCGCATCACTGATAACAAACTACTCTGAGTCTCTTGGAAACAACAGACGCAGAAACTGGGCTAAATCCAAGCAACCTTTCCAAACTGTAGTCCCACGCCCTCCCATGTATTCTCTGCAGAAAAGGGGGACTTTTGCAAATCGCGGCCACCTCAATCAATCGCTGACGCTCTCACTGCGATCCTCTGGCCGCTCTCTGCTGAGAGGAACTAACAGCGTGGATGACATTCTGCCAAAGGAGACTTCACAGTCAGACCAAACAACCATGTAATCTTGTCAGCCACTTCAACCAAGTCACAGATAAGCAAAGCATATCTCCAGACTACTGTGACAATATAGTAGGAGCACACACCCCACCCCCTGCAAGTAATACCTCCATCGCAAACCCTACATCTCTGCACCACACAAGACATGGGAGCATTTTTAAACTTTCTTCCCAGAGACCTTGTGCGGTTTATAAGCAGACCACTCACACTGGCAAACAAAGCAGCTGTTTGTTTAATAAGTGATTGCTGCCATGGCTACAGTAAACAGGAGGAGCGGGGGTTTGTGTTTATGAACAAACAAATCTCCTTGCAGGAGCCATTTAATATTAACCAGGTGGAATGATCAGGCGATTTCCTAGGTGACACTAGGGGCAGGCGGAGTGTAAACAGGTTCTGGGAGGAGGCGAGGGGAGAGGAAAGGGGGGGGGGGGGGGGCGCAGGCTTTGGGGAATCAAGGTTGATGCAAATGCAGCTTCGCCTAGAATAAACAGCAAAGCAGAAGTCAAGATAAACAAAAAGTCATTCTTCTTCTGACATTTGAAGACGCATTAAGCTGGTGTGTTGCAGCTGCTAGCGAGCCACTGTGAATGAGAACAAGATGGGCGAGGTGGGAGGGGGCAAAACAGCGAGGTGGTCTTCTATGGAAGCACATCATTGTCAAGCAAAGCAACCAAGTGTTTCTTCCAGACCCAACAAACAGTGGCTCTTCACAACAGCGCAGCAAGGAACTTGTAAAAACATGTTAAACATTTACCTTACTCAATTATTCAGTAACTGGGTTCGTGGAAATAACAAAGGATGTCTGAGGGCTCTGAGAACTGGCACTCGCAACATCAGGGTACGGAGTGGAAAAACAACAACAACAACAACAAAAAAAAAGGAATTAGGTGAAACTGAACAGACAGAGATGTTTTCTATCATAGATCAAAGTGCATGGATTTGGTTGTTTGATTTTTGTGATCATGACTTTTTCCATCTGCTGGATCAAACATCTCATTGTCCGAAAAAATAAGTAGCGATTGCAAAAGTCAAGGTAGGTGCTGTAGTGTGGGGACTTCTGAGCTGCATGTCACCTTGACCATGAATTTTTCATGCATACAACAACATGCCATCTGCTGAGCTGAAGTCATCCACTGAGGCTTCCCTACCCAGAATCCACAGTTTTCTGTATCCACTTCCCCTACTGGTTTCATTTAGCCCCTTAAAAAAATAACAGTTACCCCCCATGTAAGGAAGGGATAAAATATGAGCAAGGGCGCTAAACACACATTTATAACACATTGTGATGACTGTTCCTGAGCATGAAATCTAGATCCAAACCTATTACTACACCACGCGCAGAGGGGAAAGGGGCTCGACATCCAAGCAGTGGTGAGTATGATGATTCATATGAATATCAGCCTATTATCACGCTACAAGCTCAAATAAATTATCAATAAGAAGGGTACTAGAAGGCAGACTCCAATGGAGAGGCTGAGTAGATCCATAATTTCAGAAAATATACAAACCAGTTTGTCTCCTTTGCGTGGAGCCATCCGAGAGGCACCTCAGAGTAAAGGCCTGCTGTGCACAGACAATGACGGAATGTGCCAAAGTAAGGCAGGCCACGGTATTTTTAGTACAACTAGGGCCGATAGAGACTAAGTAAATAGAGAAGTCTAATGAGTTTAAATCTGGTTGTACATGAATGGAATAGTAATTCTGGGATGTGGAGCCTCTTTTAGGAGTGGTTCGCCACACATTTTCTCAGCGACTCTCCTTCATTTGACTTTGATAATCTCACTCACATGTGGCTCATGCCCATTAACACTACACCGAGAGGACAGACACCAGGAGACGAGGGGAGGCCTCCTTTTCTGACCACAGGCTCGGTGCACAGGAGAAGGCAGGCATCGCTCCCCTCAAGCTCATCTTACCAATTAGACCTGTCAAACAGGCATACCCAGAGAAAAACACCACTTCAATCTATCAGCATCCTGTGGGAGCTGCAAAAGCGCTTATTGTTTTAACATTACTTAAAGCGTGTCATATATTTTTAATCATTTTTACTGGAATTCATGTAAGGGCTGCTCCCGCGGGAATGGGAATGCAAAGGAAATGTGTCAGATGCATTTTCCTGGGAAAACCAAGGTTAGTCTTAACGAACTTGTCTAATTAATATTGCGAGCCTACGCAAAGAGAGGACAATATTATTAGAACTGCTGGCTTCTGAGGGGGTGTCAACTCACCAGAGTGCATGCTTCCTCTGTGAGCTGACAGCATGTAGCCTAATCATTTTTTTTTTTTGGGGGGGGGGGCTTTGTAGTTCTGTTAAATCATCAAGACAGACCTGTGGTAAACCACAGCTCTACACACAAAGTAAAGCCGCTAATTACTGTTGAGTAAGTCATCAAGTGTGGTGGATGCATGTATTATGATTCCTCACAGAGTTACCGTGCACGATAACTGGAGGACACTGTAGGGTCCGGCATAACCCCTGCTATTTAAATGACTCTTAGCACTGTTAAACGTTTCTCTGCAGACAAAAACACACAGCAGGTGCAGGTCTCCCACTTCTTTTGTTTAGAGTTACTCACACAGAGATTCAGTTAAGCTATTGATTCTCTGGACACAATCATTAACCTTTACACACAAACAACGGCACGGTAATGCAATGGGCTATTTTATTTCAATGTCTCGCCTACATCTGTCCGTGCTTAAAATTTACTGATATTGGTTTGATATCAGGCATCTGATTCACTGTCACTGGGACAATGGGAGTGGTCTTACCCAATGACCCCCCTCCTGATGCCCCTGAAGGAGCAATTCCTCCTCGATATGATACCGGGGTCGTTCAAGCCTAAGAAGCATGTTATTATTTTAAAAGCCCCAGCTTCCCAGAGAGAGGACAGAGAGGGTTAAAAAGGAAGGGAGTCTGTGCCTTCCATTAAGCAGTTAAAGTGAAGATAAAGGGCGGAGGGCTAAATACCAAAAGACCTTACATGAATTTCTGCGTTTTAATGGAATCAGGTTTTAACAACTCTTTTTTTGTTAAATACAGCCCGTGTCAGGAGGATGCGTCCCACTCATAAAGCAGCACAATGACAATGTACAGTGGCACTAATACAAGGACATAGTTCATCATGACATTTTCTGCAATTCCCAACTGATTAGGGTCATTATGTTGGAGGCCTGATTTATGTTGTCATTTCCTCTCACCGATCCTGCATCAATGAATCTTAATGAATTGGTAAATAAGGGTGAAGATTACACTGTGTGACACTGCAACATTTCTCACCCTCAACGGCCGAGATTTATGTAGCCAATTAGAGACTAACAGAGAAAATTGGCTGGCAGAAAAATAATATTCTTTATGGGGCAAAATGGAGGAGCATTCTCAGTGAAGGGCAATTGTACTGTCAGTGTTAAAGTCCATAAACCACCCTCCCTAGCCCTCCTTCAAAATGCAAAGGGAAGTCGGACTCTGTAAGCAGGGGGTGGGGGGGGTGGGGGTGGGGGCTTAGACCATCGCGAGGCTGTACGTTCACAGAGCTGCTGAGCCCCGCGGCGAGCCAAAAGTCCTTAACATTCACCATGGCCCATCACACATGTTTGATCAGCATAAATACACCCCTGTATGACAAACATGTTTACCTTCTCACTGCAAACATCACACAATCAGACGCCATGAGGTGCTGCTTCTCTAATGAAGACACAGGAGCTTTTATCAAGGCCAGCCGTGTCCCTCTGTCAGAAATATGCCTCTTTTATACAGACATCAAAAAGCATTTGTACAAAGAAAAGAAGCCAAATTATTTGCTCTAAACATACAATAAGGCCGTATTTTTCAATTAGTTTTTTGTGAGGGGGAAAAAAATATCTTAGTTAAAAAACACATCCAAATGCCCTTCATCTTTTTTTCAAAGGAGGAATATCAAAATGCAATCACCTCTTTGAAGATATCTCTGATCAACACATAGCAGAGGACATATACAATATGATGAGGGGCTCTTTAACTATTCCCAGGTACATCGTTATTACAACCACGATAGTTTTTATTTCTCAGATGCAGATTAAGGAATGTTGAAGATGATTATGGCGAGAGGAAAAAACTGTTTTTGTGTATCACTACAAAGCATGAATAGCTTGCCAGCTTATTAATACCAAGTTCTTAAAAGAGCACTTAGAGTTATAATGAGAGCCTTTATGTATTACATATTGTGACTAGATTTAGTGTGAGGCAGCGGCTCTCCACATCAAACAAACTGGCCTGCTATTAGGCACAGGGGCTGAGGGATGCTGTGTGAAAAGGAGTGGAAAATTAAAGCTGAAGCAACGCAGGAAAGGGCTTAATTTACTGGCATGTACAGTATGCAAATGAGATTACTCTCAGCTTAACTGCATCATTTATGTCCATAATAACAGCATCATCATTACAGGGCTCAAATTAAATTACACTGTAATTAGCATATCAAAGTGATTGGTTAAAGTTTAAAACAAATACCCAATTTTGTTAATGAACATCTGTAATCACCATGTAGACTCTCAGTGAAAACATCCAAAACAAATATGTGTTTTGGAAAAGGGGAGGAATATCCCTCCCAAACGACATGTCTGTCTGTGTGTGTGTGTGTGTGTGTGTGTGTGTGTGTGTGTGCGCGCGCGCATGTGTGTGTGTGTGTGTGTGTGTGTGTGTGTGCACATGTGTGTGTATTGTAGTGATGTTGGTAGGATGGGGGTGTTTTACCTGGAGAGCTCCACACACTCAGGATATATTTCCCAAACTCCAGGAGATCAAAGATCCAATTTCCCACACTTGCCACTTCAGGAGCTCATCAATAAAATACTAATCACTTCACGGCTGATTCTGAGAATGGAGCCGCAGCCGAAGGCTTAGGAGAGACTTCCATATCACAAAAAAACACCTCCGACTCTGACTGTCTTGACTGTTGTTGAATGTGCAGAGACGCACACATATAATTTGCAGTCAGGTTTATCCAATAGCTGTCCTGCCTTTTTCCCTGATAAACATGGCGAGTTTCAACATCTCGCGCCGTAGCTCAGAGAGCACTTCCTCAGACCTCTGACAGAGCTCACACACACCTCATGTCATGTGCATACGAATGAAAGTCAATCCTTTTGATCTTGCACTTTTATCGTCCACATATTATTGATATAATTCACAGTTTATGACGGACCTTTTGTTCTTTTGCAAAACATCAGTTACACTTCCCCCCAACCGCACGACTACCTTTGTTTTCCACTTTCCTGCCATCATCACCGGCATTACTCTGTTTTTTCCCTTTGCTAATAATTAACATAAAGAAAAAGGCTGCAGCTAGTGGTGTACATTATCAGAAATGCACTCGTCAAATTTTAAAGAAGTGGCATCTTATTTTATTCATTAAGAAATCCATTAAAAGGCCTTATTTCTTGCAAGTATGTAAAAGATGTGCCTTTCAAGGTAGAGCGAGGGCAAATCCACTCCATCAGCTAATGACGGCACTCATTACACAGAGAAGCTGGCTAATGAAGGCGCGGTGGCCGGCCGATCCCCTCACCCAGCATAAAGCCCTATGAAATGCTAATATCTCACTTCTAATTAAAGGATACTAAGTCCAAATGCACCTTCACGGCTAGTAGCTGGCAACATAAATTTTATTTTTCAACACTAGACTACACCCAGAGATGTGCCTGAGCAACATTCCATTAATTCATATTTAATACCCCCACTAGTCCTGCGTTAGCCTCCCTATCTGCCTCTCCTTCTCTCCCCTCTCTGCTTTATATATTGTGAGTAGGCACATCATTATGCTTTCTAAGAGTACTTTTTTTCATTTTTCTTTTTTTGTTGGCACGTGTATTACTTTAAACTGCTTCCAGAAATAAACACGTATGCACACAACAGCCTGTATGTCTGTGTCACAGGGGAAAGGTCGGGGGGAAAAAAACAAAGAAAAAAAATATGCCAGTATAACCCATGCTGCACCTGTATACATTTAGAGTGTTTACACATCTTTGGCTGTAAATATGTTTACAAGAAAACCTGCTGCCCTTCTCAGAAACTGACCTTGAAACAGGTAAACAAGCCTTTCACAAAGTTCATTAACATCAAAGAGGGTATAGCCTTTCTCTTCAGATGAGGGAAAAAACAAAAGGTCAGAACCATTAGATCATCAACAAAATATAACTGCAATGGAGTGGAAATCACAGTTCGGCCTGAGGAGATACTGAACTATGGTTAAAACTAAACATGCAAAACAGCTTTTTATCATTGTAATTGTGGATCGATAGCTAATTATTTGACCACTTCCTTAAAGCTCCCTCTTCACAGGCACCAAAGTCACTGTGACTCAGTCTCAGTGTTTAGTCGGTGGCATTCTGCCAGTCAGATGAAAGCCCCGCATCGCAAACCTTTTCCAGGAATTCAGAAAAAGAAGCTGATTTTACTATAAATATCTGTGCATATTTAATGCAGTGACATTCTGACACCACAGCTTTAATTAACTAACACCAATACTGACTCACTGGGTCTGTAGCATTTTATTAAAGAAATGATATAAAAACATCATCAGCTCTATATCTGTGTATCAATCCGACATCAAGAATGTTTCAAGCTGCACAGATTATTACAAAACAATGTTTTCTTTAACTTGCATTTATTCTTAGTACAAATAGTTTTACATTAAGTGCATCATTTGCCAGAGGGGAGCAGTAAAATGCATGAATGTAAAGGTCAGTGTTAAGAACATATCACATGACGTCTGTTTGATCCCAGCCCAAGTATTTTCCCAAGGATTCTCTGGCTCTGTACTGTGTAAATCACGCAGTCTGACCTTCTACATTCCTCATGCTCTGTCCTCCCATTCATCCACAGGCACAGATAATACTGGGCAAATATCATAAACGTGAGGATTTTAGGATTGAGGTGAGGCTGCCATCATCCTCCACCAACTGGGAAAAAGAAAGCCCATGCATCTGAAAGAACCTTATTTCCACCTGCTGCCAGACTAACCCGCGGTGAGGCTGCCTGACCCTAATGCCTAATAGCCTATATACTGAAAATCCATGGAGGATACTCCCACATGATTGGCAATTTGAGTAACGTCCAGTTTGAAGATTTTGATGACATTTTACCTGGATTTGCTCATGTAAAACTATCCCCTATCTAAACAAACTATTCTTGCTGCTCCAGGCAAATCTAGGTTAAATCACTGCTTTTTTTTTCAATCTGCATTAAGAAATAACACATATTTACAACAACAAACTACAGCAAACACCAGCACCATTAAAATAAAAAAAGGCACAGCCTCCCAGAATGCTACATTTCCTCTCCAGTATCCCAGGGTTTTCTGGTGGGATGATTTCATCCAAGTATCATAAAGGGTTTCTAAGCATTGCCAAGATGTTTCCAGTTCAAATGCAGCGTTGACTTCAGGCCAGGGCGTGACCTGCAGCTGAACTGGCCTCCGCTCAGCCACAGGGAGGAGGACAACAGCCACTCCAAACACATCACCCCACCCCCTGATAAATAACTTAACACAGCAAACAGAGGCCCATCAGTCAGCCTATACATGGCTAACACCAAGACGGGGACAGAGATCGATGGAGAGATACAGACAAATAAAGAAAGACAGAAAGAAGACAAGAAGAGAAGAGAAGAAGAGAGGGGAGAGAGGTGGGGGTACATTGTGAGAGGGCATCTAACAGTGCAGAGTAGATAAATATCACACAGGAGACTGAGCCAAGCAGCATGGAAGGCCAAGTGCTGTAAGACTGTGAAAGCCAGGCTATTTTGCCGAGCTGTGACATTTGTTTCTTATTGTCTAAGTGGCAGCTGAAAGCGTCTCCCTGCGAGGGCCCCTCGGCTCTGCTCCGGGCCGCTTTGACAGGGAGGTAACCATATTAGGACGTATATGGTAAAGTAAACAATAACATAGTTGCAATGAGATGGAAATTTTTCAGCTAATGGTGTTTGTCATTCCTGTTTTCAGTGCACTGAGCAGCCCTGTGTTTTTTCTAGCCAGCCAGAGAGACTTTGTTTATGAAAACAACACAGGAGCCAAGGCTAAAACCAGGGCGAAAAAAAAAAAGAGGAAAACTGTAAATAAATATCAGTTTCAAAAATGCCTCCACCTTCATTTGATTACATAAATAACCCTGCATTTCGGCAGAAATACCCTTTCAGATTCTCAGTCCCTTCCCCTTCCATAGTGTGGCCATGTCCACACTATGGAAGCTGAATTTGAAAACATGCATTTCCCTCTCCAGTTCGGTCCTCCCTCACCACGGATCCACCGTCTGTCACAGACACTGGACTTCGACTGGGAGCTGGTAAAATCAATCATCATCACTCAGTTGTCTGATAACAAAACACTGAAAAATATGTCAGTGAGAAGCCTAAAACATTGTGTTTGGCTACAGTGAACAACAAAAGAAGTGATTATGGAGAGTAGAATGGTGCAGAAAGTGGAGCTGAGACCATTTCATATTTTTGTTGCAGGAAACAGTCTGACATGTCCAAAATTATACATGTTGTTCTATAAATCCCTGTATTTTTCTCCTGAAAAAGCTAATTCTCAGAGCAGGGGGGGTTAATATTGTCTGAACACAACAGGAACTTTACATACTGTATTTCAAATACACTGGAAAACAATTGTGGTCATACCAGCAAACAGTTGATTTCAGTTGATTCCACTAGAATCAGTTTCAGGAGTGGAGTAGATCTGCATCCGAATTTTTCTCAAGTTCAACTTTGGTGAAAATTTGCAGCATAAACCAATAGCAACCACATATGTCAAAAAGATGCACAAATGAATTTTGTTATGTCACTTTCTGGTGTGACCAGACATCTAGGTTGGGATATATATCTGTTATTAAGGATAAGTCTTGTCTTAAGTATTGATTCCGATACCAGATTCTACAGCCACATTTCAGTTTTCACTTAACCAGTATTGAGGTGCTAATGATGCTAATGTGGCGGTGTCACTTTCATATGTCGAATTTTCAGATTCATCTGCCATGATGTGAATGTAGCTCCAAGAAGAAAAGGTTAACCGACTTCTTTAATTCTGACTCAGTATTCAAAACATGTTAACATTCTCTGGAAAGTCAAACTAGAAAATGTGAGCGAACCCAATTGTTAACAACACATGATGTGAATCAGAGCAGTGGGCAAACATGTGGTTGACTGAAATAACTGAGTTACTATTATTTAATATGCCTAATTCAAAAAGGGCCTGTTTCCAACAAACCCCCACCCCCATCAACTTAAACGACCATGTACTGTAGGCCGCTTGCTTTCTGCGGATTGTCCTGGACTTTGTCGCTCTATATACGACATCACCTGACTTCCTCCTTCGCTCCCGTCATGAGGTTGTCTAACATTAAAGCATAACTATGGCTCGTAACAAGCTGCTTGCACAGACCACCTATGGACTCTTTTACAGGACAGTGTCTCCTTTTCTTACTAATTCCAACAGAATGTTGAGCCATTTAAAAGAAATGCAGCCCTCACTCTGTTTTATGTTTCACTCGTCACTTGTTCTCCATCCTGTTCACTCCCTTTTCTTTGGCTCTGGTAACCTCGCTATCTTTTTCAGGCCTGTGTATCTGCAACTGTGGAAAACAAAGAAATTTTCCATCCCTTATGAATAACTACTACTGACTCACTGGTCAACTATTAAAAAAAAAGAGCTTTACTTCAGTGTGAAGCTTAAAAAATGGAAAGTCTTACCCAGGTTCACAATGTGCCAACGTTCACATGCATTTCTACAGACGTATAATACATACAGTCAACTACAGTGTGAGGCAGAAGTAGACGTGCAACTCCTCCACTTCTGTCCGCTCCACATGTTGACTTTCTTTGTTTGGTTTTTACCCACCTCTCTCCAGCTCTCTCTCTCTCTCTCTCTCTCTCAGCCTCATTCCTAATCTCACACCAAAAATGCAAGCTGTTTATTTGCATAGGGCTGAAGCCATTCCATTAAGTAGCCCCACCAGGTGCTTTATCCCTAAAAGGGATTTGTTTTCTAAAATAAACGGAGAACGCAAAGGCACTGCCAAAGTGATATTTACCATGACATGAAGTGATTGCAACAAAGTCAAAACTATCCAAATAAGAATCACTGCGGCTTGTAGGAACTTTTTAGAATTTCCTTACATAGTCATAGACCTTCACTAGTCATAGAGGAAACCAAGAGTCCTTGATATATAAATGTATGATTTTGTTTTGGGGGCAGGGGCAGTATGTACATATGTGAACTTTAATATAGTTACAGTACAGTATATTGTTTCACAATCTGACAGATGCTGGCCTAGGTTACCACAAAAAAAAACTCTGTATAGTCATTTTGCTGTGAAGACAACAAATCAATCCAAGTTATTAACTCTGTTTCATCTTCTCTGAAGCAGACACACAAGGCCAAAGCTAAAAAGAGAGCTTTGACAGTTTTTTCTCACTTTTGTGATTTTCTTTTCATCTTGCTGTAAGACAACTCATCGGCAGCTGGAGTTTGCTTACTTCTGTCGCCTCAGTCAATCTGTGTCACGTAAGCCGTCTGCACCTGGTAGCGGGCTGACATTATCAAAGTTCCTCACTCTCCTAGGCAGGCCAGAGTTTATACATCCATCAATACATCCCAGACAAAGAGAAGACACGTCTGTTTGATGCTGATAGAAAAAGAGATTGAAACTTACCAAATGCATTTTTCTTCCCAAAAAAAAGATATTTTAAGCAGCTTCAGGATAAAACACCAGTGATAACATCATCAGTGCGCTTCCCTGTTACCTCGACAGAAGATAATTCACATAAAAGTTGAAGGAGATGCAAGAAAGAATGAGAACGTTGCTCTATTGTGTGACAACTGTGTTCAGCATAAGGCACGTATTAAACTGTGCAACCTGTTTAGAAAGACAATACAAAGGCAGGCAATCTGCCAGCGTGCTCTGATAGCAGCTGATGCGGCCACGGGAGCAGAGCATCAGATAGGGAAAGCAGACGGCGGCCAGGTGAGGGTGTTTAGGAGCCATTGACACATCCTGTGATCTCAATCAACAGGAAAAGGCGCAAGCACGCCGTCGCATTATGTCTCTGCCTCGGTCTCCGTTGTGACGTCTTTGTAGGTGCGATAATTTTTCATTTTCACGCTGCCTTGCATCTATTCTGCCTGTCACTGTTTTTAACTACAGCAGCCAAGCTCAGAGAGTAGATTACGGTACTTACAGTGCATGAAAAACACAGCAACAAAACTGCCAGTGACAGAAGCGTTTAACTTTCTTGCTAGAAATCTCCCCCATGTGGCACTTTCGCTACAGCGAGTTGTTTATTATGTTCCAAGCTAGGCATAAGCGATTAAAGGAGCTCTTAAGAATCAAAGTGTTATAAATGCATGGAAACACAGCCGGCTGTAAATGCCACAGAATTAGAAGCTTACCAAGCCTAATACTAATACATGGCAATTTTCAGCTTGATGCTGATATAAAGAAATTACTTTTTTTTTAAGTAAGCAATAAATGCAGTCAAGGGAACTATTAGATTCCCTATTTTCATCCCAGCATAAATCTGCACACGACCTTTCTGCGGGTCCAACTCATGAATCCACTTGTTTATTCTTAACACTTCCATAAAAAGTGGATTAAACAAAACAACCTCAACGGCTGAGACTAAGGCAATATAAACCAAAGCATTTACTGCAAAGGGAGAATTACAAGAAACTGAGTGTTCGCATGATGTGCTCTTCTCTCCCTTACATGGATTCATTAAATTCAAATCAAGTCCAGCATGAGACCAACACAGAAACATGTTTTGGGAATCTAAAGGATTGTGCTAAGCAGAGAAGTTAGATGTCATCAGGTCTGAATAAATTAGCCTACACACGGCACACACCACAGGCAGCCTAATCACACAGATATATAAGTACGATATCTACATTACAGTTTCCTGTCAGACTGCTTAAAGACTTCTCCTACATTTCAAATTATTTTCCAATTAGCACAGAATTAATGATAAATATATTAAAAGCAACAGTTGGTCCAAATGTGCAGAAAAATTAGCACAATACAAGCTTTTACACACACGCCGTATTTGACTCTATTGCACTTTAAAAGAGCTTTAAACACCAAGACATACTAATCCCATAAGCTGCCACAGGGATTTCTGCATTAGTGATGCAATCAAAATCACATTGGAAACTTGTGTCAATAATTAGGCTGATTTTGCCACATTAACATTAATTACACAACCATTTGGAAGATTTCAGGGCTGATCCTACATCTGGAGCAGGCAGCTGAGGGGGGTGGGGGGGGCTGTTGGAGTGGACCTGACTATGCAGAGAATGCACTCCAGATAAACAGCAGCAACACGAATCCTCCACTTCAATCTTCTCCAAGTCTCTGTTTCCCAAATGCGGGGGTGATTGTCTGAACCAGAGGTGCACAGGCTGTTTAACAGACTCTCTCACAGTGAAGAGAAGTATAACTAGTCAAACTGTAATGATGACATCTACAGCTGCTTTTTCCACACTCTATGGAAAAAACTGCAGGAGGTGACACTAGGATGCAGTTGGATTTATTACATTTTTATTAAACAGGTGCTCAATGATAAACTGTCTGTAGAAACCACTTAAGGTTTGAAAATGTTGTTCTGAGGAAAATATTCCAGGCAGAACATGTGAGCACTTGTTGGCACCTTTTTCTATTTTCATGGTGTGAAAATCTTCAAATTTAACATTTTGATTAAACTTAACATGAAGACAAAATATCAGCCATTGGCATGGTTATGGAAATGAATGCATGGAAATTATTCCTTCCTAATTTTACTAATATGTACAATAGGATATCAGTCCATGGACAGAGCATGTTGCTATATAACTTCAATAATCATTAAATTAATCCAATCACTAGTTGCAGTCCTAAAAACGAAGACCAGTGGAGCCAGAGCTACATCTCACATCATTTTCTTGCTCGGAGCAGTTTTGTTGTTCTGTAATGGCGTCAAACAAAAGAAGGCGCTGCTCAGACTACATGCACATGTCCCACCTACTGTACCGACTGCACAAGAGATAGAGAAGAAATGATAACCATAGTAAAACGGGAATGAGAGAAGAGAGAGATGACAGTGAGGTTGAAGCTGTAAGAGACAGAAAACAGACACTCCTCCTCTGAAGCTCTGAGATCCTGAAGTGTTAACACCCCCCCTACCCCCCCACCCCCACCCCACACACACACACACACACCACTTCCCTACAGTCCTACTCCGCCTCACCAGATCACTCCAGCCAAAAGTTCACATCCTGGGGGCCCGCAAACCTTCTCAGATAGGGAGACGGGTGTGAGAAGCAAACACGAGATATCAAGCAGAACGACTGAGACTCCAATGACAACAAGACGGAGTGCGTAAAACCTGCCCCCCTCTTGTTTGGTAAACACGGCATTACCGTATTTCAGCGTTTCCCAACAAATGTCGACATGTTCAAACAGACAGATACTTCCAAATTTCCTCATTTACAACAAGTGGAACTTAAACAACTACTTTAACTACTAGTTACACAACCAACTCCTTCTTAACTCAATTTTGACCTTTGAAGGAACTGTCCTTCAACATGCTAGTCTCAAATCTGCAGCTTCTCAAACCACTAACGGTGTGCACCTGTCCTGCACCACCCACCCCCCTCCCACCCACCCCACCCCCCAATCCATCCAACCCCCACCAACCTGCCCCACACATACACACACAAAATACAGTACACAAACAAGACAACCGCACTGCATTCAGTTAATTATTAAGCCAATTCAATACCACATTCACACACATGCAGAGGCTGGAGTCTGGTGAATGATTGTGTGTTTACCTTCTACAAGGACTTGCTTATTTAAAGCAATCTTCAGTTCCAGCGGTGGTGAAACAGCCTCCTCGCCCTGCGGACACAAGACGGAGAATTATTTATGGTTATGAAATAATTACCACTGCAGCCCATAATGCTTGTGATCAGCAACCACAAGCCAGTTTACAAAGAGAAACGCATGGGTACATGAGTGTAAAATAAAAGCTTCCAATAACAAGTCGACCACCAGTTGCTATCGATTTGAAATGATAACATGCACAAACAGCCGTATACATGTTCTGAGAAATCATCTGAGAGAAATCAATCCTCTGCATTTCTGTGCTGTTTGCTGTGCTCTTGTTTGTGTGAAGCTGTACCGGTCACTGTACCTGCCCTGGCCACTACGGACGTACATCCACCATTTTAGCTGACAGCGGGGCAGAAGGCACCTTTCGTTTATCCTCCCGTAGCCAACTATTGTCACTGTCCGACCCATCCTTGCATTTCCATCTGTCTGTTAACTACAACTACACCCACTCATGATAACAAGTGAACAATGGTGCAGTCTGATGGGAGTGAGTTGGGAGTGAGTGCTTTATTTGCAAGACAAAACCTTTTCGTATTACTGACAGCAGATGCCCTTCTTGGCCCCCCTGGTGGTGAACACCCTGTACCTGTAACTGCTCTGCCCTGACTCAACTCCCCCTGGGCAGCCCTGATCTGCATGCACACAGCTTTCCTAACTGAGCACTCAACCCAGGCAAGGAAAGCTGAAAAAAAAAGGAGAGAAAAACGGAAACAAAATCTTATTTTTATGGTAAACTGAGAAGTGACTGTGGGGCAATATCTCAGGTGCATTTGAATAAAAGCATTAAAGCATATCCAAATATGAAAGGAAAAAAAAAAAAAAAAAAGCTCCAACTCCCTCTCCCACTGTTCTTTTTTGCCGTTTACATTTGGCAGTCAAAACTGCGGCCAGGCATTTGTGCAAGTGTTTATCTAAAGCAGACTGAGCACAGATAAAAACACACCGGTCCAACTTGCCCAGTTTCAGCATTAATTATGTGTTAAATGCCCCTGTTGAAAATGGGAGTCAACATGCAGCTTGCTCTGAACTCTACTGAGGGTTGAACAATCATCGAAAATGGACCATTCCCACACAACTACCCTATTATTGTGATTCATTACACTTCAATTAACATATCATCAATGGAATCGTAAATCAATGGCGAGTGGTGACAAATGACAGATATTTTCAGTTTCAAACTACTAAACATCATTAATTCCCATCACCTGAAAGAGCCCCGGGAGCTAAATGAGTTTACCCAATGCATAACATCCATTTAGATAAATGTTCCATCATTTTAATGATGGAACATTTGTATTGGAGAGAAAAGGCAACAACGGGATCCTGATAGCAGCTGTATGCCTTTTCTCCTTGTAATATAATGCCCACCTTGTAATACCTAAACAGATAATTGTCTCCATTTCAAACAGCACAAGAATGTAATATTGCCATTTAGAACAGTGGGGGTGCGGAGAACGTAGGGTGAGGATAAACAAGCGCATGCTGCTTCGCCCGGTTGGGAAAACCGAGCCCATCACACACTCCCACATTGAGATTTTAGGGAATAGAACAACTCCTGGTTGAGATAATTACCCACCTAGGTGGGTTATGTGCATGCTCAGTAAGAGACCTGAGCTGAGAATATGAATCAAAATGCAACAATTTCAAAAGACAAAGGAAACTAAGGAGCATTTTGCAAGGTTCTCTTGTGAAGTCTTGGGAGGATGTTGTGGGAGTATTGTGTTAAACAAAGTGGAAAATAGGACAATAAAGAGTTTTGACAAAGAAATATCTCATACTAGTTACAAGACTGGTGCAGCAGATGACACAACCGTTAGCCTGACACTTTTAGAGGATCAGAGGATCCAAATAAATGTTTCCATTCTCTATGCAAATACCACAGGGTTCATTGTAGTGGTGGTGGTGGGGGGGGGAACATGCAAACACCCTATTTTCAGAGGAAATGGACAATCAGAAGGGTTTTTTGCTATGGTAATGAACGGCTGTGGTCACATCTGAGCACGAACAAAGACTCATTTTATTCTGTCCACAAACCTGTGAAGTGGACTTCCCTATTTGTGAGGGGGTCACGGCTTCACAATATGCTCTCTAGTCCCAGGTATGTTATCAGTGCCTTTGGCTTTGTTGTAAGATAGCATGTTCAAAATATGAATTAATACCCCTCCACTGAAATGCACCCAATCCCAACAAAAGGCCCGCATTCACTGTGGACAGCTCTTCAGCTCCTCTAATGGACAGGCTCTTCTCTCTCTTCACACTGTGCAGACAAAAAGATGAGGGCCCATGAATATTTACCACTAAGTAAAGTTATTCCATTAATTACTCTAAGCACGCTTAATACTGTATCTGTGGCTACTTCTGTGGCAGCCTGTTAATGAACCTTCACACATCATTACCATATTAATTAATGCTCAACTCAATGGTTGTCAATAGGAGGCTGCCAGAGTTGTCTCTCGCTTCTTTACAGCCCATCCAGGATGTTTCGATCACTTAGTATCAGCATCTGAATAAATCTACAGTAGCTATTTATCATGCCAGGGCCTAACGGTGTGTTTGAATAAAACAAAAAGAAAACAAAAAAAAAAAAAGTAGTGACACTGGTTCAACAGTCCTTAAGGCTGGTGGATCTGTATTAAGAGCAATGTGTAAATAAGAAGAGGGCGTAGGAGAGTTTTAGTTGCGAGTCAGTGATATCTATGCACAGGGTCACTGCTGTTTGTTTTTAGGGTGTGTGCAGGAGATTTTCCAAGTCACTGTCTGTGCTCTGAAACACAGGAAAACCTAAAGCATGACTCACTTTTCAACAAACGCAGCTGCTTACTGTATGATCTGATCTGCTAAAAGGGCTGACTGCACACTTTTTTCTCCCTCTTTTCTTCTGGGGTTTTATTAAGAAGGACTGATTAAATGAAAAACATGACTAAGTCTCGTAAAGACAAAAAAAAAAAAAAGTCAGCATTTGAAAAAGTGAAAAAAAACAAGCATTGTTTTTTTTTCCCCTTTTTGATGTGATTGGCAGGATCCTGGCGTTATATTGTAACACCCACACAGACTGTAAACAACAGCACTTTCTGACACGCAAACAGACTCAAAACCCACCAATTAAACCCAACTTCAATCCAGCCAGACCTTATTCTGAGCGCTTTTTTTCAGGTTCTCTTTTTTTTTCTCAGCTTAAAAGGCAACAGTGCAGTCTGGTGAATGTCAGGCCTGTCTGATCCCCCAGATTCTTTGGACCTGCCCTCACGTTTTGCTGAGCTAAGAACAAAGTACACAGAGTGCACACAGAGAGCTTTGCTGCCTTAATGCCAAGGAAGTGGAATTTCACCCCTAAACCAAAACAAACAAGGCCACGCATTTCTTTACACTATTTAAATGAGCGCACTGAACACAAAAAAAGCCCTATCAAGTGGACACCAAATGCACACCACTCAGTCTTTTCAGGAATTCTAGCCCACTGATCCGTGAGGAGAGCCATCTGAGAGCGGCACTTTGTGAATTATTTTTCCTGAGAGAAGAAGAAAAGTCACAGCACCGGCGGCTCAGGCTCCACACACAGTTTAAAAAACACTTTGCACATGACATTAGATCAGCGCAGTCAGAAAGTTCAACTCTGGTCAGTACAGTACAACACACAGTGAACATTACGCAATCCCATTTTTATAAGCAACTCCTGTCAGTTCTACCCAGCCATATCAGGTTTCCACTCTCGCCCAGGTCCCAGCTCCTCTCCGACCACAGATCCTGTGCGCTATTAATATCAATAAGCTGCAAATTCCATTTCCCCAGACAAAGACAAAGAGAGAACGAGAGGCGATGAGTGAGGGGAGGAACTAATACCCTCACGCATCACCACGGGGTTACCACTTGCGATCACCTCCAACCCCGCTGCACTCACAAAAAGGGGCATTTCACACATTAACTTGTACGCACACTCTCTTTTCACATGTACGCAAGCATCACATGCACATGCACACACCAACAGCACTGCATGCACACCCACACCAGGGGAATGCAAATATAAGATAACTGCTGGGTGATATTTTCCAATCATTTGTGAATTTTTAACTTACAGAACACAAACTCCATTTATCAGGTTAAAGTATACCTCAGGTTTTTATGCTCTTATCTCCCATGTTCTTCTTCATTCTCATGATCTCACTGCAATTCAAATGTGTTAAAAATATACACAGAGATACTGGTAACAAGGATGGGTTTTTATTGACAGCTTTGTAGTTCATACTGTCTTATCATTCAGGCACTTTGCATGAACAAGCTATACCTATAATTTCTCTGCTAAATGCATTTAGATTTGAAATTACACCCACAGGCTCACAGCTAAGGCTGTAACTATCAATTATATTCATTGTCAGTGAATCTTTCGGTTACTTTCTTGATTAATCACTTCATCGTTTTCTCCACAAAAAAAAAAAAAAAAAAAAATGTCAGAAAATGGGGAAAAATGTCGCTAGTAATTTCCCGTAACCCAAGATGATGTCTTCAGATTATTTATTTTGTCCGTCCAACAGTCTAAAACCCAAACATACTGTCATGAGTCAAAGAAAAGAAGTCGATTATCTGACAAAAAGCTGCCAATATTCACAATCATTGCTTAAAAAATGACAATGAATCACAAACACAACTGTTTGCCTTCATTAGATACTTCACTGACGTCCTTCACCTTTTTGCAATATTATACTACAAAGTATTTTATCTAAATACTGGACATGTTGCTGTAACTCTTTGCCCTACAGTGAAACCTGCTGCTACCTGCACCCTACACACAGACTCATTCACTTACAGAACACACCTACCAACACATCCGCATGGACATGCACATACGTCCACCAACGTCACACAAAAGGCAAGAAGAGGAGGAGAAAAAAAAAGGAGAGGAAAAGTGTGGAAAGACAATGAAATCTTTACAGACTTACCCATGAACAGTTAAACAGACTTTCATCATGTTCATGAAACTGTGTATTGATGCAGATTCCCTCCAAGCACTGAGTGTTTTGAAATCCACTTCTGAGGAAGAGAAAGCTGCCAGTGAAAGTAGCAGGTATGGAGTAGTTGAAGTAGTGTGTGGTAGTTGAGTGTGTTCGCGTATGTGTGTGTGTGTGTGAGTGTGTGTGTGTGTGTGTGTGTAGAGATAGAGAGAGAGAGGGAGAGAGAGGGAGAGAGAGAGAGAGAGAGAGAGAGAGTGTGAACTGGAGCCCAGACTGCAGTGTTGAGAGGGACTGGAGGTATGTGGTCTAAACACAACAAAAGCCGGTGCCTTGCTCTAGATTAAATATGCAGGAAGAGGCCCCTTTGCATAAACACAAACACTCAGCAAATGAAGAACTGGCACAGAGTGCTGCCTGCTGAGAGCTCTACCTGTCCTGGCCTCTTTTAATTAGACAAGAGCAGGCAGAACAAATGAACATCAGCACGGTCACACTAGGCAGAACAAAAGGAAGGGGAAAAACAGAGAATACTTCCTCCATCTTCCAAAATGTCCTTAATGACAAGAGCAGAAGATCAGACAGAGGCTGGAGAAAGGTGCGCAACTTTCACATGTCACAAAGAAGATGTTTTTCTCTGCCTGTCTTCTCAGATACTGTACATGAAGCATTCTTCATTTAAACAAACTTTGCTCCTTACTTTGCTAATACTACTTTGTCAGATGGTTAATAAAACTCAATCTAACAATCTGCTATGTAAAAAAAAAATGACATGACTGTAACGAGAGCATGAAGACTTCTACATGAAACTGTTTAATTACAACCTAAAACACTAATTAAATCCTAAAATATAAAATTTAATTAATTTAAGAAGGTCATTTTTTGGTATGGGTTTTCATTAAATTATGTCCTGGATAGAAAAAATACACCTTGTGATCCTTTTATTCATCTTTACATATGCTTCTCCTCCACACACCTCCTGCTGGGAAAGACAAAAAATAAAAGCAGGATTTTAATCAGCAGGAGAAACTGATTTGCACCAACGTCCACTGTCCGTGTGTTTTGTTTTTCTCTTACGTCCCCACTTTCCTCTTTCATCTATCTGTCTCTGCCTCAGTTTTTCTTTTTTCTTATTTAGAGCAGGAATGCAGAAGCGTGTGGTGCTAGGGGAAACTCCTGCAGAAAACTGCCAGGCCGTCAGAGTTATAAAAAAAAAAAAAAAAAAAAAAAAAAAAAGAAAGAAAAATGAGGAGAATGGAGGGCTGAGTCCCACCAGAAAATCTGGAGAGCAGCGTCAGATGCTGAGAGACACACGCTGATGTGGCCAGTCAAAGATGTCATTTTCATGTGAAACCCTCTCAAATGGATCAGGTGGAGGAGGGGGGGTGGGGGTGACACTAGGTGAAGGAAAGGAGGGGAGAGAGGGAGAAATTGAGGGGTGAGAGGGAGTAAGAGAGAGAGAGGAGAGCAGAAATGAGACCTCTGGAAAATAAACAGGGTGTAGTGTTTCAAAGGCAAGGGGGACACAGACATTCCATTGTTCAAGCCAATTATCAGTGGAAAATAATAACAACAGATGGATCCAGAGCGGCCAACTTGTGCCGGAGCACCCTGGCGCTGGAGAACAGATGATGAAATGTGAGAGTGCTGTTGGAAGGGCGTTTGGGGAGGGGGGGGGGTGCCCCACAGTCACACACACACACACACACACACACACACACACACACACACACACACACGCACATCTCCACACACCAGATGTGAACTTCCACAAGGACAGTTTAATATGTGCTCTCTGGCCACCACTTGTGCCGCGCGGCTTTGGCATACCAGACAATGGCCGACACCTCCATGTGTTCAAAAAAAGGGGGCGTCTGAAGTCAGATGACACATATGGCTCCTGTGTTGCTGTGTGATAAATTCAAATCTGTGCGTTCCTTTTATGTTCAACAAAGCAGGGTCATTTGATGGCGAACACATGCTTGTGCGCTGTAAGTGGAGTGCTGTACAACACTACAACATGTAGTAGTTAGAATGAAGATATATTTTTTTTTCCTCTCTTTTTTTTTTGCTCCTTTTATTCAAATCAGCACATATCCCCGGTGACCTGTTGTGATGTTTTCATTTGATGTTTTCCAGCGTGCTGAACGTTCACAGATGCAACAGTGCGGCAGAGACAAGACCTCACTGACTCTGGCTTCATTCACAGATCCCTCATATCAGCCACAGATTGACAGGCAGCGGAGGGGGCTGCAACCTTAAAACAAAACCAATTCTCTGTGTGCCTTGTCAAGGGTGGGAGATGACTGCAGATAGCGGCACAAAAGATCTGCCCTTCCTTTTCACAAGAAAAGAGAAGTTTTCGTTTCATTAACTCCAGACTAAAGCGTAATTATCTCCCTATAGACCTTAATCACCAACAGAAGGATAATAGAACAAAAACCAGTTTCTTCTTCAGTCATTAAAGTTTTTTTTATGTTGTTGTTCTTTTTTTCTCTCCTCTGCACTTTAGATGAGTCCATCAAATAATGCAAAAGAATCACAGGGGCACAAGTGAAGTCTCACTTTCAAATACTGTCAGTTGCAGAGGGTGACAGATTTTGGCCATGAAATAGACTCGTTAGCCTGAGCGCGCCATCTTTGGCCTTTTCCTGTCTGGCTATTTGGCCTGTTGACCAGTGGATGACAAGGTAGAGGGCGGCGCAAACCAGCAGAGCCGAAGTGGCAAATAACTATGACTGAAAATGCTTGAAATAAAATCAGGTTGAAGACCAAAACACCACACTGGAGTTGTACATAATCTAAATGTCTAACATTGCTTGAAGGTGCTTGTGATACTATACCCCAAATGATAAATCCCTGGAGGATTGAACAGGAGGATCTCTATGGGGGGTAAAAAAAAAAAAAAAAAAAAAAAAAAAAGAATGGAAAACTTTGCCTAGATTTAATTAGCTTATGAAAAATAATTGCCATTAGCAAATCTCGTCAAATGGGGTTGAGGCATTTTGCTGGGGAAAAAAAAGTCTTTTTTTTTTTTTTTTTTTTTTTTTTGTGGATGAGGAGACAAAGCATTTTCAAACAGGAACTGGCGGGCCATCAGCCGTTTTAGTGCACTGACACTGAGGTCGAGTTAATTAGACTATTGTCATTTTAATCAGGACAGCTCGGCGGCCATCACTTCCTGAAAGAGCCAGTGGACTTTAAACGGCAGAGGGATTTGTGTGTGTGTGTGTGTGTGTGTGTGTGTGTGTGTGTGTGTGTGTGTGTGAATGTATGTGCGTGTGTGAACTGTATATGTGTGTGTTGGGCCTGAGGTGTCACCCAGCTATGGGTTATGGAGTATGGTCTGGTTCTCTCACATGCTTAGAACATTAATGAGCTGGAGACACACCAAGGAAACAAAGGAGCCTGGAGGATCACCAGGGGAAACTACTCGCCTCTGCTCTACTCATGTCTCTGTTCATTTGAAAATAATTTAAATATCAAATATTTGAAATAATTTGCTTCTCCCTGGCTATCAGATTTTGAATAGGGAGTCTTTCATGTCTTCGTTATTATGTTCTTCACTGGCATTAGCATTTAAAACATAATTAATGTAACCATATTTTCTAGGTGCTTACCATTATGTTACAATAATGGTTTATTTTTGTCTGATTTACATATTTTATGAATACAATGGAAAAATCGTGATAACAAACCAAAGAATGACAAACGATATATCAAATCTTTGCTGAATATCATTAATCTAAAGAGAGTTTTTAATCAAAACTGACAAAGGCCTGGATTTAACCTCGAGACGTGCGAGATGAAATTCACTTTACGCTTCCTCTAGTGAAAAAAAAAAAAAAAAAAAAACACAAGGTAAAGACGGTACAGTGTCATTTGAGAGAGATGGGAGGAGGAGCTGAGCACTGGAGGTGTCAGTGGAGCTCTGCCAATCAGCAGGGGTGATAAAGGGGCCAGCCCAATATTAACACCAAAACATCTTTGTAATTTTTCCCCTGGCCATAGTTCAGGTCATTTGCGGTCAAGGTGACAAAGGTAACCTGCAGACAAATGCTGGTGAACTTCCCCCTGTGACACCGCCGTCAGCCCGGGGGCAGGACTGGCCAATGACATTAGCCAAGTGTCTGAGTACAAAGTTGACCACTGCAATATTTCATATTCACAGGCCTCAAGGGAAACGACATTAAGAAGGGTTGGAGCAGGCCTGGCACATTTGACTCCATGCCACTTTTTTTTTACTATGTCTGTTTATGATTATATTAATAGTTCCATAAGTTCATCATTTTTAACATTAGTCATTAATATTTCACAGGGAGTTAATATTAATCTGATCAGAAATTATCTTCCTTCAATAATTCAATATATACATTAATAATTCAATAAAAAGAATGTTCAGCACAGTTGAGGGAAAAAAAAAACTGGAGACATTCAATAACTAAATGTGAGAAAATGAAGCTCACATTTACAGCAGCAAGTTCGCTAAATACAGTAGCAGAAGAATCTAAAATACCAGCGCCCTGTGAGCAACTTCAACTGGAACGCAACTTGTTAGCATGGGAAGCTAACACACAGCACAATTCAATGATAATAATGAAAAAAACAACATAATATAAAATTATAGCAACCTTCTGGTTTCACCTTAAAGTGGTTAGTAATCCAGGCTTAAACACACCCACAAACCAGGGACCACAGGCCGCTGTCTCCACGTGTGCACATCTAGAGATAAAGAGGACATGCAGACGGTGAAGCCTCTGCACCATTAAAAGCCCCGCACTGCCCAAGTTCCTCCATAGGAGATTTACAGGGATTAGATGGTGAAATAAAGGCCTAATCTTTATTTGACAGGGAAGCCAATCTCTGGCTCACCGGTCAACCCCTTGCGGTAGGTGCCTCTCTCACAACTCACTTTCGCTGCTTCACACCTCGGGCTTATTTGAAACCACATTTAGGATGCATATTGTACCTTGTATAAGGTCTCAATCCAATTATCATATTAAAAAAAAAAAAAGACAAAAAAGTGCATTTTTTTAAGTGAAGAGTGTGCAGAGGCTTGGTGCTAGAGACTTATTCCACAAATGATGTCCTATATTGGGTCACAGCCTTACCTGCATGTGAGTACATCTTGGTGGCTATTTCCTTTTATAATTTTCCTTTTTCTGGGGGTCTAAGCTATGCCTGATTGAAAACCAATTTCCATGTGCAGTTTAATGACAGATGGAAAGAGATATTTCATGGAGATGTATAGTCGAGACTGATAAACTATTAATCACACTGCTGGACAATGACACCGGCTAAATTTAAACACAAAGTGAAAAAGCGTCAAGTAACAGCCTCCCTTATTCCGTAAATTATTCATTACCGGGGGCTGTTATTGCACGGCATATAGAATTAAAATTTTCAGTTCGTGTTGATGCGGGCAACACATGTCACGGCTCGGACTGGCAATCTCACACTATGTTTAACCCTGTCAGACACTGGCCAGGGCCTCTTCCTGCCCCCTCTGTCCCTCTTCCTCTCACCGTCCCTCTGTGTCTGTCCGCTCAGTGTTTGACCTACAGACAAAATGATGAGGAGAGAGAGTGAAGGGAGGAAGAGAGTGATGGACTTCATTATTTAGTGCAACCTATATTTTTAAAAATGTATAACTAAAAACCCCAAAAAGATCATATGAAACATCTTTTTGCATTCTTACACATAAAGTTTCTGTTGGTGGCACTATTTTGCTTGTCTGTTTGGCTATGTTGGTTGATACATTCATGCTACGTATAAAGTGTTCACCTAACACATTCAAAAGAAGCCCGTTTCTGTGGCTTTGAATGGAAATTGCATTATTTTTGCGGAACTGACCTACCAGTCATCAGAAACCAGTTGCACAAGGTTTTCTGATCATGATTTCATGATTTCTGTTTTGGTTTTGTTTCTCCCAAGCCTAAGGATGCAATTACAGTATACTGCATATGTGACATAATAATATTCAAACATAGTAAGCTTTTTGTGTGGCAAAAGCTCTGCTTGGAGGCACTGTTGCTCTGTTGAACCTGATCCCAACGCTTAACGTGTGACAGATGCTAGATTATTTAAAGATATTCACTTCCTTAAAGGGGACCCATTATGCTCATTTCCAGCATTATATTTTTATTCTGGGATTCAACAAGAGTATCTTTGCATGATTCACAGTTCAAAAAAAGCCCTTATTTATCTCAAACTTCCTGTTCTGCAGCCCCTCAGTTGAGCCTCTGACTGAAACAGGCAATATTAGCTTTTGCTTCCGTAAGAGACGTCCTTAAAACCTCACCGTCTTCTGATTGGCTGAACATACTGGCTTGCCTGGTGTGGAGGTTCTGAAAACAAACTGTAAAACTAAGTAACAGAACATAACTGACACGTTTGAACCCAAATCTGATCCAGAATCTGAGTGGACGAAATGAAGATCCACAGCAACAAAGATAACAGCAGAACGTCTCTGTTCGGTAAATATATTACACTCATTTCCTGCTCATTGTGTGACATAGCGCTGGATTTTGATCTTTCAGTCAAAAACATGTATAATTTCTTTTCTACATACGCCCCTATTAATAGTTGTACATGTGTGCAATGTGCTAAAATGCAGACTGAATTGGAAAACATCTGCTGTCAGGAAACACCAAAGCTAAGGTTGCTGTCAACCTCATTGCTATATGACTGTACAGTAAACCTGCACCGTCAGTTATTTGCATGATGGAGTATATTAAAGGTCTATAATACTACTCAAGTGGAGCAGTTTGGGTGAATTAGCTAAGCTTGGAGCAGATGATTGTGACGAGCTGACGTCAGCTCGTCACTGAAGAAGGAAAAACCATTAGAAACACAGTGTACAGAGCAGTCTGACGCCTGAGCTTTTGCCTCACAGGGACTTTATATGCACTTACTTCATGATTTGAAACTTTGGCCACATTTCATATGGACATCCGACATTGGAACATTATGTATATGGCAGAAAGTAAAGCGAAGCAGAATAAGTCCGCCAACAAGCAGAAGGCTCTGGGTTTCTGTGGAGTTTGCATGTTCTGCGTGAGTTTCCTCCGCGTGCTCTGGCTTCCTCACACAACCCAAAGACATGCAGGTTCACTGGTGACTCTAAATTGCCTGTAGGTGTGAGTGTAAGTGTGAATGGTTGTTTGTGTCTAGATGCCAACCCTGTGATGGACTGGCAACCTGTCCAGGGTGTACCCCGCCCTTGCCCAATGTCACCTGGGACTGTCTGTGACCCTAAAAGGATAAGCGGTATGGCTAATGAATTAATGATTAATAGGTCCCCTTTAAACAAGCAGTTTTCTTCAGTAGCAAATTCTCCATGTTTGCTGTCTAGTCTCTCCTAAAATGTGATTGGTTGAAGAAGAAAAAACCTGTTGTCTTTCAGCACATTTCTAAAAGGCTAAAACGTTCCATTTTCACAGCAGAAGCTCTGCTCTGCCAATAAAGGTGCAGTACCTTTTCAAAAGTGCTGCACCTGAGCACCTTGCATTATCTTCACTTTGATGTTTGTGTAAAATAGGCAACTGCAAACAGGAAACAAACGTTTCTTAAGTTAAAAAAGATTAGGGATGGAAATGAATGTGTTGTCAATGTCAGAAACACTGGTAGTTCGTAAGTTAGTTAGATAATTAGTAAGGATCCAGTTGTGTGGTGGAAGGAGACAGCGCACCATAAGCAGATCTCTGTCAGGTGGAACATTACGTCTGCGATGCAACTATCTCAGTGGTGATGCTCTCAAATATTCCCAAGATATACAAAATAATACTAAATGTTAAAATCTCCCTCTCCAGCTCTTTCACCCCTTTTAATGACACGAGAGGTGGTTAGTCATGTTGAGGTATGTAAAGAAAAAGGACATTAAACTGATACTGAAGTATTATGTATAATAATGACATTTAACGTAACGCAGTAGATTTGTTTTTAAGAACTAACATACAAGATTTGTACAGTTACCAGATGTTATTTTCCTGTAACTGGCAGACAAAGGCCTTGTTTGTGTGCTCCATGTCCTCCACTCTGTGTTTCTCCCTCACTATCTCTCTCCCTCTCTCTTCCTTGTATCGTCCCCAGCTCGCAGCAACAAACAGAGTTGTATGCAAATACTAAAAGCCATAATGCATTATATTGTTTGGTGTTAACATTTGAATATTTAAATGATGCATTTTAGATCTAGATATTCCCATTTCAATTTCCATATACTGTACATGCTGAATGCAGAGTTAAGTTTGCCCATATAGAAGGTTGAAGACTTTGTGAGTGTATTTGTGTGTGTTTGACACACCATCATTTTCATGATTATGTACTTCCTGCATACATACTTGTTAACAATGTAAGTTGCCTGCCCTAATAAATGACAACTGTCTGTGGCCTATGTCAGTGCCACAGTGCTGGATGTGTGAATCACCCACGTACATGCCACTTAACCAAATTGGCAAGGCTGATAAGCCGTATTTACATAGCAGTGTTGCTGGGCGTGATTACTATCAGTAAAACTTCCCCCCACGCTTTAATGGAAAGTTGGGATATAACTTAGTGTAGGTTACAGCTGCCCTCAGGAAAATAGCTCAATTACACCCGTGAATATAAACACTCGTGTGGCTGTCAGAGTGGTAAACAGATGTGGGGTGACAGTCTGTAGTACGTGATCAGTCAAGCAGCTGTTGCTGCACCTTCATTTATTCACTTGTTCTGATGATGGATTCCAGTTTCTCCCCCCACAGCTCAACATGCAGCGGCACTATTTGCTTATGGGGCAGTGGCAAAAGGCAGATTAAGCTGCTGAGAATATCATTAACATGTTCCCTTTGTAAAGTTAACGCCTGCCACACTTTTACTGCTGCTGTCAAACAAAACAATCAGTTTGCATGAAGTGGACATCATGGATGGACATGGAGTGACTTTAATCCCTGTCTCTCTGTTCTGATGCAGGGCAGCACTGAAAACACTGCGCTACCAACTTCTGTTCCGACAACACAAGAGCATTCAGAATGATGTCATATGATGTTATTTTGTCTTAGCAAACTGTGCATTTGTACTCACACAGTGTATTGAAAAGGACATCCCCTTTGGCTGTTGTATCATTGGGAGCCTACCTGTCACAAAGCTGATATGACGCTCTTTGAATGCAATGTGTACATGTGATCAGAGCTGCAGCGAGCGCCCCAGATGACAAAGTGACTAGGAGTGTCAAAGCAGCCTACAAACAGGCCTGTCCTCTTCCAGACAGGAAGCTGGGAGCAGCAGAGGCGCTGCCTTGTCTCATCTGCCAGCAGCGCTCGCTGCCTCCCCGCCTCATCACAGCAACCGCGTCTGATGGTGTGCACAACTCCATGCTGGACGGCTGTTTTGATTTCAGCCTGTGTGACACATCTGTTGCTTGTCATGTTGTGTTGTGCCTGTCTGCGAGTTGAGCACGACCGGGGCAAATGTGCTCCTCATCCCTCTGTCCGTGTTTACAGGGCTCGCACTTACAAACAGGCCGGCATGGTGCACGTCGTGTGGAAGGTCAGGAGGTCTTACGAGACACTACGTGCACCTGTGCAGCCGCTGTCACAAGCCATCAATCCTCATCTCCTGCTGCAATTGTGGGGTGTTCAGGCTGTCGACAGTGAGTGCTCTGTATTAAAAGATGCATTATCTTCTAATAAAGGCTGTATGAAATCCTCAGTAAAAGTCAGGAGTGACTGCAGTGTTGATTGTATATAATATAAGAGGAAAAAGGTATGGATCTCGGTCACTTTATCATCCTCTAAGAATTCCCCATCATTGTACTGTCTCCTGAAAATCAATTATTTCCCTCCCATGTCTAATTGAGATAATTTGCTACAGCTGTAAATCAAATCTCCATCAAGGGTGCATTCTTCACAATGTGCTCTTTATGGGCTTTTAAAGTACTTTGCAGGAGCATTTCACAGAACTACCAAAATCAAGGATATTCTATGCAAGACTCCCACTGTCAGCTTAAACACATGAGCGATGACGATGGCTAATTGGACCTATCCAATCCATCCATGAAGTACACATGCTATATCAGCGAAAATCAAACGAGATGTAAGGCAAGCCCAGCACTAAACAGCCAGAAAGGTATTTATTAATGGGATGTTACAGTAGCTTAGAAGGAGTGTGCTTCATTTCTGTGTCCTTGTCTTTCCAATCAATATTCAAAAGTGCCTCGTAATTACACGTTAAGGATTCATTTACATGCAAAGTGCTAGTGTGGCCATAAATTGCAATGAAAAAAGTTCTGTCTGAGAGATTTTTGCTTTTTTCTTTCTATCTCTTGTGATTATTTTTAGATGTTTTGGTTTTTAAACTATTTAATTTAAAATGAAACAAAAAAAAAGTAACTGCAAAATGAGAAAAATACGGTTTGTGTACTTGAACAATTTGTGTGAGTGTCAAGCCCGAGCCTGTTATGTAAATACAATCCCTCTTGAGAGGGTGGGGAAAAATCTGAGAGGGCTCATTTACATTGTCAAATGACACAACACTCACACTTTCCATTTACTATCAAACTGTTTTGCAGAAACACTAACGTGGAAACTATCAGCGCGTGTAGCTCCTCGCCACTGAGTCGATGTAACAATACTACTTTAAGACAAACTGAAATCGGGTTGGATGGTACACAACGTGATCGAACACCGTGACTGCCATTTTGACCGGCCTCGTCAGACCACAAGAAAAACACGTAGGCGCTCTGGCACGGCAGGGAGGCACAACGCTGCCATGGGGCTCTAATATATTCAAAGAGGGATCATTTACTTAAGGCTTGCATCCAAGGATCAGTCTGGCCTTCATTAGCCTCAATCTGACACGGATGTGAACAACATGTTGGCTTGCCACATGAACACTGCCCCTCCTCCCTCCCTCTGCGTACCCCAAACACTCTACTCCCCTGCCTTCTCTGAGACCTGCACAACAAATTCCTCTGGAAATATATCACAGGTTGTTAGCATTCCAGAGAGAATTTTACATGGGTGTACACTCAGGCCTTAATTAGAGACACTATTTGATCATTCAGCAGCTGGGCTTTATTAAAAATACGGGTTCACATCACCCTACAGTCACCCCCAGCTCAGTGTGAAAGAGCTCACAGAGGCAGAAGAATCTATGAAACAAGAATATGAATATTCATCATCTGATGCGTAGGGACCCTGTACGGGAAATATACGCCCCAGCAAGGCTTTTTTTTTTCTTGTTGTTGGGTTTTTCTTATTTGTTTCATTTATTTTAAAAAGCTGACCTGAGAAATCATTTCAGTATGAAGTCTGTCTAAAATCACTATGTAGAGTTTTAATGTCCCATGATGGTCTAAATGTTCTTTTTCTACCCTAACACTGTAAAAAAAAAAAAAAAAAAAAAAAAAAGGTTATGTTTACAATAAGGTATATTTAACATATATTCAATGAATAAATATAACAAAAAACATAAAACACAACATTATGAACCTTTACAGAGGCCCACTGAAAGCCTCAACCTAAATGTCAGCACAGAACCTGAGCTACATCGACCTGAAAGAGAAGCGAAGAGATGTAAACTACATCTGACCAAGGTCGACAGGGACTATAAAACAAACACCGGGTTTAAGGTGAAGTCTTCCCTGCATGAAGGTTAGCCATGTTTTGTGTTTACACTACACTGCAGGCTTTGAAATTGTTTTGCAGTGTGGAGTCTGCCCAGGGTCATTGTTTGTTTTTGACGTGTTTATACACCACACAAGGAGTAATGACTTCTAGGATAGTCGGGGGAGGGGGTGCAGACGCGATCCAGCACACTATCTGCAATTTTTCTTTACTTTTCAGGTTCACTGTCAACTCTCAACAGCCGACAGTGAGAGGCAGCGTCGCTGTCCCCATGTTCAGCATCATTCAAAGTGATTTAAATATGCAACTGCATCCGGAAACCAGAAAATCGGTTACTATGCAAAACCTTGCTTATCGTTTCGTGGCATTCAAACTTTTAAAATAATTTCCATATAATGGCCTTCTTTGAAAAGACATTACAAACCAGTTTGTCCAAATGTTAGAAAATAATGATGAGTGTTTTAGACAAAGCTAATACACAAGTTGTGTGTCTGTGTTAACTGACGCGCACTGCTGTCTACTGACATGCATGAGAAACACTTACTTTGATCTGTGGCTCCACAGGATGTCACCACTGGAGTCTCCCGGCTGGACCGACGAGCAGCAGATAGAAGGGGAGGAGAGAAGAAGAGGAGAGGTGGTAGGAAGGAAGGAAAGTCAGGGGGTGGAGGCAAAAGAAAGGAAAAATAAGAGACACAGTGGAAATTATTTAAAACATGAAGGTGACTAACAAAAAGCAAATACATACACCTTTTTCCACTATCACCTTTGTCATCCCCCCACACACAGACACGCACACACGCACACACACACACATCCTTACTTTAAATATCTGTGAATATAGATTTAGCGCCTCAAACAGAACTGATTAAACAAATAATGACACATTCCAAAAACTGTAGCTGAGTACAAATTAATTTGAGCATTGCTCTAATTGAATTTAAACACTGCTCCTCCCTAACCTTAGATCAGGCACTTTTTAATTACTGGCTTCTGAAGACTGAATCCCTACAGTGTTGATGGAAAAATAAAAATAGGGTAAGCTTTACTGCACACTCTGAATGTTTTTATCCAATATAAATGAAACTCCACCCGAGTGAACAGCCGGGCTTTTCTGAAATGGCTTGTTCGGGGTATTAAACTGCCCTTTTCAGATCACCACACATTAGCACTCGCAGCTGAGCTCTGTCATTCAGTCCCGCTGCCCCGTGCCCCCTCGCCTGAACTCCTTCCCTCCGTTTGCACACACAGAGGGAAGAAACGGCAAAATGTGTTTCCTGAAAAGGAGGAGAGGTGGAAAAAGCCCATCCTGCCCCGCGAATCACCGCCGCCCCACCAGAGCTGCCGCCACTGGCCTTTCTGCAGAGGCAGCAAAAGTTCCCCGAGAGGGGAGCGTCTGCCAACTCAAACAGGGCTCATTCTCCTCTCTGTGGGCCGCCAGCCGCCCATGTGGGCCTGCGCTGGGCTTCCTGAGGGCTCGCTGCAGCTGGAGCACTTTGAATAAAGGTAACAGCAATGTCACAGCTACTGTAAACTTGCCGGGCTGCTCCTGTCAGCAGGACGTTCCCAATCAAAGCAGAAACAACCCCACCTAAAACACAACGCATTGTTTTTTTTCCACAAGCCCCAAGTCCAAACTTCCCACGAATCACAAAGAGAGCACACAGGCGAGAGGGCAACCACTGTTCCCTGATCTTGCCAAACAAAATGCCAAGAGACCGGGAGTGACATTCAGCTCTGGGGTTTAAAAATACGAGCAATTTGAAAATGATTAGAGTCTTATTTTATTGTTGAGCGCCTGACACAAGAGAGGAAACCAGAACAATCAAGCCGACTGACTTTTTTTTTCTGCTGAATTTAGAAACACTAATTAGTTTTGCTCTCGTAAAGCCAACCTGAAAACGACCAATTATAAAGTGAAAATGAGATGTGCAGAGGAAACAAGAGCTTGTCATTTCCACACTTCAAGTCCCATATGCACAACTTTACTGTGATGACTTTTGCACACAGCCGAGATGATTGGCATGCCGCCTACTAAACTTGGTGTCACGTCCACACTCTGACCAGTTAATGGCACTTTACATCAAATAGCCTTTTGCTTAGTTAGAAGGAAGCTATTACAGATCTGTATGACCACATCAAACCCAGGCTGAGCAGCTTGGGCATGCAGATGTCCGAGGCACCAGGCTGGGGAGAGGATACAGCCCACCAGGCTGACCACAGCACCAGCTGGTTTCAGCTATAGACCTACCAGGGCCAAACTCTTACCCCCTCACAGGTGCCTTGTTCCTATGGATTTCATCTTTAAAGGGTACTGAAATAATTCCTCTGTATGTGTTATTGTTTCATACTAGTAGCAGGTTAGTGTGAACATTCATGTATTTACGTTTCACACACATGCAGCATATTTCACCTTAGTCATTAGAAATTAACATAAAACCAGTGGAAATTATCTGCAGGAATTTCACTGCTATTCCCCAAGCAAACAGTGGCAAGTGTTTCATCACTGTCGGGCTGAAGACGGATGGGCTGTCAGTGCCTTCCCCTGACCAAGATCCAGCTCCTGGGCTGGGAAGTGGCTAAAAAAGGCCAGGCCTACGCTTTCCAGGCCCGTGCCTTTTACTGGGAGTAATTCTCAGATGCCAGGTCGCTGCCAACGTCCTTGCAGCCAATGGCAGAGAGGCCAGTAAGTTCACATTAACTGCAGAGTGTAACTGCGCTGAACATCTGCTCATGAATGAGAGCGCTGCCCACTAACTCAGCGAGTTGAGGCCCACTGATGAAAAATTCAACGTTCTCCTCGCTGGCACGCTTGTTCTGCACTATTCTCCTGAGCCCCCAGAATTATATTAAGAGAATTTCAGCACGGCCTGGTGTATCTGAGAGAACAGCTGGCGCCGAAAAGAGATCTGCCGCTCAGCGAGAGCTCAGGGACTTCACACAAGATCTGCCTTCTCCTACACCATTTGTCCTTGAAGGAAAAAAAAAAATATTAGTGTTAAGCACCCAGGTAATAATAAGAAAGCAGAGGCTACATTTAGCTGATTACACCACCCATGTGTGCTACAGCGGACAGAGCATAACCAGTGAGGACATGAATCGATATGGACTGGAGAGAGAGGATAGAGGGGCAATTGTGACAATAAGTAGCTCCCTCAGGAGACTCGTTCACTACACCTCTCCTTTGTTTGGCTTGTTTAGCTCATTAGGTTGTTAACTAGGAAGGATCTGCCCCCAACCCCACAATATGGAATCAGTCTAATCAGAAACAGACGCAGTCTGTTCAGGGGGCGACTACATCAAAGCCTTTGGAAAGTATGAAGGCAGTCCCACAATCCTGTGCTTCAATTGCTGCAATTATGTGCCTCATAAGTTTATGAAATCACTGCAGAGGCAACATGGACAAAACATATTATTGACTATTAGCCAAGGAAAGATGCAATCAGAACATCATAACTAAAAGTATACAGTGACATGAACTAACAGTCTTTCCTCCGAACATGATGAAATTGTTTCTCAGTTTAAAAATGTTAAAGTTTAAGGAAGTGATGACTCCAGGCAAACACTAAGAATAAAAGATTACCACACTCAGTAATTTCACTTCTGTCTTTCTGTGAAATACAGTTAACAGATTTCTAAATGTCAGCACACAACCCAACCTGAGTGACTTTATGAAACTTTTATCTCGTTGTTTGTTTGATCTTAATCTCGGTTTCACAGTTTCTGACTTTTTCACCAAAATTAGACTGAATTTACTGAAGAACACCGCCTTTATCTGAGCTCCTGTGCCCCACATGTGGAGACAAGCAGCAGCGAATGAAGGTTTTTTGGCCTTTTATACAAAACACTGAATTATGTGGAAATCATGGCAACAGCCCAAAAAGGGATCTGTGAATATGATATTGCCACTGAAAACTGAGAGGATGTCTGGAGAGTAGCTCATTTAGCCGCTGACAAATGACAGCACTTTGTCTTCCTGACAAGATCCCTCCTTCATCAAATGTCCAACTTCACATGGAAATAGGAAATCACACATTATCACACTGACAAACAATTACAACCGTGTCATTAGCAGCAACCCTGGGCATGAAACCATTAACAAAACACAATGTTGCACACCACGCTAGCCATCAGAAGAAACACAGGATGTAGATGAAAAGGCACTGATAAATCAATCATGACACAAACAACCTGATGCTTATAGTTTGGGAAGGATCTAAATGTTGGGAATGAGGGGCGATAACGGTCCTTTGTTCCAACTAAATATATCACATAGTAATCTCTGGCAATCAAAAGTTTCTCATCTCTGAATAAAGATTTATGTCTGCATCGATGGCAGAACGGCGCTGGCCTCATATTAAAAGTCAACACTTTAGAGGAGTTTCTCTCCAAGTGACTTAATCAGATACGGAGCATTAGTATCTTTTTTAATACATCTGCCAGTGTCAGGCGGCAAATGAAAAAAGCTAGCCTCTGTAAATATGACTGCTTACTTCTAACACAAACATTGTTGACACCTAATGTAATTTCAGCGGGACATCCAAGTGAAAGCGCACCGGGGTAATATAATGCTCTTAATGAGAATTCCTTCCAGCTTGAGACCTTGGCGAGATAGCCATAATGCATGGCTTCTCTTTTTAATAAAATAATTGTTACAGTTATTAAAGATGAATCTCATCACAGTCGAGATGACAAAATAATTCATTACCAAAACCACGGCTTTAAATAGCTGCAAATTATGAAGCCCTGCCCCCACCCCTCCTCCCCCCACCCCTCTGAAAATACACTTCCAGATAAATGGGTTCGTTATTTCATATAAATATTAGATATATGCTGCCCTTGAAAGGAGGGAATTATTGCAACTGTCCATTAAGACGTTTGTAGACACACAATGCACCATGTAAGCCAACGATACAACAACAACTCTGCAATACTATGATTAATTTGATCCTATATCATTATATTACGACCCTTATTCTACCTTTAACTGATACAACTGTGGCTAAATCTTTTATTCTGTTTTCTCTGGATGGTTCAGATGGATGATTTACCTGTAGTGGCATTTTCAACTATTGCTACCGTTTACTGCTACTACTATCATAACTATTTTTTTTTTCTTTTAGGTATAAAATCATTACACCATATATGTACCTATCAATACTGTTATTATCTCCACTTACATACCTAATATATCATGATTACTGTACTTGCGTAGGTATATCTAGCACATACTACAAATATTATACCATGTTAAGGCTTAAACTTCCTGTTTCTTGTGTTTTAATGTTATTTAGGCTATAAAGTGGCACACATTATGGGTTAATTACCCATCACAAACTATCAGCTCTGAAAGCTGCGTCTTATTTTGCACGTAGTCGTCTGACGAACAATTCAAATTGATTATCTACAGTAACTAATCGATTCACCTACACCATATGGTAATAAAATGAGACTGATTTGCTACTGCCGACGTGATGTTGCTCATATTCCAGTTTGTCTTTTTTTGGGAAACCTGTGGGCGTTCCTCCTCGCAGCACCTCCATGTGTGTGCAACAGAGAAAGCGCTGAAACATATGTTTGCGCAAACTTCCACCAATCTCCCCGCCCCTTCCCGTTCACAGCTCTCTTCTGGCTTTATTTATGTATTCAAAAGAGATAATTTACAGTGATGGCATGGAAACTTCCCAGCATGCCTTTTAACCTGTCGTTTTTCACTCTCTCCGCAGCAGGATGTCCAGAGGAAATGCTTTATTAAGATCCTGCCGACATGAAGAGCTGCTGTGACTTACTGGTGCATTACTGTCTAAAAGGCAAAGTTATTTAGACCAATAAAAGGCTAATATATTGTTGGAGTGGAATTACACAGAAGTTATCTCTGCCTTAATAACATCACCGCAACCCCTGATGTTGTTTAGATCAATAAAGCCCATTAAAGTACAGACCTCAAGCACAGATAAGGCTGCATCACCAGAGCAAAAATACTGCTGGCTGGCATCTGAGAGAGCAGAGGTCTTTCTCTGGCAAACAAAAAGTGGCCAAAATGAGAAAAACACTTCAAACTCAATACCATAAAAACTTCAAATCTAATGAAGTCCGTTGTCTGCCTTATGGAGCCTTCTGGGCTTTTGGCAAAGCAGATAAACAAGTGGAACGATGCTAATGGATGGTAGATATTGGTCAGATGAAGCAAGGAAAAAATGAACCTGTGCTACCAGCCCTCAGCTTTAAACTGTTTCTTCTTTCAACACTTCCAACTAAAACCTCCGTGAATTCCAACCATAAAAAGCCCCTCTGGACATTTGTCTTCATCTTGGTCCACTGTTACATAAGAAACTGTGCCTTTTTTCATTATGATAATCTGGTGTCATGATGTCAGTTACTGACTCTGAGATGTTTAACTGGGGAAAAAAAGAGAAAATATACAAATGAGTGAAAGTAAACTACAAAACCAGAAAAAAACAGTCACACACAGTGGTAATGTCACCACACTAAAAAAATCCTAGTGTTGTGAATGTGGTTTCCCATCATGCTGTGCTCATTCTTTGCAGTGTCCAGCAGGTGATGCACTAAATCATCTGTGCAGCAACTGTCCATCAGCCCCCTGAGGTGTGATGACCACAGCCTGGCCACTCCCTCGAGGCTCCACCCCCCCACGTTATGATGACGACACATAAAGAAGAGAACTCAGGAGAGTGTTTGAATGTGTGTGTGTGTGTATGTGTGTGTGTGTGTGTGTGTGTGTGTGTGTGCGCGTGTGTGTGTGCGTGTGTGCACATTCGCATTTGGGAGTGCAGACAGCGTTCACGTGCACTTGTAAATTGCAGCACACAGAGACACCACAGTTCTCCACAGGAAACCACAGTTTTGACGATATCTAAGCAAGCGAAATGACAAACAAGATTTTTTTTTTTTTTTTCAAGAACAACGTGTCCCCTATGTTTTATACACTGTCAATAGGAAGTTTACAGACACCAAGCTACACAGGTGGGGGAACTACACTCAGATCAGAAACACTGTTAAAAAAAAAAAAAATGAAAAAGAAAAAGAAAAACAAAACAGAAAAAAGTGTCAGACCTTTCAAAGGGTTTGTGGCACCTTTTTGCACCCTCTCACCTAAGTGTGTATTTCAGCAGACCACTGTGGACACATGCTGTAACTTTAGCAATGGAGAACAGCACAAAGAGCCTCCCACAAATGCTGCCATCCCCTTTATTCTTTCTCTTCTTTAATGTTTGTGTTATGCTTCGCCACTCTTGCTGTCATCATCTAGCAGCTGTAGTCACTGTAACAAATTACTGATATCACCAACCAGGACATTTCATCAGCCAACAGGAGATTGTTATTACACTAACTTTACCCTGTTACAGTAAATGATAGCTCCACTTTTTACATAAAATAACATTTAAGGAGTTACAGCTTCTCTTTTTTATGAAGCATGACTGCATCCATGTTCATTTTCAGATGTACAGTTTTTCAGCAACAGAGGCAGATTATCAGTGTGACATTTATAATAAAAAAAAGCTGCTGAATTTAAAACCAAGCCAGGAATAATGCATGGGAGAGATGTTTAAGAGAATAAAAATAAGTATTCGTCAAACACAACATCTGAGTATGAGACCTTCAAAGGCCTTAGAAAGCTGTAGCCGTGAATGCAGAGACAGGAGAGAAGATTCCCGTGTGTGTCGATACACACACATACACAGGCCATGGTAATGATTGTGAACAATATCTCTGCAAAATGATCAACCCTGACAATGTAATATGACCCAACAATAAATACACTGTAGACAAAAAAAAAAAAAGAGAGAAGAAAGAGGAGGAATAAAAAGCACACAAGAGAGAGGGACAATCTTCTAGCAGCTCCAAGTGAAAGCATAAATAAAGTGTGGCACATCTTTTACCTTCTTCAATTATCTGCCTTTTGACATGCAAGCTGAGCACAGTGTAATTAACATCTCAGGAGATAATGGGGTCGCTACTCACTGATCAATCTCACACATATATTATCTGCCTTTTACCAATCCAACCTCCTGTTATTGTAGGAAGAAGAAAAAAATACCGCAACAGATTTCTTTTTTTGGGTGGGGGCATTTAATAAAACTCTTGTAATAGGCCTAATGACTCATCCAATTGAGCTCATCTTCCAAAACATCAATTAGGCTAAGACCCAGCTTACACTCACAGAGAGCATTGTCCATCATGGTAAATAACAAATCTTTCCCGATCCATGCGAGATGTAACCGTGTTGTCATTATCAATTACTGACTGTATGTTCTTTAAGAGTGCTGCCTCAGTGCCTTTAGCAGTAACAGGTGTTGGAGCCGGAGTCTCTGACCTGGTAAAAAATATTTCACAATACAACCTGGACTTTATTTGACTTCTCAGCTTTGGCTAAATTCACTTGTTTTTGAACGTGATTAGTTCGGCTTTTGAATGGAAAAAAGCTTTGAGCTACATACTTAACTTGTTACAACTGAAGATGTGTCTCTTTCAACTAATATAAATATTACAGATGCACTCAAATCTTTTTCCAGCTCAAAATACAAATACTATTCATACTGATTATAAGAGCATAAGAATTTAATGTAAAACTGAAAAATATTTCTAATCAAATCATTGGTCTAAAGTTTTATATACAAGAGATCCTGTGTGATGATGATGTGTTCTACTGGACATGCCCTCAACCCATTCATGAAACCTCTGTTACAGATATCCCTCGACTGTCACCTCTTACAGAAACTCAAGTAAACACATACACAATAATATACAGAATTGCATTATACTTTTTGACTAGTTAATCTCTATAGAAAAATAATTAAAATGTCCTCCAAAAAGTCGTTTAAGTACAATTGGTGTTCTCACCTTTAAAGTTACTGACAATATTTACAAAACTAATGGTGATAAGTGACAGAAAGCAAAGACCAACACACTGTTTGCCCCTCAGGTTATTTGCCAGAATAACTTTGAGCAAACTTACAGATCAGCTCTGTGATTTATGTCGCTGTGCTTATGCGTTCCTCCTTCCCCAGCGTTTTATTTCTCCCTCTTCTAAAACTAAGTTCTCAGACCTGGTGGCACACAATGGTGGCCACACAGGCCACAGGTATGGCCCCCAGATTAACATACAGTAGATAGGACCCTGAATGCACTGATATGATCAATGACTGAATACACACAAGTAGAACAGGCTCACTTCCTCTTTAAGGGACTGAGCTGACAAAAGTGTGTAATAGCTGTGTCCCTGTAATGACAACTGCTGCTTAAATTGCATCAATCACAAATCTGTTAATAGTACCTCATCTATTAGAATGTGGTGTTAAACCTCAAGACTGAGCGTAGCACTTGTTATTATTTGCTAATGCTACTAGCCTGCTACGCCTGACATTTAAGCCCCACAGAAATTCTCCATTATTGTTGTATTTATCACTCTGTCATTCAAAATAAAGAGTTTAATGTAAAGGAAGTAGTAGGCTTTTGTTGTGAAAAAACTCATAGAGTGTTAACTATGCAAGCAGAGCCAGCTAGTGTTATTAAAACTTGACTCAATTAAAAGGTAGTCAAAAAATAGATGTTTGAAACAGTGCAAAGACAATACAGGTGCCATCTTAACAATAACTGTCAAATTAAATAGACATTTAAAAAAAAGAAAAAAGTTCTCCCATCCCCCACTGTACCTAACAAATTTGTAGTGAAAACACTGCTGGTTTTCTTCTTGACTAAACAGATACCATCTAATCCAGGAGAAACTGTGTACACTGTCTCTGAAGGTCACAAGCTTTGAAAAAGACATGAAAATACAATGGGCCAAAAAAAGAAGTGAATATAAGACAATAACTGCTGTTGCCGCTGTGGGGAGTGTTATAAGCTGCACTTTGAGTGTATGATTAACTCAACGCTGCCCGGACACGTGGGGGCTGTTTTACAATTTAGGCTTTAACAGATGTGCTTTTTATGTGGCAGGTTCTCCAGAGTTTAGATGCCGCTGTCCACATAGATGAGGCCGTAAGGCAGGTCATAAAACCTGCCTTTGAAACTTTGGGTGGATTAATGCTGACATGACAGCCAGTGAGCAGAGATCAGAACGGCTCACCTTTTCAGCGCACTCACATGCTTAGCGCTCGATATCTCTCCAGATGAAAGAAAAGCCGGGGATGGCAGGAGTTGGCCAGGTAAAAAATCTTGTGCCTGCTACATGTTCAGTTTCATCTCACTAATAAAGTCCAAATTTTCTGGACATTTCCTCTTGGGTGGTAAGAAATAATGCTGCACATGCTTGCATCTTTAAAATGAGTAGTTTATCGTCACGTGAATACTGCATTGTAGGGTGACGACAAAGGTAATTGTACTGCAACCAGCGTACGGTGTAATTATTGGGATTTACACACCTTCAACTCCCCCCTAATCCCTGCTTTACAAGGTGGAATTCCTGGCAGGTTACACACACTCTCTCTTTGGGACTGTCTTAAAACACACACACTTTTCTCACACGCACATCATCTCTCATTGTCTCTACTTCAAACATAGATCTATGTATGCACACGCACACTGTTTCCTTTTTATGTAACACCTAAAGACAAATCTTTATCACACAATGCAATGTTAATGCTTCACACTCCTTTCTGGTACCACCTCCTGGGCCAGGCAGGAAGGCATGCTGAGCGAGCACTCTGCTGCCTGTGTCCAGACCTGGCCTCTTACACAATACAGGCTGCCTGGCCCTGTAGCAGGCCAGCCCCTCCTCCCCAATAACCCACTTCCCATTCTTGATCAAACCTGGGGATTGTAGTGTGAGGGTGGAGATGAGAAAGATGGGAGGAGGTGTATATGTGTGTATGTGTGTGTGTGTGTGTGTGTGTGTGTGTGTGTGTGTGTGTGTGTGTGTGTGTGGGGGGGGGGGGGGGCACATCCTGCGTGAAACCGCATCCTGAACAAGCATCGCTGCATCTCACTGTAAATAAATACTCTCTCCTCCGCGTAGCTTCCGTCAACTGTCACCGCCTTGGCTCCCAATCACCTTCAAGTCCAAACAGGAAAGTGCAGGGAGGCAAGGGAGATGGCAGATATGAGCTTTAATTTGCTTCTCGCTGCACTTTAGCCCGGGTGCACACTGCTTCCTATTCTCCTGCTCTGACCAGCTGCCCCGGCTTCGTTCCAGACCCTGAGTCCTTCCTGTCACCTTTCATTACCACATTATCCAGGAGGAGGCTCCCTGTGCAGCCGGGAAATCACCATTTGGTGGTACTCCCCTTCTGTTTATGTAGTATTGTGCGAGACATTCAAAGCCACGCGCAACATCCTCAGAGGAGCGCTGCTGCCTTGTTACCTGCTAATCCCCTGTGCATTATCACAGGAGATGTAGCTGAACAACAGAGCATGACGAAGGCAACAACTGAGACATGACAAGCTCTCAAGTCCATAAATTGCTTTGTGTTGCAAGACTCTCATCAGACTGGCTCGGAGTGTATTTGATTAAGGCCTGCTTGTTGTGACGACAAACCAACCTGAGTATTATATAACAAAACGTTTCTGCTAATAGACAAAACCAGGAACAGAAACAACCATTCAGTGAAGGGAATTTATACAGCAGCACCTCCATTGCAACTTTTCCTTTAAGAGTGAGAGCATCCAGGCCCACAGCTCTCCAGCATTTCTTGCATTGTTTTATTACACTTGAATGAGTTGAGCTGAAAACTGAATGCAGCTGCTGACTGCAGAGCATTTAGTGTTTGGCCTGGGCTCAGCTTTGCCCACCAGGTTTGAAAAATCATCCAGTAACTGATCTGTCAAAAGAATAAGACACTCAGATCTGCTATAAGCCACATCTACATGCTTTCTGTATGCATGCTTGTTTGTTCATTCATCATGATCATTGAAATCAAAATATAAATTTGCATATTTTACATTTTTATATAATTCAGGGCCCTGAAGAGGGTGATAAATATTTTATAAAATTGCCAATTAAATCAACAAATTCCTTCCTGGCAAAATATTAGTCGACTGGAGGAACAGAGGAACATACAAAACATCCATACACACGACCTTTGTTAAAGCAGCAGCAATATTTAATTCTAAGCAGTTTGCTGCTTTAACAGTGATGACATTCTTTGGGCAAAGGATGCAATGTGAGAGTGCTTTTATTCAAAACTATAAAAACAATAATCTGGGGGAAAAAAGACTATAAGCTAAATTAGTCTGGCAGTTAAACATTTTGTATACAACAAAAAGTAAAGGGTTAGTAAAATAACTCCTCACTGTTTGAAACGGGGAGATAATAGCTATTATTATTTTCCAGCCAAATTGGCAGTGAAGATCAGCACTTCATGCAAACTCATTCATGGGAATGTTTTGCAGAAAAAGAATTTTTAAAAAAAGCACAGAGCAACTGACAGATGTAAAGCCAAAGATTTAGTGCCATCTGTCCGTAGTCTTGCAGTTTACATCTCTTCAGAAATCAGCTGATTGTGACTAAGAGAGTTAATGATATATGGGGCCTCTCTCTCTCTCTGTCTTCAGAGCGCCAGTAGTGTTAAACGAGTCACATTCCACATAGCTGTTACATTTGTGCAAAGCTGTGCCATCTTGTTCAGATGGTTACAGGCATCCTCCTCTTTACCCGAGGAGAGGACTCACTGGCCAGACACATTACTTTAAAGGGCAGCATCTCACTCAGCACGTCTTAACCTGCCCAGGGGCGAGTGTGTGTGTCTGCGAGTTTGGGTGTGTTTGTGTTTTATCCTCAGGACCCCCGATTGTTGTTCATTTCCTGTGCAAAGACAAAATAACCACATAAAGGCCAAAATGTGCTCTTCCCTGGCCTTCACCCACATCACCGCACTTTTCCGCACAAGTGGCTAACCACAGATAATTATACAATTAAAACAATTTTCCGCATCTATCTGTCAGACTGATCTAATTCACCATTCGAATGACACTAATGGAGTAAGCCTCTTTCTCTCTCCTTCCCCGAGCAAAGCCTTTTTCTCTGTATCACACAACGCCACAAAGCCATCTGCAAAACAGAGGAAAACAGAGAGAGCCAAGAGGAATAGCTTTGTATTTGTCAAGCAGGATGTTAGTCAATAAAGTTAAGACCCAGCAGTTTTCACAGAGCAGCGAGGAAATGGGGAGGTTCATTTGATTGTTGGTTCATATTAACCCTTGGCTGCAGAAAAAAGAAGAAACAGAGTGACCCTCTTATTTTCTGAGACAACGCTCCCTTCAACCAACAGTGACATTAATAATTCATCATGACAAAAGACATTACCAGGGAAAGTGAACATGAAAAAAAAGAGTCCAACGTGACAGAAAAATACTCACATTAAAGCAGGGTTCAGACATTCGGCAGCAGCATTTGGAAAATAAAGTGTGATCTTTCATTCTTTAAATGAACTGGAACATACATTTCCATTTAATATTCATGTTGAATATCATGTCCAGTGGCTAAACTGCAGAGGGACTCAGACTGTGCCATTTAGACAGACCCACACAGGGTGTGAGCAACACAGGGAGGATTAAGCCAAACCTTGATCTGGATATCCTGCACCTCCGTCCACCCAGTGTGGCCGAGGAACACAGATAGGAACTACTCCTACACAAGTTCAAGGGAAATGCTTGCATGGCGTGGCTCTGTCCCTCCCAACCAGCTCCACCAAGTACAATGGCAGCAGAGAGTTTTATGTTTATGAGCTATCCTGATGGGGATACACATATCCATTAGATGTGAGTCTGCCTATAGAGGGGTCTGGTATTAACCCACAAGCAAGTGCCCCATCAGCAGAGAGGAAAAAGCTGCCTTTTATGGCAACAGATCACAGACTCAAGCCATTGGCCACAAAGCCCACAAATGAGGCGTTAAGTGTAGTGGCAGGGCAGCAGAGAAAGAGGAGCAGAGATATGACCCTCTTCTCATCCATGCATGAATCTGCCCTCTGCCTTGCTTTCTTCCTCTCTGCCTTGTGCTCTACCACTCCCCCATAAAGAAAAAAAAATTATCAACGCATGTTTAACAGCCCAACAACACTCACTACAAAATAACAACTGTCACCTGCAGCAGAATTCATTAAAGCTCTGGTAACATTGCTGCCTGGTAATGTAATTTTTTTAACCAAATATTAATTCTTATACAATATTTGGAGAGATTCCTAATGGACGTTTTCTGTAATTAATTGCCAGATAGAGGCAGGGCTAGTGCGGCAAAGTTAAAAAAACACAACCTGACATGGAGATTGGGAAAGAGAGTGCGGCGATGGGCCTGCTGGGACGGTTTCATCATCACGCCTGACCCCCCCTGCTGCTGGGAATGGCAGGAGATGGGGGAAGCGGGGAGGAGATAGACTCCTCTTCACAGTCAGAGATTTAATTGCACGCAGATTCCATTACCTCTGCACAAATGTCACATTCTCTTCTGATCAGGGGGCACGGCAGCCACTGGCAGCATGGCTGGCAAGCAGCCAGACTATAGTGCAGAAAGTGTTCAGCCAATCAGGGCTCCCAGGGCAGACAGAGGTGAGCAGAGGGACAAAAAGACTACAGTACGCCAAAGATATTAAAAAACAAAGGAGAGTCATGAACACACAGCAGCTGACAGTGCAACATTCAGCCAGAGGGCAATATGCTGTATGAACGGTTGTCAAATATTTAATTGATTTCAGCCGTGAAATTTACTTTATTATCATTATTATCATTATAATTAGTAGTAGTAGTAGAAGTAGTAGTACATTTCAGATGGCTAATATTGGTGTACTAATTATCATGTTCATATATTTATAAAACCAAATTCTAACGACATGAATGAATGATGCAGACAAATGACCTTGGAGTTTAACCTGAAAATACCCTTCCCTTGCCATACTGTATTAATAGTATACTAAAAAAAGATGCAAAGACTAATAAGGACCCTCTTTGCATGTTACATTCATAACAGAAACACTCATCCCACACCCTGAGGACAAAGGTCTTTAAGTGTTCTGGATAATCCTTTTTATATCAACATGACTTGAAAAAGTTAAATTTTCCATTTTAATCATAGCCCACTACGGCTGCAACTAACAGTTATTTTATTAATGTATTGATTAATTGATTATAATATATAGTTTGCTATTACTATTCTGTGTATCGACCGATTGACAATTATAAAAAAAGGTCATCTTAAAACACTGTAAAGAGGTTAAAGTATTAGCTAGAAACCAGCACATGAAATTACAAATGTTGCCTAAAAATACGACAGTAGCTACAGAAAGTAACATCACTTCTGTATTATTTGTGTTGTGAAAAAAGACAGAGTGGTTCATATTTCTAATCATTACCTCATTTTCAGACAGGTACTCTAGTTAGCAGCTAGCTGGAGTAGTTAAAATGAATCTTTGTCAGGATTTTCTATTCAAATTAAGAATATTGTATCATTGTTTTAGGCTAACTCATTTAAAAGCTCTGAATCAGGACCTCCAGGACTGGGGGCTGTGAAGTAGCCCGATTGGCTCTGCTGATATTAAACTGGGATAACAGCCATGTGCAAGAGCACATGAAATCACTGGCAAAAATTTGACATGTCAGCAACAATTCAGGGGCCTGGAACCAGTCTACGCAAATAACAAGTAGTTTTATTTATACAAAATAATTGCAATATTTGGTCAATATATTTTCTATTCTGTGCTATTTTACTATTTGTGTCTTTCTCATTCATACACATGCTCACTAAACAGCTGAAGAATAAAACTGATGAAAAGCTCAGAATAAATCTGTTTGGATCTGCTTCAAACTAGTTATGGTCTGATATACATACGCCTAGTAGTCAAATCTAACAGTGTTTTGGAGTCATTTCACAGACTTACAGCACATACATTACATTACTGTATGAAATAAGAGAAGGGTTGGTGGGAGGATTGCCACATACCCTGATCACTGGTGCAGGACAGATTGGCACTCCATTCCTCCAATCAGAATTCAGCTCACACTCTTGAGGGCAGGATCACGGGGGTTTCAGAGAGGACACAAACAGGGAGAGAGCGAAAGAGAGAGAGAGAGAGAGAGAGAGAGACAGTGAGAGAGAGAGGGAGAGAGAGAGAGAGAGAGAGAGAGAGAGAGAGAGAGAGAGAGAGACAGAGAGGGGGAGAGGGAGAGAGAGAGAGAGAGAGAGAGAGAGAGAGAGAGAGAGAGAGAGAGAGAGAGAAAGAGAGAAGGAAGGAAGGGGAAAGATACAACGATTACAAACAGGAAGTGAAAGGTGGGGAAAGCCCCTGTCCACTGAGCCCACATGTACAGAAATGACATAAGAACTGGCAAAGTAAACGTGATCGTCGTCAGCCACAAGTATTTGATTCGTTATGACACACCGATTCCTGTTGGCATCTCCTGGCCTACATGCATATCAAGTTATCTCCTTTTCATATCTGAACATGCAGATAAGCAACTACGACAGAAACAAAATGTAAAAATATTAGCAAAACTGTTTGCATCACAGTAACCGGCCTCTGCGGTTCATTTCTCACCTTAACACATGAACAGTCATAAAGTTGCCCTTTATTAACCTGTGACAGCCCACATAAAAACACGCTGCAATCATTTCAGATGGCTGCATGTGATGTCAATCATAGACAGAAAATGAACAGAATAATAGCTGAATTGCATTAAAACAATTGAATACTACAGACTACAGTATTTACAATTTGTATTTTTTTTCTACTTAAAGTTCCTCAATAAGAAAAATGCAAAAACATGAGAGTAATCACCGTCATGTAAAATATGAAAATGAAATTGCTACCATGCTAACAATATAAATGTGATGCGAGGAGAGACTTAAGCACTGTAACAGGCTGCAAAGCCAAACCAACGAAAATCTGACAAGTGTGTTTGCTCTGGAGAATGCATTTACATTAACAGTGACCTGCCAGCCCTGCAGTTGTCTCCACCTTAGTAATAAAACAAATATTTAGAATATTACATGGTTTTTTCTTTACATAAATGATGAATGACTAGTACCATTACAAAAACATCAGAAACAAGGACGGACATTTTGTTTATTCAAAAACCTGGCGTTAAGCTCAAAAGCATTCATCTGTAGCCAGATAAACAAGTGGAAAGATGCTAATGACTTCCACATACGGTTCAGATCATGCAAATGAGGCAGCAGAATGGATGGCTTCTGGTTTTGTCCCTGTCACAGAAGTCATGGCTGCATGTGTGGCTTGTTGCCCCATGATATATGTGTGTACGACTTTGCTGTTTAATGTGGCTGTGTCTCCCGCAGCAGAGCAAAGCAATTCAGCTCCCAGTTAATTGGCCTGCTCCATGTGAAAGCGTGTCAAAAACCAAATCTATAACTCTGTTTCTGTGTGTAGCGGTGTAGCTCTCCAAACCAGACACAACAAACCGTAGCCCCCAATGTCCCAACTCCTCATAATTCAGCAGTGTGGAATTCAACTAACCCCATTAGTGCAGCCGTTGTTTCCACAGCCTGTCCACATTCCTGGGCCTACCATCGGCCCCAGATAAGACCCTTCTGATTACTCGGTTGCATGCCTGTCATTACTCCCAAAAATATGTTGATCCCACAAGACAACCCCCCCTCCCCTCCCCATGGATTTATGGCTGCACTATTCTATCTCCATGCCCCTCAAAAGGAGCTTGCTTTTAAAGGTCCCCTCACTTTGGGATCAGCGACAGAGGGCACTCAGTGTCTTCAGCCAAGCTTGCTGCCATGTCTCCAACATACATCTTACTCACGCTTTATAAAAACTGCTTGATGAGAAGATTCAGAAGAGATGGGATTTATGTGCGGTCTCACAAAAGGGATGTTAAAATAGCATGGGAGTGCATATACTTAAGAGGTAGCTCCGATTTTGGCTCTTTATTGCAAATTAATGAGAACTAATGAAAAAGTGGTTACGTTTTATGGTGTAGTCTGTCCATAAAAGAGACTAAACAACCAAACACTTAAAGATATACTGCATGCTAAGACGCCAACATTAAAGTTCAAAATTTTCACCTCCAGCAGTAAAGCGTTCTCACTTTGTGGCCTTTTGCATGCCAGCTGCTCAACACTCAGCTCACTCCTACTCTAGAAACATGTGGTTGTAATCCCCCTTTTCACTCAAATTACAAACTATGTCAGTTTCTGAAGAAAAACTCCACTTTGAGCCACTTTGCAGCATGTGTGTTAATTGACACTCATTTGTGAGTTTCCAGGCAATCTAGACAGGTATTTGAAGCTGTCCGTCCTTGTTGAGGAGTATGAGTGGGATCAGAAATTAGCATGCAGCAGGTGCTATATGATGGTTTATGGTAGAAAAATGAACATGGGTCACCTGCTGCACGTTTGATAACTAACACACAAAAAACATATAAAATGTTTGTTTCATATCGTCTTTGTTGTTTGCTACTCTCGGCTTCATCCCCCCTGATGAACATAAACTCCCTGAATGATAGTCACTCAGATCCAAACAATGGCTCTGTCATCAATAAGGCTGCTGGAAGTCTAACTATATATTATACGTGAGTGAGTTTTTTCAGCAATTTTAGATGCAAACTAAAATAATCACCTTGACCTTTTACTCACCTTCAACACCTAACCCACATTTATATGCATACGTATGTGTTTTGGACTGAGTGCATTCACAAGCTACAAGTATATGCTGTTGTACGACCTTTGCTCATTTTTACATTACTATCCTCATTCATAAATACATTTCTGCAGCACCATTATTCTCTCTTAGCATCTCATATTCTATCAGTTTGTGTTGCCAAGGCTGTTTCATAGGAGACAGGAGCCAAAGCCAAATCTGGAAGAGCAATCTCTGTGCCCCTCTGAGAATTTTGGCACTCGTCTCTATGATATCTAGAGCTAAGTAGCCCTTCATTGCATGGGCATCAATACTTAACATATACAGTATGCATGATGCCTTAAATCTATGTTGTGGTGTGATGTTATATTACACCAGGAATAACAATAAGGAACTTGTGTAACCTGTTCGAATTCATCAAAACGAGGGAGATCTGAGAGTGAAAAAGGCGCAGGGCACAATAAGCCACACATAAACAAGAAATGAGATGGATCTCCAGTGTAGCCCACCTCACACTCACTCAAGCCAGGTATCATAGAGACTACGACTGTGCTGGGGGACACTGGTGCTGTATCAGATCAATGGCTTGACCCATTAAGTCACACCACTCCCAGTACCTCATCTAATAAGAGCCGGTCTTTGGGAACACCCCGAGCTGACCCATACTGCTGAGGACAATTACAAGAGAGTGGTCTTTCAGGGCCGACGCCCACTTGACCCGGTAGCGTATAGACACGGAGGAGATCCACATGATTTAAACTCCTTCCCAAGACGTGCTGACAAGGTTAGAGGGTCAACGCAGACATTAACAGGTCAGTGTGTGGCCCACTTGGGAACAATTACTCCCAGTCACAGCTAAGTGGACACTTGATTGAACACGAGGGAGGCAGGACACACTTCCCACAGATAACAATCCCCAGAGCCATTTAGGATAAAAAGCCCTTGTGATACAGCCTTTATGGGCAAAATTCATCTTCCTTTTCCCTTTTAAAAGAATGTGAGAGTGTGATAGAGAGCCATTCTCTGTAAGAGATGAGTCTCTCAAAGCATTACCATTTTCTAGCAATACTAATAGCTGCTTATGACACAGAAACAATTACAAGGTGACTGGGAGAAAAAGCTAAACAATGGGATGAGCTGTAAAGATTTCATTTTTCATTCATGGAAAAAAAACATATTTCAAAAAAGAAAAAGTAAAGTCTCGCAACAGACTTTGACAGAACTCTCATATTTTACTATCAACTTCAAAACAACAGCAGCGAAACTGGAGCCAAAGTAAAAGACCTCTCCCATCTCTAATTAACTGTGTGGGTGCTGCAGTTTTTTTTTGTGCTGTTCAACCTTTAACCTACTGACAGTTTGACCCCTCTCCCACCACATGACTAAAACTTTGCCTCGGACATCTGGTGTCATGCATACAACACAGCAAAAAACACGCTCCCCACCTCTGAGTTGTTTCATGTCACAACTCAACAACAAATAGTTTGTGTTTCATCATAATGTGTGGGTTTAACATATTCTGTAGAGGAGGAAAAAAAGCTAAACAGATGTTGATGGTAGCTACTGCAGATAAAAAAGCAAACTTAGTAATGTGCATCTCTGTGTAAAATGGTCACTCTTGTCCTATAGTCTCTTCGTACACAAATAGGGCTTATCGATTCGCGAACACATTTCCCCAGCATTTGCATAAGCTGTGTGTTGTTTGTGGTATTGTTTCTTTTTTTTCTGGGTCTTTGTTTATTTATTTCTCTGCGTTAGAAAATCAGTTCCACATTGTCCCTCGATCTGCAGCGGTGGCTGGTGCTGCAGCTGTTGGTTGTTAGTGGCTGGAGATGACACAGTTCACCACTTCTCCGAGAGACAGCCAGCCCAAAGACTAGCACAGCTGCAGAGCAGGAGGGAGACTGCAAAAAGCATGGAGAGAAGGAGGCACTGGTCATCATTCTCCCTGCTCCCTCTCTCCTTTCTGAGGAGCCGAGAAGCCCAACACATTAGCAGAGGAAAAAAAAACAGACTCAGAGAATATCTCTCCCCTGTCTCTCTTTCCCACCCTCCTCATTAACGGGGTCTTTTCCAATTCATTTAGGACCCCTGAGATACAACCTTCCCAAAGAATTCAGCAAAGTGATACAACATTAACCCATTTGCACATGCAGAGTGCAAAAGCAACAGGATCACCAGCTGACCCACTGGTTGTTGTGGCAGTCAGCTTTATTCCCCAGGACCGTTTTGTAACCAAGTGGGCATCATGTGAATACCATCTGGGTACCACTTATTTAAAGCTGGCAGAAGTCCCGTGGCAGCAAGCCTGGCAATGAGGAGAAGGGAATAAATTGCATCATTTACTTAACATGCATTTACCGTTGTGCCCGTTAAAAGCCCATGACTAAATAATTTGTTTTTTGCTGGTGCCAGTTTCTGCTGTCAGCCAATTCACATTGTATGTGCGACAAACAGAGCGACTGTCAAAGGGCTGATAAAGAAGGTATCGAGATGTTAACCGCATGAAATCGCATTTACCACCAAGTATATTAACAGCCCTCAATCCATTTACACCAAAGAAATCTCCCAGCGCGTTGTGCACTGCACAGAACCCATAAACAGACAATAAACACATTGTAATTATAATGCCAACTCTTTAATTACGTGCGTCATTTGGGGATGGTCGAGCTCACTAATTGTCAGAGTGATGTGAGAGGATTGGGGGAAGCAAGAAGGAGATCAAGCCTCGGGCCCAATGAGAACCATATTCCCCACTCTCCAAGCGTGTTAGAAGGCAGAAAATTCAATTGGCATGGTTCCAAAGAAGAACAGTCCAAACAGCCTTAATCAGCAGGGACAAACTCCATGCAAATCATTTACATTAGTACAAGTGAAGAGAGTGGAAAAATATCTAAGGTTTCACTCCCAGAACATGAAAGCTCAGAAAATCTTTGCCTCTTTGTAACCTCACTGCCAGGTGTCCTTGTGAAAAAATGGTTAGTTTCAGTTGCCACTAACCAAATCTTACACTGTCTGAAGAGGCATTGAGGGAAAAAGGCACCAACATTCCTTTGTTATCTGTAGATAGAATGGGATGGATATTAAATTTGTTTTTGCCAGTATTACTTCAAGGCAATTGTTAGGCAAAATGTAAGGCCCGGTGGCTGAACTTATAGGCAGGGATCATATCACGGGGGGCACATGCATGCAGCACACTCTCAATGACAGGCACACACTCAGGGCCGGTAAAGAGACCAGAAGCTGGGCGTTTCGACATAGCATTTTAACCAAAACATGTTGCTGGTGAACTTCCGAACCATTCTATCTACGTTTCCAACCGAGCCACCACAATTCCCCGATGCTCAGGCCTGGCAGGGGGTCAGCTAAGGCCCAGCCGTACGCTGTTCATGGAATACACTGGTGGAAACTGTGCACAGAAAAGTTGCCCTTTGACCTTTTGGATAAAAAATGTTATCACTTCATCATTTTATTCTATTAGACATTTGTGTTAGATTGCGTCATAATTAGTGTATGTATTCTTGAGTTATGGCCAAAAATGTGTTTTGTGAGGTCACAGTAACCTTGACCCTTGACCTTTGACCACCAAAATCTAATCAGTTCATCCTTGAGTTCAAGTGAAGGTTTGTGCTGAATTTTAAACTCCCTCAAGGTGTTCCTTAAATATCGCGTTCACAAGAATGGGACAGGTGTATAGACAACCTGAAAACTCTCTGCTCACTCCTGTTGCCACCCTGGAAACATAACGTCTCACAGTGGTTTTTCTACATAGATGTCACGTGACCAAACATCACTGTTTGAAAAGGACATTCTGTATTCTCCCTGCTGACTCTCATCAGCCCACTTTGGCTTACATTGATAAGCAGACAAATTATATATTATTTATGTTATGTTATGATACATTATTTTATGAGGTACGTCTGTGAATACTCACAAAAACACTCTCTGCGATATAGCTGGACACCCTTCTTCTTCTCTCTTCTGCACTGTGGTATTGCTACCTCAAAGCCCAAACACGCCAGAGTTAGCATATTAAGCTATATACTAAGTTGCAACAATAGTTTCGAGCACAATGAGCATTAGGAGTGGGTGATATGGATTTTGGTGGGAAATCTATTGTGAAACGGTTCATGAATAACGATGGCCTGTGACACTCAGAGAAAGCTTGGGCCAATGATATGGAAAAACCTCTGATGGTCGACAAATTTATACAATCTCACAGTAATCAACACTGTGGATTATGCTGCAGGAGTTGTCTGAAATGTTTCTTTGGATGCTTTATTCTGCCCCTCTGGGTCACCATTGGAATCTATTGTAACTGTTGTCAAATCCAAGATCAGCACAGCTGCTGTTCTCCATCACCGAATACTTTTCAGAGCCACAGTGTAATTCAGTGGGGTTAGTAATGGATGGCACCTTCCTTAGAAGTGCCTGACCACATGTAAAAACAAACTACAATGTTCTATTCTCTATAATCTATTATCTTTGGCCATTTTGAACATGAACAGACACTTCCTATGAACAACAAACTGACTAAATGTGCGTCCTTTAGCAATGCGAAACAATTGTGATAGGACAGCTCACAGTAAACCAACATCATGCATGCTTATCTCGTACAAGTTAATTCTATACATATTAACTTTTAGATCCACCTGTTGCTGATAAAACCCAGGTAATGTATGTCAGCAACAGTATTGTCTGTTTATGCAAGAACTTATTTTCCCAAGGTTGATCACATGATCAGGAATATTGTTGCTTATTTGTGGATCAGAGTCCAAATAAGGCGCGAATGGCCTTGGATGGCCTCCAGTATTAGGATATACAGTATATGGCAGTCAATGTGGTGGACAAAGATCACTGAGTGAATTATTGAAACTGCCATAAATACAGTACACCCTGAAAACATGTTGTGAGATGACTTTTCTTAGATGAATCATCAGCCAAGCAATGAGAAATGTCAGTTAGGCAATGAGAAACCGTCTCCGCCATTGTTTACATATTGACTGGCACTATGTGGTCGGCCCTGATGAGAACAACACACAGCCTCCAATAGCATGATCTCACTTGGTGGAAAAAGAGCTGTCACTGGTAGGAGGGTGTGGCATTGCAATCAATGAAGGTGGAGAAAGAAACACAAACAAAACAAATCTATTATTGGTCCCACGGTATGAAATCACACATTAGCTAAGCTGGTTCTGAAACAGTCAATCCTGCACCAGTTACTCTACAATTTACTGCTCAAATTGTTCTCACCTCTGCTTTTTTTCCATTCCTCTGTCTATGTGAGGTTCAACTCAACACTTCACGGTGCCCCGCAAGGTCTTTTGCACAGCACTGCTATTGATAAAAGAGATCAGAGCGACTGAGAGAGAGAGAAAGAGTGCATGAAGGATACAGAGTTTTCATCTACTATCCATCTCCTATTCTAATGCAGCCATTATGCTCTAAAAAGAGACTGCTCATCTATTCATTTTATGAGGCATTTGAAAAAAGATGACACTGCAAGAGGGTTGGGCGGAGTGATTAAAATTCTTTGAATTAGCCCTTCAATCACTGCATACAATTGTGTATAAAGTACACAGAAATGCACTCAAAAGCCTGGCCCAACTCCTCTCTGTAGCAGGATATGAAAAGATTGATTTACTCATTTCTCACTGCAAGTTGTTTTCAACGCGAGGAATTGATTGGTCAACACATTAAAAGCTTGTACATCATACACTCCATATACGCAACATGAAAAAGCTTTTAGAAAAATATCCAATAACTCAGAACAGCTGATTGCTCAAACCACACCATACTTACAGCATTAACAACAGGTGTAGTAAATTTTCAACACAAGGCTGTAAACAGTAAACAGCAAGTGGCTAACGGTAGCAAGCTGGGAGGAAAGCAACTCTGGAACATGATGTGCATGAGGCCCTTTGATGTCACCTGTCAGCGTCACTCTCTTACTCCTAGATTTCTCTACAAGTAGACCATGTTCATGTTGCAGGAAAACACTGGAATACTGTGAAGTATATTTAAAATAATAAATAGGTAAAATGAAAGACACTGAGTTACAAAGACACTTATACTTAAATATTGCGATTAAAAATAATTTCAGCTATAACAAGAATTCATATTCTAAAATTTGCCAACCATAAATAGGAGAATAATTAGAACGTGGGTCCTGGGTTTATTCACAAACCCGTGTATGAGCCATACATAAGCCACTGCTGAAACGGAGTTAACCTCTGGTTGTCATCGTCGATCACAGAGACACAGTCTATTCACATCACTGCTAAAGGACAGAATTAGACTTTTTCTCATGCTTTTTACTCTAGTACCTGGAACAAAATAAGTACTAAATAAAGTTTCAGTTCCAGTTTAGTTTCTCCCTCTTGCTCACCCACTCATACACTCTTTCTCTTGCTCTCTCTCTGGCTTTATCTTGGTTCTTTTTTTAGACTGGTAGTCACTTACAAAAATGTCTTGTAAGCCACAAAAACATTAAACAAAATTTCCATTCCTAATATAAATGAGCATTCACCCATTCACAAGAAAGCCGAGCAGTATTGGGGTCACGAAGTCAGCATTATAAGTCAGCATTAACCCGTTCGATTAGGTGCGAGTGCTGGTTATGAAACAGATATTTAACAGCTTATGTGCATGTTTGTACAAAAGCTCATCACACAAGATCTATCCTATATTACAACATCAACTTCACAGGTCACATTTAAGCTATATGCCTGTTGTTATACTGACTACCTGTGTGTGTGTGTGTGTGTGTGTGTGTGTGTGTGTGTGTGTGTGTGTGTGTGTGTGTGTGTGTGTTTACTGTCGAGACGTGGGGCACATTGCTCTTATAAAACAGTAGCATATCAACAGTACTTGGTCATTGCACAAAATGCTGCTGAGAACCTCCTATAATCATTCAAACTGCACTTGAGGTGAATTGACAAAACAGTTTTAATTTGATAAATCTTGCAGCTAAGATGGATTTATAACCATTCACCTTTTGTCACTGAAGTTTTAAGTTTATGTTTTTTTCTATAAATATATGGTTGAGAAAATTGCTGCACTCAAGCAGCTGGTGTCTGGGACTAAAAACTGCATTTAGTAGGTTTACTAATGATAGTGAGTTTTGCATTGTACAGAGGAGAGACAAGTGAGACATGTATATGTTCGGGTTAAAATATCTTCCCCACATAACACACTTATTTCCCTCTCATTGAGTTACTGAAACAAAAACTACTGCTGCATTGTTGTACATAATGCAGAAATAAACCAAACGCTTTATCTTATATGATCGTATAGATTGTTGATCTTAGAGCTCATGTGAGGATTGACTGGCTGTACGAGCACAGCACACACAGCCACTTCCCACACCTCTATTCATTGCAGTGAGATCCTGACAGTAACTTTGCAGTAGTGCCACAGCAGGGGGACACGTTTCCCACTCACATAGCAGAGCACAAATTTTCCCAGCTTCTGCTGCTGACCATTTCAAACTCGCTGTTTACTGCACTTCACCCAGCAGACCGCTGTGCTTGCTGCTGTACGACTCTGGTGAGACCTTTGCAGGATCAGCGGCAGCCTCTGCGGCTGTTGTCTCCCGTCTAAAAGGGACTTTACACACATCCGCAGCCTCTGATGCTGAACCAATATGTGAAAGCCACAGATGTGTCACACCTGACAAGGATCTTTGTGTGGATCTCAACTTAACGCTTACTTGATAAACATGAGCCCCAAAATACTCTGCAGGCTGCAAATACTAGATAAATCCAAATATTATAACAAAAAAATTGAAGTTGCAGTACTCCCGTCATCGGGCTTGGCGCTCTGTACCATGATTTAACTAGTGCGTGCTATTAACAAACTAGCGGGCTGCAAGAGGACAATCCCTAGCCATAGCCATTCCTAGCCAGGGATGTGTTCAGCCAATTGGCTATAACGAACAAAACTGATGTTTGGAAACTGGGCTGGGATTTGAATTTATTATGGCCTTTTTGGCATTTAACTAAAATCTTAATAATGAAACGGCTTCTGATAAAACAACATTTGAAAATAACTGCATTCTTTTCCTCTGGCAAAAAGACTTGTGAGTAAAGTCAGTCAGAACATTACTGTCATAACCTCACCCCTTGACGACTGAAAGCAGCAAATGTTATCTAGTAGATTAGTTATAAATGTGAACAGTAAGGTCACTATTATCCCCCAATGTCCAAAATCTACGTTTACACCTACCTGAACAAAATGAATATGGTGATGAAGAAGAACAAATAAATGAAGCACTATATTGTTGCTGATGTGTAGAAAAATAATTCAAAATAATTTGTTAAAATATTACCATAATGACTGTAAATTAGGTTGTTTTGCAAAATTACACCATGTGTTGCAAATTTTTTCTTTTAATTCTAAAATGAAAACTCTAGCAACATAATCACAAGGAAAGGCAAGAGTTATAAATATCAACAAAGCCAAATCAGAGTGCTTCTTTAATCACAAAAACAACAGTGACAAAGTGTTTATCTACTCAGCACATGCAGCAAATGGTTAGCCACACTATCTGCTTAAACACATAGTTCCATCCAAAGCTAATCTATTGACCGAAATGATGAACAAAAAAATAACTCCTGTGAAAATAACCATCTCCAACTGAGTGGTTTGGGAATGGAGCCCCACCCTGTTTACAACAGAAAGAACAAAAACAAACTCCCTCCAAGGAGCCCGGGCAAATGCAAGTCACACACTCCAACCAATACAGGCAAACAACAACAACGTCTGAAGATCTACTGGGAGAGCGGGCTATCAAACAACAGCAGTCTGCACACAAACAAGGTGTGCATCTCTGTATGTTTGAGGGAGCGAATTGGAGAGTGAGAGAAAGTGTCTGTGAGAGAGACAGAGACAGAGAGACAGAGAGAGAGAGAGAGAGAGAGAGAGAGAGAGAGGATGAGCGGAGGGAGAGAACATGAGAGAGAGAGAGAAAGAAAGCGAGAGTTGGTGTGAAAGTGGAATTGAGTGGCAAACAAAGTCAAATACCACCCCCACCACCCCAGTCTCAGGTCAACTGAATCATCAGGAGTCAGGGAAGATACCGTCACCACCTTCCATGAATAGCTCACCAAACCACATCAGTATGACTTCACCATGGCAAACCCAGTAGTTTGAGAACACTCTCCCTCAATATCCAGGGGACTGAAGAGGCAATGAATCTCAGTTAACAAGGCTGTTATCAGTGAAGGAACTACAACATCAGGAGAGACTCCAAATCCACGAGACCCTTACCTCCACTGGCCTTTTTAATGTTGCTATTAACGGCTACAGGTAACAACTGCACCAAGAAAGGAACAAACATAAAAGCATCACGCGTTTGATATCCCGCTGTACATCATCACAGTAAACAATGAGACTGTAGAAGGGACACAGGCCCAATTAGCCATCTCTGCTCTCCGCTGTCAAGTGTTTAAACAGCCGGCAAGGACGATAATAGTTACCTACATACTTTCATCTGTGCTCCAGACTCATCAGCGTGGTAGCACCACTGCTGAAGCGCTGCACTGCATCTTGGGTAATTACTGCTTCCCAATTACCACCCAGCTGGTAAATATATATCAAATAAACAAGCAACAACCCGTCAATTAGGAGCACCCTTTCATAATGGGGGGTTCAGGATGATGTTTTATGTACAGACAGAGGAAAGCTAGTGAGAAACCGGAGCATTGAGCTTCAAAGTTAAACGCAGTTAAGAGCACATCTGAACATAACAGTTTGTAAAATGATTAAATCACACGTGTTTTTGAGGCAATTAATATGCACCTCTAATTAAGGTTGTTTTAATTAGTAACAGGGCAAAATGTACAACATGGGAACAGTTCTGTTCCATCAAGAAAGGACTTAAAAATGAAACATGGCCTTTTCTTCACAGACGAATGGAGAGGGACAGTAACATTGTTGAATTCAAAAGCGAAGGGAACAGCTGCAGTAACAGTCTGTCAACAAAATTTGCATTGCTGCTCTCTCCTCATCTCCATTACTCTCTCCTGTCTCTCCTCGAGCCCACGGAGCTGCCGGCTCAGATCTGAGTACTCTGATGGCTTATCACATAGCGAGCAGCAGGCTAAGCTGGAGTGATGCGCCCAAAAGACATGATCAAAGCACACCAACTTTCCACCCAGCAATGATGATGGAAGAGCAGGCCCTGCCATGTTATGTTTCTTATTAGGCTGAGGCTGCCAACTGAAAACACAGCCAAGAAGTCAAGGATGAGGCCCTTAAAGATCTGCTCCAGCAACCTTACTTTACATCACACTGTCTACTACACTTAACAGGGATTAAGTAGTAGTCTGTGACATTTTCATATTAGTAAATGTAAGTCCTGCTACTCTAATTCTCACACTGATAAAGCATAGTAATGATTTAACCTATAGCCAGATTATGAAAGCTTTTATTTTGAAGCTCCAATCATCCTGTTTTGGATAGGTTTTAAGCACTAAAAACTTTGGTGAAGACTTCCAGCAGCATAGCACTGATTTGTTTGGCATAAACAGAAGAACTGGATAGATAACATGATCAGCCACCACAGCTGCCAGAGAAAGAGCCACTACTAGAAACTAAAGCTCCATACACAAAGACAAAATATATCACAGATGTAACCACACTTGTTTGACAAATCAAACCACATAGCTTGTCATCAAAATATACAGAAAACAAGTTAAAGCTTTACAAATAAAAACTTCTGAATTGTGGTTCTTACATTTTCAAGTCACATTGTCTATTTCAGGTTAATATCACATCCAGTGATCAGTGGTGGTCCTTTTCAACATGCTTAGCACAATAAGAGTTTAGGAACAGCCTAATTCCAACATTAGAGTTCACTGGACCTCAGCAGTGACCACATCAACTTTTCCAAAATTGGCAGGAAGCAAAATTACTTAACGAAAACTATAATGTTGTGCAAAAAAAGTATTATCAGGATCTACATCCCTTCATACTGTGTACTGTGTGAGTTTGAGTCTAGATGACAAATGAAAGAGATAGGAGATATATTTTTGGTGTTTGAACATAAACTTTTGAAAATAAGTTCAAATAGAGAGAAAAATCACTTACAGTTCAACGTAATCAACTTTCACTCGTGGCTTTAGCTTGTTCCCAAAGCAACCAACTTCACTTCCTTTCCATGTTGCCCTGGAAAGAAAAACAAAATATGTGAGTTTCTCATGTTATGTATCACATGCATATTTGAAATTCCCTAATAACGAAAGCTATGTCATCCACCAGGCCATCGAAGCCACATCATAAACAAACGCAGACCGACATACAGACTGGACAGCTGATAGAAACAGGTGCTAAGGTTTCGCCTGGCAGCTGAGCACAGCTTGCAGCATATGGTTGAGCCCCTCATGTCTGGACGAAAATGTTTGTAGCTTACCTGCATCATTCCCAAAACATACCAGTGTTGTGCTGTTAAAGAAACTCAGATTTGAAGTTATTGCATATTAAGAGGCTCTTGCACTCACTCAGGACGAGAACCAGAAATCATATTAAAAATACAGTGATTAGGTTGTTTTTAATCCTAACCATTTGAACAGCTTAAAACAAAGACAAAAATTAAACTAGCACTTAGTCTATCCGCAACACAAATCATCTTATTAATGAGATATCCATTTTCTGAATTGACCAGGTCTTGTTTATCTCATTTAATTAATATGACTACCTATGTCTGCATACAAAAGATGGAAGAAACTCAATGTAAACATCTTGTTAAAAAGTGAAAACTGATTAGCTTTCGGTGTTCCACTGTACTCTCTACTAAAGGTGTCAAATCTCATTGCAAACCACAGCACAGTGCAATGCCAACTCCCTTAAATTTTTTATCTTTTGTTCCAAACCTTTCTTTATCTCCTTTGAGAAGAGTCCATCAGCAATACACTCAGTAAAATCATCTCTTTCCTGCTGAGTTCTCAAGTGCCGGAGGAGTATTTATACAAAACACAATTTACTTAGATCCAAATACAAGGTAATATGGGGTGATTTTACTCTTGATTTGCATGTATAATCAATGTTAAGGGACCAGGCAAAATATTTTCGCGGGTATCATTTGCTTGTTGAATATCTATTGAAATTGTAGAAGTTGTTGCAAAATGTTATGCAGCCCATTGAGTCTAATCCAAAACTAACTATATGTAAAACAGGTTTTTTTTATCAAATTTAAAATACTACATTAATCTAAAATAAGCAAACCAATAATTATCTAATACACTAACTTGACAGATAGAGTAGATACTTTGGTATTTTACAACCATGGACAATCTGTATTCCAGTGTTGTAGTGTATTCCAGAAACACAACACCAGCAGTAAATTCATTTTGTAACTCAAGTTAATTGATTGTAATTGCACGCTCCCTCTCTCCCCATGCAGACGTATGACATTTTTTGTCAGCATCGCTCCCTTTATTAAGGACAGATGACAGTGGAAGACAGTAATTAATGACTGCATGAGTTAATGGCCGTCCTAAGCATTTTGCAGTCTCCGTAGAGACTGAGGAGCTGCACAGAGCTCACCTGAAGCTGTCCACTCTCTGACCAATCGCCTTCCCTGGCATTGAGAACCGTCTGCCTGGGCACGCCACAGGGGCCGGGACACACTAACCTTTACCCTGGAAATATTGTTCTGCTTTCCTTTGTTATCATTTCCATTCATGTAAAACAGCACTAATGAGTGCGCTGCCCTCATATTCATATTGCCTGTACTCTTCCCCTTTGTGTTGTGTGAATCAAACATGCAAAAATCACATGACAAATTCATTTACCAGAAAATTCCCTTTATTCATCTGTCACTTGTCTTGCTTTGTGCAAAACTGTTTCAAGCAACTGGTTTGAGGGCGTCTTGTATCTGAAATCAAATGAAGAGTGACGCCAGCAAATAAATGTGAAAGAAAAAAAATGCAGCAAATGCAGAACCTTATTCCCACACTGGACCGAAAATAACTCTCCTTATCATTCAGCTGCAAGCAAGGGTGCACAGTCAGTTTACAGCCCTTCCGTACCCAGCACAGGGTATTTCAATGTGTGTTCACAAATACTGAGCCGTCAGATGAAAGAGAGGGCCGCTCCACTCAGGGATGGGAGTCCTCACACTGAATGCATGAGTGACTGATTACTTTCTTACCAGTTGAACCTCAACTCTCCACAAAGAAGAGCCTTAGCCCGAGCCTGAAGAGGCCAAACTAGAAACAAGGGCTTTCCAAATAATACAAAATCACAGATTGGTGCGTAAAGGATCTTGCATCATTACAATGCACACAGCTGCTCTTCCTCAAATTTCAAGCTTTTTTTCACTTTCCTCCCTGCCAACTCAATTTATTCAGATGTAGTATGGGGCAGAGAAACTACGGTCATTCTAGTTTCTAGAGGCAGACGCGGGGGACGGTGTTAGGTTGTTCCCATCAGGATCAGATGAAGGCTGAATGTCTGTAGGTAATAGCCGTGTCAAACAGCGAGCCTGGAAAAGTTGCAAAGAAAGTTCATCCTGTGTTTTAAAACCTGGGTCAGCATTTGCGAAGGTCCATTTCTGCATAAGTGAGCACACAAACCCCAGTGCCTGTTCAAATAGTCTGCAGCTCTCTCTCAGGCAGCTCATGACAACAGCCCAGCAGCAGCACTGTTTGATCTCCAATGTTTTCCTTAATCTGGGTTGTCAAGGTTCGCTTGTTGGAGGCTGTTTACTTTACTTCTCCTACAAAAAAGTGTTTTTTTCCCCTCAGACAATGACTAATCCAAAGACCAAGAAGGAGGGAGCACTGCCAGCAATAGTTGTTAAAGCTGCAGTTTCCCTTTTGTAAATTTTCAGATGGTTTTAGTCCTGCTGTTGCCAGCTGCCGACTTACTGTATAAAATATTAGGGTAATATTTCCTTCTTACATGTATGCTACTCACTCTCAATACACCAACGTTATTATGTCTCCTTTTATAAAAATTTTTACAAAATACTAATTCTGTCTTACTTTACAAATTAATAATAAATATGTGTAGATTAAGTAAATGAGATGTTTCTTTATAATAAGTATATATTTAAAAGCTTCACAGTAAAATGTATCATCATGTGCGTTGCTGGTGTCCATTTGGCCGTAATACACCTGCTTTAAAATGCTAATTAAAACATGGAACATTTCTTAAGTATTTTTGAATATATGCTTACTTAGCAAACTATTTTTGCTTACATTTGAACAGCGCATTAGAATAGCATGAAGAAAGAAAAAGAGAAACAATTTACTCAATTTACAAGGTATAGGAACAACAGGTAGCCTAATTGTTCATTTAAAAAAAAATTAACAATTTTTCACAAGTGATAAAAACAATGCTGTTCAGCCTATTTACAGTTATGACCATGTCCAAGTGTAACCCACATCACATCTGACTCAATAAAACCACTAACTTCAAACTTTGAGCAAACCAAAAATACAGGTAGCCTAAATAAAACACAATGCTAAAAACTTTTAGTGCTGGGGTGTGACTTAACGTTATTAAAACTATAATTAAAATCTCATTTACTAAATCCTTTGTGTTAATGAAAAGTTAACTATGAGGTGAATATCCGCTTTAAATGTATTGTGTGCAGTACTTATCGCTGAGCAGACAAGCCACGCCAAAACAAAAGCCTTCAATAACGCCAATGATGGACATGACAAATAAAAGTAGCCCTACTTATGAGCTGAGGTGACATTACAGTTATAAAAAGTACAGTTTGGGCAGTCGTAATGCCTTCCTCCGGTCTTTCGGAGTTTGGAGGACAGCTAACACGTGGGGAAAAGCTCTTACCCTGGTCTTACTCCAAAGAAATCACGGCATTCAAAACTTCCTTTTCGCATTGTAAAGTTAAAAACTTTTACGCCGTTATCCTCAACGGGTAACGCTGTAATTACGCACTGACAACAGCTGTTGCCAATCAGCACTTTATAAACATCTAGTATTAATTGTGAAAATGTTGTTTCCCCAAAGGTGCATTTCCCCCCGGGGTCTCATGAGTAGCCTCAACTAAGTTAGAAACCGAACTTTCAAAAAAAAAAGTAGATACACCACTCGTAGTTACACACTTGAAACAACCGCTCGTTACAGCCACACTAAACAGGGCTAGCAGCCACCCTACGTGACAGTAACACAGGTGTTTGTATATTTGTTTATTTCGCTATTTGTAACAATTATAGAAAACAGCACCAGAAGCCGTTGACAAACTCTGTGTGTGTGTGCGTGTGTTTGAGAGCAGCAGCAGCAGCAGCAGCAGCAGCAAGTATCTAGATACGATACAACAAAGCTAATGTTAACATTATGATAATAGTGAAACTTACCGGAATGGAAAACGCTTTACAGCAGCTAGCAGGCGCACGCGGAGGGTACCGATTCGCTAGTATGAGACGAACCCGTGCACGCGAGATTGTGTACAAATCACACAGTAAACACCAACAATATCGCCTATTACCCCGCCCGCCTTGGTATTGGGTGGCGAGGTCGTAGTGGTGGAGGTGGGGGGACTAACTAACTAACTTAACTACAGAGAAAGAGAGAAAGAGATAATCTTACCGAGGGCGTCGAAAAGGGAGCAAAATATGGAGTTTCACACTCGCTGCCTCCCGGTCTGTCTCGCAAGGAGAGGCACGAGCTCCTTTCTTAATGTTGTTATTAGATTTTAACACGCCGAGAAAAGAAGGGGAAAAAAAGGAAGAATCGCGGATTTGGATGTTGTTGTTTTGATGTTCCAAGTCCGTGACGTCACATCCACCTGCTAGATAAACAACGTTCATTGCATTGCAGATCCTTCATAGAAACATCATGGTCACAAGTACAATTCAGTAGCACTTAGTGGGTCCTTTCTATGGGGAAATGTAATGATATGCATTAGTTTTAGCCGAAAGTGTGACAGGAGAGAGGGGGCTGTCAGAAAAGCTAAAATGTCTAAGCTGACTAATTACAACTGAGGCAGAATGAACTTCTATTATTTCAGAAAATTCTCCTATCTTTTTTTTTTTTTTTTTTTTTTTTTTTTTTTTTTTGATGTGAGGTTCATCATAACTGTTCCAAAGCCTCACTGCAAAAAGATGAAATGCTTTGACATGATCATCAGAGATGTTTTAATCTCAGCTATGTGGATTTAACTTCGCTGTTAAGGGGCTGATATTATACTTTTGAAAATGACAGTGTAGATAACCGGAGAACAGGTTCTTTCAGTTTGGTGTGGTTATATCTGACCTGAGGGCCAACTCTTCATAATATTTTGAAGGGGACAAGTTATTAAAAAGCTCTGCCTCGCATATTTAAATTAAAAGTTAAAAGTTTTGCTGATTTGTAAACAGTTTTCCCCTTAATATGACTGTCAAAAAAAGTGCAAAAACATTATGACAGTAATTAAAATCTCTGTCACTTGCCCCTGAAGAGGAGAATTATCATGGGCCAGTTCAATAGTCCAGTTAACACTCATTTTAAAGCAACATTAATTTAGCCTCAAGAGAAAATATTTTAAGTCGTTTTTTGTCCTTGATCAAGGTCTAAGAAGCACAGCTCATTTCACTATAAACGACATTACATTTATCATGGCTGCATCTGGGAGGAATGCTGCTGATGAACCTCTTAGAAAAGACTGTTTCTTAGTAGAGAGCGCCACCTTCTGACCATGTATTGTCACAAGAAAATGACTATATTTCCAAAGTATAACCATTTTATCTGTAGCGTGTGAGTTTATGATTATATTACTTTACATACTCTACATTTACAATCATCTCTTGTGGCACTAAACCATTTTTTAAAAAACAAAATATAATATCTTTAACCCTTCAGTGCATTGGTGTTTTGTCAGTCAGTCTTTAAAGATGTATAACAGACTTATAAATTAAAACAATAATGTCTGTAAACTTCTCAAATAACAATTAATAATAACAGATCCCTAAAAGACATTTTTCATAATTTTTATAGGTTCCAAAAATGTCATTTTCAAAATGAATTTATATCTTTCAGCATAACCTATTACACTTTATGTTTATACTGTTTTTACACATGAGCTACTGTAACTGCTCAATGACAGGTACCAAACATAAATTACTACAGTAATCACAGATCACAGTTACTGTGTTGTGGTCATTGCAACATGCCTCAGTTTAATGTTTTTCTTTTAACCTGATGTCCTCTGAGCTAGCACTGTTTTGCTTGTAAATGTGTGATTGATCACTTGGCACAGAAATGTAATCCTTATCAAGCTTCAGACATGTCTTCGTTTTCATCAAAAAAAAGACACTTAAATATTAAACAAGGTTATGCTCTGCAGGGAACTGTACACAGCAACACTGCACTAACTGTCACATTAAACTAAGAGAAACAACCTTCTTCATTCTTTTGCATGTCTTAATTCATGTGACACAATAGTTACACAAAATAAAGCCCAACAGGAAAACACAACATACTTTTTCTTGTTACCTTCAGTCTGTGAATACAAAAAAGCCCTTTTATACACCACAGGTAAAGACCTTATATGAGTTTTGGAGGAAAACAATTGGAAAAAACAACTTTAAGTAACAAGTGATTACATCATAAACAATAATTAATTAATTAATCATACTGTTACAGTGGCATGTCTGTGCTCTTTTTTTAATGAAGGGATATCATCAATCCCACAGTTCAAATTCGGCAAGCTAAAAACAATGCCATATTCCCACTGTAAAAATGTACTGTCCTGTATATATGGTAGCAAGTGGCCTAAAGCCACTCACATTAGTACGGCCTACCACCACAGTGTTGTGTTTAATGGCCTTAGGGTCCAGGAAGCAAGAGCAATACAGTGATAACTGATAACTCTGAAGCTAAAGAGTTGGATTTAAACATGTGAATTAGGGCTCATGACACACATGTATTCACATCCATCCATAAATAGAACTGAAAGAACTATATGATTAAAATTTTAAGAATACATTTTTTTTTTACAATATTCAGATACCTCTCAGAAGGTGAAAGATTTCACCTTTTGATGAACTACAACTAAAACATTTTTCTTGGGTTTTATGTACGACTGGTCAAATAATTAACTTTTATCTCTCATGGTACAACTACATTATTCCCATTATATGCTTAACAGGATTTGCAATTTTTTCTATGACTTGTATAATGAGCCAATCCTACAGTCTTTCATAGGATTACTGTAGTTGTTCACAAGGTTGTAAACATGATTGTGTGCTGTAATTAATTAGAAAAATTAAAATCTATGTACAATGTTATGAAGGTAATCTAATACATAATCTAAGCTTTCTAACTCTCCAGTGGCTTGATCTTCGTGTCAATACTGGATCTATGAGCTCAGCAGAACCCAACAGCCATGTGTCTGTGTCTGAATTGATTATCCTGTTCTTTCGGTGTCACGCTGGTGATGTGTCGTGTGGATTAAGGCCCTGACTTGATGGAGTGTAGTTGCAAATTAATTGAGGATCACTATCAGTTACATAACGGCCTCTCCACACGTACCCGTGCACACAACAAAGTAATTAGCTTTCTGTTAATTAGGTAATTAAGCAAATGAATAGGAGCTCCTCTTGATTTCCAAAGGGGGACGGATGGCTTTCATACAGTGTTTTTCCCTTGCTGCTAGGGGCTGTAGCATTCAACAAGTAATGAAAGGAAAGGGACTCATGAAGAAGCTATACAGATAATGACCAGTAAAGAACCGTTAAATGAGTGAAAGAAGAAGAGAAAGTAGAGACTGTGATACCTTGTGCTGCATTCTAGCTTTGTGAATATACCTGGGTAATTGATATAGCATTCTTCTGTTTTCAGGTAACAGACATAAATAAATATTAAATCTTGAAAAAAAAAATCATAGTTACAGTGTACAACATTAAAAGGATGTTCTTGAGATTAAAGGATTGCACCAAGCTTTTTTATTCCAAATTTATGAGCCAAACATTCATGTTTCATAGAGTACAAACATGTTTTTCGGTGGTTAAACCTAAAAACATAACAAATGTCTCGTTCTTTCAGTTTAATACTTCAATACAAATTATGCCTAGATGTTGTTGTTTTTTTTCAGTGCCATGTTGAACATGTTAACTATTTGTCCACTGTGTCAGACACCATGCACCAGCAGTTCAACATGCAAAATATTATGTAACTACAGTAAACGAAACTATATTATACATGATGCATGACACTGTTTAAGTATGCAAGTGAAAATTTGTATCATTACTTAGTGGTAAATATGGAAATAGGTCCAAGACAACACTGAAATGTTGATTGCATTGTTACATGTTGTTTAGTTGAAAAATATTTTTCTTTTGCATTTGTTGGAATATTTTGGAATGATCCAAATGTGCTGGGTCCATTTTCCAGTAACATAACCTTTCTCTTGCTTTGATGTGTGAGACGTTTTACACCGCTATTGAATTTTATCAGGCACATTAGAAAAGCTAAGTTTCTGTGTAACCTCACTCATAACTTAAGATGCAAAGTATATAATCATACCCACATAGATACACACTTGGTACCTTTTTAACACAGCTTTGTGCAGACGTAAAGAAAAACAGGGGAAAAAATAATTTTGAGCTAATGTAGGTATGACCAACCACTTGTGTAGGATACCACCATACACAGTGGTGTGTATGCAATCCTTAATGTGTTTGTGTACATTTTGTTGTCATTTTTAACATTAATTATTAAAACAGTTTCAATAGTAACTGCAAATTTGTCACAGGACCAAACGCATACAAACATGAGCTGGGAAAATCAGCTGTCAGCTTTTTTAATGCCAGTGGTCATAACAAATCAGTATGAGGTCACCGTTACCATGATGAGAACTAATAACATCAAGCTTTGACCACCATCATCTTTTTAGTATTTGCAGAGTGTAGTGTAAAGCCATAACACTTACCTCATTTTATAAGAATGCAGGTGATAAACTCAAAACAGCTTTTGTTTTTGGCATTAATACAATTCTCACAGATAATGAATTATGGCAGAGTTAGATTGTAGCAGAAATAACAACAACTATTATAGTTTCATAACATAACATAATTGACAGCTAGGTTTTAACTGAGGTCCAAGGTCTAAATGATGTGTTGATTTTTAAATGAGACACCAAGGCTTTAACAATGTGTGTATCAGTGCAAATCAAAAAGGAACGGGAGCATTTCACCCAAGATCAAGAAGCTTTCCTTTGTAGCTGCTGCTAGGAGAGTCAGCTATTCTTCCTCCCTCTGATCATTAGAGCAATGTTTCTGAACTGCACAAGCTCCTGGCTGGTGAATCCTTATAATGTTTGACTCTGGATACAATCAAGTTTTTAACATGGTGAGTGTGCTGGTCGATAACGGCATTTTTTTTTTCTTTGCAATTTCAATTTGCTGTGAATGTAAAGCCCCGTGTAGGCATCATCAGTGCAGAGCAGAGCTAGATGCACTCTGCACTGCTTTTCTAAATTACTGACAAGCCCTCTGAATGCATTTTATAACCCCAGGGGACACAGAGGCACTCTAAAACCTAAGCAAGCTGTTCATGTAATTGCTCACCCTCAGCCTCTGCACAGGAGACATTCACGTCAACTCTTGTGTATTTAGTTGTCAGACATGTTAAGAGATCAAAACAACTTATTTTATGTGGTTTGGATTTAAGTCTGGTTTGGTTTTGTTTATGTCAGATTTACTGTGAAAACATTTGAATCCTGTGATTCTAGGCTCACTAAAAGGGGTAGAGAATTTACAGCGAGGAACTTTAAACATGAGAAACCACTGTTGAGTCTACTTGGGTGGGTTTTTACAATACTGACTCATTAGTGATCTGATTAAAACCACATTTCCAAATGTTCACAGGAGCTATCTATAGATCATATTTCTATAATGTGCAATATGAAAAGCGTTGCTTGTTACACATACCCATAAAGCCCACATCTATCTATAGAGTGTTATAGTATCTTTCAGTCAGTTATTTTGGTTTTATGACCGCAACCACAGACTGTACGGACATAGCCTCCTTACCTTCACCCAGAGGCTTCTGAATAGCAGGTTTTGAAACTCAGAGTGGGCTGCTCCGCTGCCACCACCTTGGCAGGTAACTCCCGGGTAATCCAAAAATGGGAATAAGAGGTGGGGTGTGTGTGGAGCCGAGACTTCGGTGCAGGTAGGTTCAAATAACTCTGACAAGCACATGGTCCTGTTAGTATCATTACTACAGCTGGGTGTCTTTGTTCGAAGATCTAACCCAAGGCTAATTCATTTGCTGGCTAATTAGTTAGTTAAGGAGCTAAGCTAACAAGCAAGGTATGGTGAGCATTGACAGCGATACCTGGTAATTGGTACTAATATAGTACAATTTCCCTCACCTCAATATACAGGAGCACAGACAGACACAGACACCAACACCACAGAAGCTGCAGAGAGGTCTTGGTCAGTAGCTAGAAGTAGCTAAGGTGACGACGAGCAGCAAGCCAACTGTAGGGCCACCCACCTGACACTTGAAGCAGCCATGCCCCCAATTATGCATAACTTCTCTGCTCTGGTGAACTTTGTTTCCAGAGGCAGCAGCAACTGTTTTCAGCAAAAAGCTCTGATAAACCCAGTAGCTACCGAGCACCAGCTAACAAAGTTAGCAATTAGCCTAATCATAGAGCGGAATTTATCAGCTAACGAACCAGACATTACCTAGTAGAGAAAAAACAGTGAATATGGACTTACTTTTATCTGGTGGCCAGAAACACTAGTGTAAATAAATTTTGCTCCATGTCTGCTGGATGTGCAAAAAGACAAATGCTAACATGTTACATATTAGCCATGCTAACTTTGTAAGGTGATGACAACACTTTTCACAGCTTGTTGTGCTGTATCCAAGTCGCCAAAAATGCAACAATAATGCAGCTTTAAACAGCAGGAAAATTACAGGTGTAAAAAACATTAATTACGGTTGAATTATATTTTGCTTCAGCTGCAGGGTCCTGATATTATGCATGCTGGATTACTGCTTAGTGGGACGTGTGGAATGGAGCCACTGTTAATGTTATTAGTAACACCTGTGCTTTTCCTCCTACAAGTAAAAATGTCTGTTGTAAAAAAGACCTATTAACAAAGTGAGACAAATCAAAAACTTACACAAAACTGTGAGTTTTAGAGGTCTGGAAACTCACTTTGTCACACTGACAAAAATATGTCTTATTTCAGTTGGAGAGCCATTGCTGCAGTTTTCCTAACCTTTACAATTTTCCTTTGAGAGGTATTTCCTGTCTTGCCTTACACATTGATTACACTGACACAGCACAAAGGGTGTAATGTGCAACTGGAATGAATCAGCACAAAATGGCTTGGCTTAAGTGGAAGATGCTGAAACACTGAGGTATTAACACATACACTACACTGCCCTGTAACAGATATTTGTTGTTAATGATTGCATTTTGCAGAAGAAGACACACAGATAAGAATGTTCTTTTCCATTTTATTTACTTTGTCCATGTCACTGCAAAAAATGTTTACAAAGGACCTCTTATGAATAACTTTATCAACCAGTCCAAAGTTGAACTATAAAAGTGGTGTGAGATACAATAATGCCAGAAGCATTCAGTTTACGGTAGCCTACACTGCAATAAAACAAGAGTAATAGAAATTGTGTAGTGGAAGTGCTAACTATGTTAGTGAAGGTGACCTTTTGATGAAGTCTCAGAAAAAAATAGATTTGGAAAGGATAGAAAAATGTTTCTAGTTTCTCTATTATGATCAAATAGTTGAAGTCAGTGTATATTATGGTTCAATGAAGAATCAGTCTACTGACTCAGTGATTATTGAAACTTGCCACATCTGTCTTATTTGACTGTCTCTATATATTATTTGACATAATGCATCTATATATAAATGCTAAATAAGGGAAGCATGACCCAGTGTTACTTCCGTTAATAACATTACGCTGCTACATTTTTCTCAGTGTGTTGTGGTTGTACGAACACAGTCCAATAAGCAAACTTGATTTATTGGTAGGTGAAACAAGTACAGACAAGTACTATGGAGCACCACTATTTGAGCACAAAAATGTGCAGTATCTCTTCAGAGTAATACACCAAACAGTCCGTGACTCCATCTTAGAGAGCAGAGGGTCTGCTTTCAACATGTGTATTGAAAGAAATGTCAACTGTGGGGTGGCTGGGAACATTCAAAGAGGCACCTTTCAGGATGGATTTTGCCCTTTAAAACATCTTAGAAACCAGATCTAAAGTTTCTTAGGGCCATATCTGTGCTGGAATATGTTCTGATTCCAGATGATGGCTTTAGAACTGATGGACACTGTGACTGGAATAGGTAGTCGTTTGCAATATTTCCAAGTGTTACCCTGATTTAAGTTTGATGTACAAATTCACAAAACTGAATGGGACATTCACTCCATCCTCAGAAGTTGAAAACCCCAGCTGAATAAAAACACTTTTGACATTAGCATACAAACTTCTTCAAATGGCAGAAAGGTGCTTTGGCACTGAATTAGCTGACTTAATCAAAACATGATGCTGAGATATCTACCATATCGAACAGTTAAAACATACTAGATTATGTATCTGCTACCTCTATACCAGGAATTAATTGTGAGGTCCATAACCTGTGCAGAGTACAGGACTGTGACAGTGCAGTTCAGTACAGGAAGTCAAAACCAACATGAATTAACAAACTCAGGATGAGATGTATGCTGGATATATGCATTCGAGCTTTAGGACCCACATCAAAATGAAACAAGGCATCAGTCATTAAAAGCTATAAAAATATATTGATAACATTTTCTTGTTGAATGCAAAATAATATCCTTGATTAGGTTGTGGACAGAGCTTTTACATCAAGGCAGGTATAGAGTTAAGGTTAAAAAAAAGTGCATTACAATCTAATGTCTTGAGCGTCCTCCCTCAAAGGCATGATGTTCCATGTGAGCTGGAAGAGTCAAAGTGATTCACGATGAGTATAAATCATTCAGGGTCATTCAGGACACAGTTAAGACAGTTTAGACTGGCTTGATCACAGAAAGAATTTCTTCAATTTTGAATTGAAAAAAATCTTTCAACAGTCTCAGGTTGCTACAAAGTACAAGTTGAGCCCAATTCTTTAAACCAAACACAAGATAAACACCACAGTTTGTTATTTTGGTACCAAATATTTAGCAAGTAGTGACAAGACTGGCCTACTGTGTGTGACTATGTTATGTGAAGCAGGTATGAAGGAATATTGGGTTTTTGTCTTTTCTGTAACATCAATAAAGCCCTGATTAGCCTACAGCCACATACACTCCTCCAATCCTCCTCTGGCACTCTCTCAACATGCTCTGGCTGGAACTGTGTCCTCCAAATTTGCATAGTTCAATCTGTTCCTACAGTCTCACTTGTATGATAAGCAAGTTTCTGATGAAGCATCTGCAAAGTTAAAACTTTTTTAATAAAAGGTACGATAAATGAAAGTGCGGAAAAATAGGCATACTTACACTTATAAAAAACAGCTTTAAAAGATATGCACGGGAGCAGCTCATAGACTTTTCCCAAGATATTTGCTTCGTTAGCAAGAGATGCATCTTTATTCCAGACCTGTACAACATCCTCCCGATCTCGAACACTAACACTGACACCAACAACCTCATCATCTGGGAAACAAAAGGAGAAGAAAAAACACAGCACCGATGTTAACAGCAGATATATTTTACATCAATAGAATAGCTATATTTGGAAAAAGCAAAGGACTGTACCTGAGGCACAGTAATCTGCAAACTGCTCCCCAATAGTAGCAAGTAACAACTCTTTCCAAACTGCAGACTGAAACACGAACAAAGAAAAGGTGATTAGTAATTCAGAAATTTCTATTAATATGTGATACTTTAATGCATAAAGAAGCTAAACAAAGCACAACACCTACGGTGCTTTCTTTTGGTATTTTCATCTTCCATACTCCTCCTTTTGCATTGCTTTCTTCTTCCCTGGGAGAGTAAAAGATTTTTTTAAAATGTAGATACTGTGAAGAGGAATCCGTTTACATGATATATTATAAGAGATAGAGAAATTGTTGGATAGTGTAAAAAGATGTCAAAATACAAAAATGTCCATCTGAATTGTTGTAATTATAATAAACTACTGGACAGTAACAACATCATAAGAATAAATGGGTCATCAAATATTATGCAACATTTTTAACTAAATGTCCTGTTATGATGATGTAATGATTCCAAAGTATGACAATGTAACAATTCAAGCTTTTATTACACACTGAAATAAATATATTTTATCCCTTTGTTGTATTGTAATTGTTACATTATCAGTCATCCATGTCCAGTGAAGCTGGAGGAAAATCTTTATTTTAACAGGTTATTTCATAGCAGTAACAGCCTGATCTACAGTTATAATATGCCCTCTGTTCAAGCAAGTGATAAGGACAATAATCATAATATTTACAATAACAGCAGACTCACCACAGTGGCCTCCGCTCTCCACGCATTAAATGATAGCTACATCTCAAAGGCAGGGCTGTGACCGGAGGGATGTTGTTGTAAACACTCCAGAACATCTGCAAACAAAAGAAACACACACGTAATGCCGACTATTGTCTGACTGATAAATCCTTTCTGAGGCTGAGGCTGACGTCGATATTTAGGAAAAATTAGAAAGCTCTGATAGCAGCCATTAAATAAAACACATAGTGTAAACAATCTTGATATGAATTCCTTAGTTTGGCTTTTTTTCCCCCAAGATACATACTGAGAAGGACATTTTACATTTGGAATATCAACCTGTCAGTGCTCTCTGGTGGTCAAACTATATAAGGCCTCAATTATACTCGCTTGTGGACTCCCTTGTATTGGCCGTGTGGACACAACAAATTGGAGTTTGCACGGACGTCTGCACAGAGCCTCGCATACACTCTCTGATGACAAAATGTACATCACGCGGACCCTTGTGTACTCACACAGTGCACAAAGTATAACACTAGCTTAAGGCAAACACCAGACAACAAGACCAGCACCAGACTCAAAACCCATGGAGCTGGTTTGGGATGAACTGGACAGAAAGTGAAAGCAAAGCAAACTACAAGAGCAAGACATTAGTGGGAACTTCTGCAACAGTGTTTGGGGCAAACTTTCTGAACAATATTTCCATTGTACGAGTGTGTTCAGCTGCTGAATGATTAAAACATTGTGATTAAATTTAGTTCAACATGAAAATTAGATAACCCTTTAAATTTTAAAATCTCAAATTGTTTATTTATTCAAATTTCAGAAACACTGACAATGTAAATTTAAATAACAGCCTGAAAAATAAACAGCAGTCTTCCTAGAACCATTTTGGGTGTTGTATTGTGTCCATCTTTATATTAAAACATCTGTCAATTAATTGGCAGAAAGCAGGGTTCAATCCTTTTGTTTTGGAATTTGATGGGACAAACTTCTGTTTAGTTTACAAGCTGAAAGTCCCCATGAAAACATTACAGGAACTGTGTCTTTACTTTCCTTTACACAAATCATCAGAGCATCACATCAAAAGGCAGTAATGTATGCACTGTAACATACAGATCACTCAATCAGCAGAATTTCACTAGAAAAATCTGATGTAATATGGCTGCAATAAATTGTGCACTACACACACATGTTCCATGATAAAATGGTTTGATATTTTTTCCCATAATTTGCACCTACTGTTGCTTTAAGTGCCAATGAGCTGCTTATTCCCTGGCATCAATGAAGCTCTGCTCAAGTGAATCTGACTCTTAGCCAAGTCATGCACTTGATCTCTTTGCTCTTAAGATGATGAAGCTCTTTAAGCTGACACTAAATCTCACCTGAACAGTTTGCACCGTGTAGATCTTCTTCAGATTGGATTCACATTCTGCAGCCGTCGTGCCTGGTAATGACCTGGAAGAACAAGTGAAAACTGTCTCAGCCAACAGAAGATGATGATACGAGCTGACAATGTGTGCTGCTCTCTCTCTCTCTCACACTCTCTCACACACTCACTCACACACTCTCTCACACACACACACACACACACACACACACACACACACACACACACACACACACACACACACACACACACATTAAGTTTTTGATTTTATAATAAATTTCTAAAAGCACGTTTTCACTCTGTCCGTGTGGATCATTGAGTTTATATTGATGACTGATTATGTATTTAAAATTTAATCTACAACACTTGCACTACTGAATAATTTTGGAACAGAGTTTTCCTCTGAGAGGGAGAGAGGTTTAGTAAAATCCATACCTCTGATTACTCATGTAGTCTATCTGCATGCCTATATAGATTATATGCTGGATATATATATATATATATATATATATATATAGCTTTAATTATTGATTTAACTGTTGATTATTTTTCACTATTAACTGTTTGTTTAGCATATTTAATGTCAGAAATAGTGGGAAATGGCTATCACAAGTCTTAAAATGTCTTATGTCAGACCAATTGTCCTAAACCCAAACATAAAACAGCTGTAATCATCAATACATTGTTGCAGATTAGTTATTCAGTTAATCAGCTAATTAGTTAATTGACCATTATTGTTTCAGTCTCGATAGGGTCTGTGGTCTGGGAGGTTATTTTATTAATATAACACTCCTTTCAAATACATAAAAGATGACAAATATACATGAATTTCCCCTTGGGGATAAATAAAGTATCTATCTATCTATCTATCTATCTATCTATCTATCTATCTATCTATCTATCTATCTATCTATCTATATCAAATGAAACCTCAGTCATCCAACCTTCAGAAACCTTTGCTCCATGGCAACCTATAAAACAATTAACAAAGAGTACACGACAAACAACAGCTCTGTGATCTCAAAAAAAGAGAAGACGACATTCAGGGTGTATTTTAATGAAATGTCTAAAAGACACTTAGCATCATGCATTCTTATTTTGATAAACAAGTGTCCCAAGCAAGGATACGATGTATGACAGACTGACGTGGAAAAGTGAAGCCTGTATTCTTTGACTGTGCTACTTTTTACAAAATGAATACCGTCTCGATTTCACCCAAACCCTCTCGGCTCCCCTGCAGAGAAACAGAGCTTCAGTAATTTCACTAGAATGTTTGATATCAAAACAAAGGACACGGTTAACATGCCCACCTTTTTGCTTAGGAGTCATTACCTTGAATAACAGCAGAGCCGTGAGAATTATAACTTTTCTGTGGTGTCAGACACGGTAATGTAAGAAAAACAGAAAAAAAAGGAGGTCATGTTAAACGCAAACATTCTCCCGCTACATTTGCTCCTGGAGGCCTGCGGAGAACTGTGGCCTTCAATGATATTTTTTCTCCCTCATTCCTGCTCGTCCCCGGGCTCTAAACTCAACGACAACATGGAAGAAAGGAAATAGTTTACCTGTCCAGCCAAAACGTCCAAGGTGAGTGCAGAGGCAGCGTTGTCGTATCGTCTTCTCGGTGTTTCTTTGTGATATTTTCCAACTCTTTCTCGTCGATGTCAATGTTGCTTTCAGAGGAAACTGTCTGGCCGCTCAGGGCGCCTCTGTCCATCTGTAGACCTGTCTGACCCGCTGGAACCGCCATTTCAGCAGGCACAAAGCTAAACCTTTATATGGTCCCTGTATGAACCTCCAAAAAAATACACCCGGTTTGGCTTTATCTCCAGATACAGAAACACACCGCTTTTCCGCCTACCGCCTGGTGACGTCTCTGCGTCACCGGGCAGATACGTCGTCGTTGGTCCATTCCAGAGAGCAGGAAAGGAAGGTGGAGTATCACTCTGCTTGATTTTCGAGTAGCAGATCACAAACCAGCCATCGGGCATCATGAAAGTATACTGAACTGTAAACATGATTAATTATGTCAAACCACGAGACTAAAAAAGAACCACACAAGCAGTTGATGGCGGTAGCTTTTAAATTTTGTCTACAAATTGACCAGACAGTGATATCAGCTGATGTTTTCCTTATCACATATCTGTATCGACCAATTAGTAACAAAAATAGCTGTATTAATGCATAATATATCCGTGCTGTGCTGAACATACTTGACCAATAAAGTTAATTCTGATTCTGAATTAATTTTGTAATCATTATTGTCCCACAATTATTTTTTTAGATTTCTTTTCTGTTTTGATTATTCCAGCTTTTTTTATTCACAGATATTAAATAATGGCAGAACACGGCTGCAACAATTTATTTACCAGGGCACAATTGAATGAAAAATCGACCTAGTCCTGGTTTCCACAGAGGTTGACAATTGATTACGTCTTTGTGGATTTTAATGCAATTGTGTCTTTTATCATCAACAAAGAGAAAGTTCTGCTCTGCTAGAATATAATCCTTGGAGGAATGTCTCTGCTTAACATGTGGAGCAGCTTCTTCAGATTGTATACAGTACATATTTATAGTGCATTTAATGTGTGTTTTCTCTCTGACCTGACCTAGTATATACATTTTGTGGGATGGTGAATGTGGAGTGAAGCAATGAGTGATTGCCATTTGTGCAGACCAGGAAATGTGCACGTTTTTCTCACGAGTGAGGCATCTTATTACACTATCTTCAGTCTGGTTGCCTGTTTTAGGGCACTTGGTTTGAGTACTTTGCAAGCTCCAACAAAAGTTGTTGGTGGAGCCCCCTACACAGAGAGATCTGTCTATGTGTAGGGAAATGATCAAGCATTAATGGGCCTATTAATGTACAGACTCAAATTTAAAGAAATGTGAATGTTCTAGTCATAAAATTCCATACTAGTGAGTAGATATTTTATTTTGCCAAAGTGTTATATTATTTGTTCTTTGGGCATCAAGCAAGCAGGAAGTGAGATTTCAAAGCTCACTAATAATACATAATTTAAAAAAGCTCAATCTAAATATCAGCTGATCTCAGCTGTTCATCATCCAAGATCCTGTTTTTAAAAAAAGCCAAAGATAACAATTATGGTTTCACATCGAAGAAATTAGACCATAGGACTCCAAAAGCATACACGTCTAACCTCAATGCCAAACCCAACCAACTTGGACCTTGGTTCCGGTCAGTTGTGGTTTCGTTTTTGTTCCCAATACGCACATTAATTCTCCCAACAAGGCCAATATTTGTCTGTGAGACAGCTGTGAAGGCTTATGTGTCTGATTTCTCATGCTCTGGATGCTGCATGGAGCAGACTGCAGGGGGTGCTGGTGAATCACTGCAGCAGCAGCAGCAGCAGCAGCAGCCTTGTCACATGATGTCAACTGTAATTCAAAGTCCTGCTGAGAGCAAGAGATCTTTAACATATTAATATAACATGTTCTCGACTATTTGAGACTGAATTTAATTTATCCTCAGAGTCGTGTTGGAGTCAGGCAGTGCTTTCAGAGACAACAGGGAACCCTCTGTCTTCAGCTGTTCTCAAGACACTTGTCAAACCCACTGACATTTCTGTAAAGGCATCATCTTTAACCTCCTTTGTCAGAACCACTTTGCCTCTGCTGATTCTTCTTAGAAACCACTCTGCACACTGCTGTTGTATTATGCAACCCGCTACCTTATCTGAACCCACACTGTTGGCTCTTAAATCTCTTACATAAAATGAATTGATCCCATTAAAGAGATGTTAACATAGTATCTCCTCTTCTCTATATGTATATTGTGTTTTAATTTTTTTTTTCTTGGAATAATAAAGACAACAAATTGACATTAATTAACAATGAACACTTGTGGCATTTCATACTCCTATTTCTGTGATATCTTTCTGATCAAACTTGTTTTTATAAGCTGCTGTAACTTGGATGGTGTAGCGTTTAATGTTGTCAAGTGTTAGCGGGCATCTCTGTCAATCCGTCAACATTTGCATCTCACTAGTGAAGGGAGACAGATTTCCTATACATTTCAATAGACAGGGACCGGCGGATGAGGCTGCTGACTGATCCCAGGCCTGCTCACTCACTACATGCAAGCGGACGTGCGTCGCATAGGCGAGACGCTGCTGTAGCTGCTGTGTGTGATAGACCCGTGCGGTCGCTTCCACCCCTGCGAGCTTCCGACCTCCCCATCGGCTTCTTACTAACATGTTTGCTTTTGCAGGCTACGCAGCCATAGAACTAATATTGTAGCTGTCGCGGCTGAGGCTGCGGGTGCGTAATTGCGCCATGCTTCCGCTCCACACCGCCTGCTTTTTTATTCCTCGAGACGAACGGGAGACCTCCGCCATCAGTGGAAATTGAGATGTGTTTTCTGAGCCGCTCGTCTGCTGAACGGATGCCTTCCGAGATGGTGTGTGAACCCAAGCCGGGTTGTCTCTGTTCAGCACAGGCTGGGTCAACAGACAGGGATGCTTTCTGTGCCGGACACTTGTGAGATGAAGGATAAGAAGAAAAAGAAGAAATAGTGAATGATTTGTGTTTGTTTTTTTTTTTGTTTTGTTTTTCTGGTGGGGATCAGTGCACATCGGGATGGATGTGATCCGACGTTGAACGGATGCTTATGAGTGGAATTTATTCCTGACTGGTTTTTTCTGTTCAAAGGGGCGGTGGATCGTGTTGATGGTTGATTTCCATTCAGCCCTGGCAGGATACTACCGTTCGTCGGTGAATTGATGTGGGAATACACGCTACCTCGGCTGCATAGATGGCAAACACAAGTGAGTTTGGGGAGAGCAGCCCGTCCTTCCACAACTATGCGTCCATGGCCTCTGCGGTCAAGCTGGCCTCCCTGGGTCTAATCATGGGCATCAGCCTGCTGGGCAACGCGTCGCTGTCGCTGCTGCTGCTGAAGGACAGCTCGCTGCACAAGGCTCCTTACTATTTCCTCCTGGACCTGTGCCTGGCAGACGTGGTCCGCTCTGCCGTATGTTTCCCCTTCGTGATGGCGTCGATCAGCGGCGGCTCCTCTTGGCCGTACAGCGCGCTCAGCTGCAAGATCGTCGCCTTCATGTCGGTGCTCTTCTGCTTCCACGTCGCCTTCCTGCTCTTCTGCGTCAGCGTCACCCGGTACATGGCGATCGCCCACCACAGGTTTTACTCCAAGCGGATGAATCTGTGTACGTGCGTGGCGGTGATCTGCATGGTGTGGACTCTCTCCGTGGCCATGGCTTTCCCCCCGGTCTTCGACGTTGGCACCTACAAGTTCATCCGTGAGGAGGAGCAGTGCATCTTCGAGCACCGCTACGTGAAAGCGAACGACACTCTGGGCTTCATGCTGATGCTGGCCGTCATCGTGGGCACGACCCATGTGGTTTACATAAAGATGCTGTGCTTCGTCTACGATCACCGTAAAATGAAGCCGGCCCAGCTGGTCCCGGCCATCAGCCAGAACTGGACCTTTCACGGCCCCGGAGCCACCGGGCAGGCCGCCGCCAACTGGATCGCCGGCTTCGGCCGCGGACCCACCCCGCCGACGCTGGTCGGCATCAGGCAAGCTTCCCACCCCGGCAACAGGAGGCTGCTGGTGCTGGACGAGTTTAAGATGGAGAAGCGCATCGGGAAGATGTACTACATGATCACACTGACCTTCCTCATCCTGTGGGCTCCCTATATAAGCGCCTGCTACCTGAGAATATTTGTGCGGGCGGCTTCGGTCCCGCAGCTCTACCTGACCGCTGCGGTGTGGATGAGCTTCGCCCAGGCGGGAGCGAACCCCATCATCAGCTTCCTGTTCAACAAGGAGCTCCGGATGCGGCTCAGAGCGTGTTTCCCCTGCTGCCTGGGCACACAGACACCCATGGAGCCATACTGTGTCATCTGAACCGCACCGGCCCCCGGATACTGCCAAAGACACATTTGTATCTTTCCCCAGAATGTAGACTGGTCCCCAAAACGGGATTTTGTGGAGGCTGAGCCCACTTCAGTTCAGTTTACCCACATGTTTTATTTGTGGCAAAGAGTTTACTATTTAAATCTGATTAAAAACACTATGGTGTTAATTTCTTACTATATTTTGCTTATCAGAACCAGACTGATAAAAGCTATGAGGCATATGAAGGCACAGAAGCATAATGTGATGCTTTTATATGATGTGTTTGAGGTTGACTGCCTCACCAACTGGGCATCATGATTAAGCCACGTTTTGATTTACACCTCTGCATGTACTGTAGGTGACATTCAATCCAAATATAGGATATAGCCCACATGACAAACAGGCCATGTGTCATGTTATGTCCTATGTTTGGAGACTTTTTCCCTATATAGGCTGTATATCAAACTATTTTGGTCCACTACTATATTGTACATGAATGTCATTTTGGCTATTTGTTTGTATATTTTGAAATTATACTACAATACACCTGTCTTGAGGTTGTTTGCCTTCTGCAGAACTGATGACCGAAACACAACAGAATTATTTCATCAGTTGGTTGGAGTCTGTGTCTTTGACATCTGCGACATACTTGGTTACAAATCATTTCAGTTCCAAAAATGAGATACAGATCTCATATATTTTTAATTAGGACAATGTCACATTTGTAAATACTGTAAAGCCCCATTCCCTCTTTCCTCATGCTTTTTGTTTTTTTTTTTAAACCAGCTATGTTGTATGTTTCATAATCTCTTCAAATTCTTTGTGTTGAACAAAGTATTAAAACCCACTTTAAAGGTATTTTGCTAATTCTTACTCACCGTTATGGGTCAGTTGTGTTGAGAAATGGGTCGATTCACATTCCCTGCAGGCTACATAGATAACAGGTCTCATTTTTCTACAAATATGGACATTGGGAAAAATGTTAACAATTTGGTGCTTTGGAAAGGATGTTTGCATTGTTTGTATTTCTTAGAAAATAAATGAGAAATGGATGATAAGTTGTTTTGGACTCTATCATCTGTTTTTAATAAGATATCTTCACTTGATTTGGCTCTGCTCTTGCATGCATCTCAGGTTATGCCACTCTTGGGTATCTATATTGTTCTGTCAGCATGCTGGTCAGTGATTTCTCATGTTTCCTGGTGCCTGACAGCCCCCTGAGGATAGGTGTGAGCGTGTTGCGTTCAGCTGTGGACTTTAAATGGAGAGGATAAGAAACATGTTTAAAGATTTTCCAGTTGAGAAAAAGTGAGAGCTGCACCCTGCAACAGACAGTGGTACCTTAGTGTTTATAAAGTGCATTCCCCCCTAGTCAGGCCTGTAGCTACAAGGACACAGAGCTCACTTTCTTGGTATTTATTCTGAGAGTTTATAGGGGTTTTAAAGGGGCACTCCAGAGATTTACAAATGCACTTCCATAACAAGGGACAACTTCAACAAAGAATGGTCAATATTAAAGCAGCAGACACCATGAAAGTTTTATTTTTAGTCTCTTGAATGGGTGAAGTTCCCAAAGTCTACATTTCCCATAATGAAACTGAATAGCATTTTTCAACAGCCCCTCCTTGCCTCTGAAATCTGCACTTCTTTCAAACCCTCCAGATAGAAATTCAGGCTTTCTGTTAAAAGTTTAAAGTCTCAAGCCCAAGCTGAGATAAAATCATCAGTAAACTGTACTGAATGTGTCAAATTGGTGTCCCTTTAATAACCTTACATATGATTAAATATGCATGTGTTTGGTATATTTTAGGTTGATTCCAGTATTTTTATACTTAATATATTTAAGTTTCACTATTTTTGAATTAACAAATACATTAAAAGACATTTGGTATTTACCCAACAAATCTTTATTCATGCAGTGTGAAAAGGGCCTTGAAACAGCATTTAGACCTTCATGTTGGGGAATAAAGTTAGATAACTAATTAGCTATGAACTGCTTAAAAAATATGAACTTCTCACAGACTGTGGACACATTGGGGGACTTGGACTCGTAACTGTATTTTGAAACCCTGCTTATGGCCCTGCGCCTTGTATCTGTGTTGTTGAACAGATGGATAAAATTGAGAATCTGAGAAGACACATTTGCTCTTTGATTCTGACAGCCTGACGCCAAACCTGACATTCACCACAAGAGTTTCATATCCCTGAAAAATCTTCTGCTGTCAAGCTAATTACAGCTGGTGGAAACACAATATATCAGCGTCATGTCATGTTGTCAGTGTGAGGCCAGCACCATGCACATAACAAATATCCCAGGTGAGTCATCCGTGTCTGCCTAGAATCAAGATTAAAGGTGTGGTTTTTACTTTATATATTTATTTGTTCCAATAGGCTGTTTCTGTGCAACCTGCTTTTTAATCAGACTCCCTCAAACTCCAGTCCCCTCCTCCCTCCTGAGGCCAGTAGCAGGTTACTGATGCAGCCAGTTGCTGCTGCATTCATTGACACTGACCTGGAGTACACCAAACTGCACCTTTTAAAGACTGAGCACTTCCCTCAGTACACACTTAAATCATTGTGACTTAGCGAGGTGTTTCTGAGCTCGGGCCCCCTCCGTCACTCTGATCTGCCGCACAACCCCGAGCTCCTCAGCACACTGTCTGCCCTCGGTGCATCCATAACCATTAGCATCAAAACACGCCTGCTTGTTCCTGACAGCTGGCTGCGCTCTGTTACCAGCGGTGTAATTTGCTGTGGCTCCTCGGCTGCGGGAGGATGCTCACCTGCACGTGCTCTCGTGCAATGCAGATGCAGGTCGGGTATTTTTGGTACATCGTGTTGTCTTCAGGGCATGCAGGCTCTCGCTGTGATGCTGGGTGATGCTGGGGAAATGGGATTCTTATTGCTGGGATTTTACTGCTGGCTCTCACAGTGACCTTTCCCTCAGTCCACTGAGCTACAATGACAACCTTGGTCCTCCTCATTGGGTTTTCCTTAAAATACAGTTTGGACAGTCAGAAATAGACTGGGATAGTTATCCAAAAATTCTGAGCTGTTATTAACTTTGCATTGATAGGAAATGATCAAATTTAGAGAGATCTCCATCCATTAAGCGTTGCACTCCTTTAACATTTTTGTACTCATGATGGACAAACGTAACACAACAGAAATGTTTTTTATTCCATACATTCTTCTTCCTTGTCAAAGTGCCTATATTACCCACAATCCAACTCTAACTGCTGACAGTTCAGTTGGAGCTTCAGGTGTGTTATCTTCTTGTAATCTCAAGCAGAGCTCTAGTATGATATCATATCTATCCAACTCGTCTAACTGCAGCTCATCACTGATGAAACTGATGATTAGTTTTCTTGATTATATGTTTAATCGTTTGATCTATAAAATGTCAACAAAATGCGAAAAAAATATACATCACAGTGATGTCTTCAAATTGCTTGTTTTGTCCGACCAACAGTCCAAAGAACAATCTCAACAACAAAACAACCGAAGGTCCACATACTTTCTTGTTCTGGAGCTTTTGACTGTATCGCACTTTCCTCAGCAGCAGATTGAGTTTGCTTAGTTACTGTGGCGCAGTAGATTTCCAGTTTTCCATCAAAGGACACTAAGAAAATCAGCAAAGTCTCACCTTTAGGAAGCTGGAACCAGGTGTAACAATGAATCCAATGTCCAATTTCCTGTCAATTAACTTATCAATGAATTGACTTCTTTCTTCAGCTCTAATCAGGTCAGTAGTTGACACGATCATTCATTTTTAATAGTCTTATTTCATAAGTTGCATGTTGTTACACTGCTATAGTAAATTAGAACTAATTGTCTGAAGTCATTAAGATGTTACCGGTGCACATATGTTCCCTTTGTATTTCTATATACGCTTCTATGTATCACGTCTCCAGCCACTGAGGACTGATATCCATTACCTAAGTGTAAGATTGATGTGAGCTGTTGCTTTATAAATTGTATAAATCTATTTGTAGCTTTGAGCCTTGAACGAATGCAGTGAATCACATTCTGACAGTGAACAATTTCCACGCTGTCTTACTGTTTCCTGGTGTTGTGAAGACCGGCTGCCAAGGTGAATTTGATAGAAGACTCGTTTCCTCTCGTCTTTTAACACTACATAAAATGCTCTCAAAGTTTTGCTTTTTGTACTCTGGGGATGCAAGCAATTGAGGATGAAAAAATACTGTCATATCTGCTTTTTGGTTATGAGTGGATAATGAAACTATAACCCAATTAGTACATTTTACGACCGGTGAAATAATGTGTGTTTCTCCTCATGTTTCCCTAGAGGGCAGCTGAAAGCTCACCAGAAACTCTACGTGCAGATCACTGTGTGAGCCAGTGTAACACAGAGGATGTAGAGTTATGATTATTCTTAATGGCTATAAATGAGATGCTAGATGAGGAAAAAGGTTTTTTCTATTTATATTCTGATTGCACTCAAAAGTCAAACAATGTATAAATAATAATATTGAATAAAATCTAACCATTCAGAGAAATTATTCATTATGAGCCACTTTAAAATAGTGTTTTTCCGCTGTGCTCTTTGGTTTATCATTCACTGTGAGGTATCTGTTTTTAACAGAGTACAGAATATCTATTTTTAAAGTGCAATGTCTGAAACAAACAAAGCAAATATATATGAATCTAAGGACATAAATGTAGTATGTTATGCAAAGGTAAATGAAATAACCATTCAAGCTCGTAAAGTGGCTCCGTTGCAGCACTCATCGATCATCATGAACAGCAGGGTGCAGTCGTCTTTCCCCACCTGATGGCCAAACTCAGATTTTCCTTTAAATCTACAGTTTAATTAAGTTGAATCAAAATGATGACACATTATTAAATATATCTCTTTATTCAAAATAAATTAAAAAGTGGAAACAGGCTTTTAAAGGCAGATAAAACTAGTTACAGTGCAGGTAGCAAACTGCTGTGTTGGTCCTCAGAGGTAGAAGTCTGGATACTTGTATGGTGACAGACATTTGGATCTGCCCTCTTCTATGGTGATACACGACAGGTTGGGCAGACAGGGGCAAGTGTGGTGGAGTCTTTTCCCAAAGAAAGGAACCTGGCAGCAGAAAGGGAGACACTTCTGATACGAGATATGCTTCATGTTCATCAGGTATAATGGACGGAGACACAAGACAGAGGAGTTCTTATTAACTGTCTCCTGTGTGACGTGGGAAAGGGGAGGGTCTAGGTGCTTTGAAAGTGATCACAACTGACTACCTCAGTTTTAGCTTTACAAAACCTCATTAACAGAAAACTCTCTGCTGCAAAGGATCAGCTCATTCGAGACACGACCTGCATCATCACCACCGTGACATCGCTGCATGGAGACGAATCGATGGTTATGTGAGGCATCAAAGGTGAGACTGGAGAGCAGAGAGGTCAGACTGCAGGAGAAAATCTCACCTTGTGACTCATGGGGTGACAGTCGTCTCCTTCCTGTCCCATGGGCGTGCACATACGCAGGCTGCGGATCCACAAACTCACTGCACAACACATCCCTCCTCCACACTGGGAATCCTTCTCACAGGCCTACACACACACACACACACACACACACACACACACACACACACACACACAATTTAAATATTTAAATCGTCTCATAATAACAATTTCCAGCAACTGTCCTTTAAATATATGCGACCAATTAAATTTTTCGGTTTGAAATTTTTTATAACTAAAATGTAGCTGTCACTGGTGTGACTGGTGCTGTCGAATCAAAGCAGTAATTATGTATGTAATTATATAAGGCACACATGTCAGTTATATAATATAATTAAGCAGATTATGTAATCATTTTTATGTTAAAAGGAAAAGGCAGCTTGTGTGATAATGAGCTTTTAGATAGGTGAGAACTGTATTAGCAGCAGAAGTGCAACACACACCGGAAAGTGACGTTACCTTAAGAGATTATAACACTAATGGTTGTGTTATGACGCCATTAGTCACATCATATACCTCAACAAACACACGTCAGGATCGGCGGTGATTTATTGTTCTGAGTGTTGGAATGAGAATCCGAGTGACAGCTCTCACTTTAGATGAGATGGAGGGAAACATGATGAAGAGGAGCACGAGTGATTTCATGTGACAGACGCGGATGAAAATCACTCTTATGGCTGCATGCTCCTCTCTCACCTCACATCAGCAACACAGTGTGCGAGGGTTGTTGTGACAGGGATGGGTGTTTTATTAGCAGGTTACTGCAGTGATGTGAAGTACGCTCATAAATCCTGATTGATACTGAACTGATAGATGCACAATACATGCTGCACTTTCTATTTTTCATTCAAATAGTTCTTCATGCTTTAAGAATCACAGAAAAGCCCAAAACACAATGTCTGTGTGGCTTCTGTCTTCTTTTTTTAAACTCTCAAAAGAAAATAGTTCTAGATTATATTGCATAATGATGCATATTCAGCACAAGGTAATTTTCCTATTTTCCTGGGCTGAACCTTTAAAGCAATGTAAAATTAAAATACTTTATATGATTATTTGGAGAATAATTTTACAGTATTAAAAAAAAATTAAACAGATTTATATAGTAATGAATGTGGCTGAGGTCTAAGCATAAATAAGACCTGACAGGCACACAAAATATTATTCATTTTTTTGTTTCTTTAGTGTTGCAGAGTTAAAAAACAATTTTTCCAAGTGTTGCAAAATGACTACATTCTTCATAACTTATGCTGAATACTTGCCATTAAGACAAAGGAAAATATTAATCAGTGCACACCAGGCAACCATTTCTTTTCTGAAAAAGCAAGTGCTTGTTCTGCATGTAAGCCAAGAGCTTCCCCTCTCCCTGTCAGGTATCTACCTGTTTGCTCGCACTTACCCCTGTGATGACGGCGGAAGAACCTCGGGACACCAACAACAGGGAGAAGAGCAGTAAGAAGAAGGACCTCATGATAAAGAGCTGTCTTTGTGCTCCCGTGCCCTCCAGGGTGAACAGTGAGGATGCTGAGGCTGACGGACCTTGCTGCATGAGCACAAGTAACAGACCGCAGAGACAAGTGGCCTCCAAACTCATGTGTTGAGGGCTGGCGGAGGTTTATAAACCCAGCCCGCCATTCAGGAACTCTGTGACTCATTCACACCAGCATCGCCTTGCAGAGGCTTCAAAAAAAAAAAAAAAAGAAAAAAAAAAAAAAAAAAAAGCCCAAGACCAAGGTAAACTTTAACATGACAATACCCCCTGCCTCGTCATTGCTGTCCACTGTGAATTCATGTTTTCATTTCATGCCAAAACACAAAAAGCTTATTTTATGCTAAAGCTGGTCAGTGTGTGTAAGCATATTCACGATATCATCCTGTTGTATTGCTTAAGGCTTTTTTTCTCTGACCCTTTCAGACGCCAAGGCCACAGGTATGAATATATCCTTTCACACATCCTTTCCCACTTTTAACAGTGTTCACAATAAAAAGCAAGGATGTGAATTTCTGAGGCCACTGTGCTCCTGAAAATAAATAAGGCCACTTATTATCTTACACCGTGAATTTTGCCTGTTCTCATTTGCAGTGACAAACGTCCTCCAACACCCAGCACGAAGAACATCTAGGTCTGAGGTTTTCACTGTCTTTACTGATAAACCATGAGCCCATATCCACATATTAGATTGTGTAATGTTGATGCTTCAACTTGACATACTCACCCTGACCTTCTGTGTGGCTGAATGAAAGTTTTATAGTTTACCAATGTTCACTACAATCCAATAATAAAAAGTATCAGGATGAGTAAAGTTCCTGTGGCGATCTCTCCGGTGTTGTGATTTCAAAATAAACATTTAATTGACTAATTGATTTACAGATTGTCAGAAAATGATATGTCAACAACACATTTAATAATCAATTACTTAATTACCAAGGAAAGAATAAATATTTGAAGACTTCTCAAATATGAGAGTTTGACAGATTTGATCATTTTCATATCATTGAATGAACTGAAATGTAACAATGAAAATGATCCTGTGATGTACAGCTTTTCAAACAGCCACATCTGTGCTTTTTTCTTCCGTCAGATTTCATAATGTCAGATGTTTTGAGGATGATAAGTGGCAACAGAAAAGTTTAAAACCTGACATGGAAGACTGTCGCAAACAAATGAAGTGAGCAACCCGTAGAGCCGTGGTCAACAAAGCAGTGATATCACACGGGAGTCACATGTTGTGGAACCGTGGCACCTCTTCTACAGCTGACTGACATGACTGACATGGCCAATCAACTCTTCTGAGCTAAACCTGGCGTCTTCACAGCTCAGCAGAGTGACACTGACGACTGAGTCAGACAGGGAGACAACAGTCCAGCATGCAACAGTGACCCATAACTGACCTGTTTCATCTCAAACATTATACTGAAAAATGCAAAGCAAGTGCAAGGCAAGGTAACTTTATTAGAATAGCAACAATGTCTCAAACACACAGGCAATTCAAAGACAAAAAAAAAACATTTAGAGTAGAATAAAATTAGATAAATAAGATGAAATAAAAGTAGCCCCCCCCCCCCAAAAAAAGAGACCAGAAATACAATTGAATGAATGAAGCAGTCAAAGACACAGATTTAAAGTGGATAAGCTTGGGGTGCATTTGAGAGTACATCCACACTCAGCCAGTTAAATTTCTAAACACAGGAGACTAAACAGAGGCGGACACTCAGCAAAGTAACCTGTTGAAAACTGTAAACAATTACTCACTGAAAAAGCAATAACATTATTTTCCAGCTTAGGCTACTCATCAACAAAAGTAATGCGTTACAGTCAGCTCCTTCAAATTTTACACAACTCTAAGTCATCCACACCCACACGTCTTCTTTTGTATTTAACACATAAAACAGAAAACGCACACACACACCTTTTCAACACCCACTTCACACTGTGATTGGTTAGGAGAGGAGTCAGGCATTGTATTTCTTTCTCTAGCTCTCTTTTGTCATTTGCTACACAGCTATTTGTGGCATTTTTAATTCAGAGTGAGTGAAATACTATGAATTCTTCCAGGAGAGACTGAGCCTTCTACGTCCTCTCTATCATAGCTGGGTTTTTACTCTGCAAACCAGTGTGGCTGCTCAGAAAGCCTATACTTTTTGCTGTATGCACTTAACATTAAGTGACATTATGTTTACTTGTGATAAAATATGCTTCCTGGCCTGGTTTGAATCCAGATTGAAATTTGCCCGAAATGCATTAATTATTCTGAAGTATATTGAATTCCCATCAGTGTTACTGAGTAGTCAACATTATCCAGGAACAATAATGGTATACGCTTAAACTTGAATGTGCTCGGGGCGCCTCGGTGGCTCACCTGGTAGATTAGGACTCAGCCCTTACCACAGCGGCCTGGGTTCGAATCTGACCCACGGCCCTTTGCTGCATTTCATCCTCTCCCTCTCATCACAGACTTTCCTGTCTCTCTCTCTCGCTGCTACTCTAATAAAGACATAGAAAAGCCCCACCAAATAAAACAAAAAACTTGAATGTGCTCTATCCGTGGTGGCAGAAATACCATTGAAACCACTACCTCATATATAGTGTACTATAGTACTTTTTAATAAGATAGTATAATAATCAACCATATTTTAAGGTTATTTTTGCCTTTATTCTTAAAGTTACAGTGAGAGAGAGACAGGGGATGACATGCAGCAAAGGACACAGGTCGGATTCGAGGTGAGTCACCCATGCACCCCAATCAACAGTATTTTACTGAGCTGAGTAAACCACCATTATATTGCTGTTCCAGTGGAAAAATATTTAATGACTTGGCATGCATGAGCTGAAGGTGCAGCTCTCATTACTACACATTGTTCATCAGAGTGCATTGTAAAGTCTTGAGTGGATGGCACAGACCAATCCCTGGACGGAGGTCTTTATCCTTTAAACACAGGGAGGAAGGAAGGAAGGAAGGAAGGAAGGAAGGAAACATTTCTGAAAATGCAATTTCAAGAACAGGTGATGACAGAGTTAGAGCTATTTAAGCACACACAGCCGTTGCAAAGAGCTATCGTTTTCTAGCTTTGAGGAGCATTTGCATGTTAATGAATCATTTGCCTTTTTTTCTTTTAGATGCCATTTTCTCATATGCTTCTCTAACTATCCTAATTCAGTGTTAATTAATCACCAAAAACATTTTTATCATCTCCATGCTCACTGCACCCACATCTTATATTTACCTGGTAAATCATGAGCACCAAAACTACTAAGTAAAGTCTTAGAATTCCCGTAGTGAATTGTAAAAAAATGACACTTCTGAGTAGTTTCCAGAAGGAGGTCACTCTTTCATGTGTGTCATTTGGACAATGCCAAATTAGAATTTAAGTAATGAAAAAAGGAGGGCAGCAGCAGTGCCTCCTTTGTTATGTTTTATGATCTTTACGGAGGTGGGGGCATTGAGGGACTTGAAGAGGCATCGAGACAAGAGTGTTTGGCAACCTGACAGATAGGCTTGATATCTTCAGCTCCTCAGCGTGTCGACAGAGATTACTGGCTTCCAGGACCCCCTCTTTTGGCAGTGTGCGTTTTGACACTAATGGTTATGTTCTAATGAAGAAAGAGAGGCATGAAGTACATTTCTCTGGGCTGCTGGCCCAGCAGTGTTCTGAGGGATAAACCATGTAGTGTTTACCACTGGAAATGTACAGACATGTTGGATTTCACAGACTGCAGAACAGCCAGAGCTGCTGTCAAATTCAATCATCTTCTGATTCTGTCCTCCTCTCCTCTACCATCTCCAATCTCATTTGCTCCACGTCCATAAACATGTGAGAGGGACACATGCCACTAGATTATGGGGTTGCTGCGAACATCAGATTCTTTCTGCCAGTGCATGTCATCAGAGGATCAGACCCTTGGATGACATAATGTTGCCGCTTTTGATGCACCATGCTCCCAGCAGGCCTCCTCCCTTATTTTGTGCCACAGGACATGCCAGTATTCCTTCCTCGCACATAATCTGACATTTTTTTTCTCTCTCTCTCTATTATGACCCTCAGGTTGGCTGAATCTGGGTAATGCCTGGCCCCCCACCTGCTGGGACAATCCCAGAGAAGAGATTAGGGAGGAGTATGGGTGAACGTGTTGTCTGCCTCTTTTTTAGTATATGAGCTCTTACTGCACAGTGTCATATATAAAGGAGAAAAATGATAGAAAAACACACCCCAAGGATGTGTAAGGTGAGACACAGTGATGAATTATAGATTATAAATTCTTTTTCCTTCAGAAGTAGCACAGTCATACCACACACACACACACACACACACACAATCTTTGTCACAAACTAACATTCTTTCAAAGCAGCCCAGAGTCTGCAATGCCTTGCTCCCCACTTATTAGTCTTTCATACAGTAGCATACTGGCAGAGCAAAAATTGTGTCCTTGGCTGTTGAAATAACAGCTCGGGACTGGATGTACATAAACTGAAGGGCAGGAGAACAGCTGCAAAACCTGGGGAAATTATTCTGAATCACTCATTGAAGGTGGTGAAGTTTAATGTTGTTTTGCAAGAAATTTGGTGTGTAAATCACAGTGACATTCTGCGTTTCACCTCATTGGTCACTAATCCTGTCTGATTATCTTGAATGCCTAAAAGGATTGCTGCCACATGTGGAGGAAGAATGTCACCTCATTACAGATGGTCGGTTCTCATTGCTTTGTGTTAACATTAGCACCACTTCAGTTTCATTGAGATGGACTCGTGGCATCTACGAAATGGAATAAATCTGAGCTCAATCGCTGTCATTTGCATCCCATCATATTTAAAAATACACAGCTGTCTTTCCTCTGTCTTCGCAAGGTCAAAGCTACTTCCCTCTTGGAGATGTCCTTGCTTTCATGCTTTCCTCCCACAAAGACTACCTCTCACAGCCATTCACACCTCATGCCTACTGATGTACTCTAACAATAATTTCCATTCCTTCTGTCACAATAGCCCACACTTGTATATCACCTACGAATTCCATTACACCTTTACATTAAAATCACCCTTTGCCTTCTTTATAGAGGCTTGTGTATGCTGTAGTGGATGAGGCATTGAAGCAGCTTCTAGCTCTCCAAATCACATAGAAATTGTGCTAATTCACTGGAGCTCAAGATTATCTTGGTCGTAGCAGTGAGACTCGAGTCAGAGCTAGTTACATTTAATTTGTCTTATCTACAAAATGTAAAATTGTTAGATAAAATAAAAATGTATTCAGGTGGTTTAGAATAAGCACGAAACATGAGATTAGGCTAACCTAGCTGATGTCATGAGGTAAATTAATGTTTTTAGCTTAGCATTCTACAATGTGTTATTATCACATGTCAAGTCAGATTTGTTGACCATTTTTCATATTTCTTCTACCCTGCGCTCTCAACAAGTCATATAGTAGCAAGCTAATGATAGCTTCATCAGTTGATTTGGTTAGCTACATGACAGTTACACCTAGACACCTAGTTATTGGGTGTAAATATTAAGCAACAACTAACCTCCAACTAAGAAATACTTTGTGTAGTGCACTTACAGTAGTAAACACTTTTTAAGTAGGTTAAGTATGAACTTTGGATGAGCTCTTGCAACTGTCTGGAGATAATACTACAAGCATTCAACTAGGATAGTGTTGAGATAAGCTAGCGCTCTCATGAAAACTACATCTAAAACATAATTTGCAAGGATTCAGAAACAAAGTGCTAATTGAATCTTGAGCTTCGACTGGACCTTTGACCTTGAACCAAACGAGTGAGTACGTGGAAAGAAAGAAGGTGACATAAAAGCCGATAAAAAGGCTTGTCTTTTTTTTTTTTTTTTTACATCTAACCATAGTTTTTACAATATTAATATAATACATGATATCTCATTAACACCTTGACAGAACTTCTTCAAATTTGGCACATTCACTAGGACCTATGACTAGGACTCAAGGATGAACTGATTAGAATTTGGGGGGGGGGGGTCAAAGGTCAAGGTGACCTCACAAAACACAGTATTGGCCTTGTGAATGCAATATCTCCGTAACACAAGGGCGCCTCGGTGGCTCACCTGATAAGAGTGCATACCACATAGGCTTTGCCCTAACCAGCACGTTTCTCTTGTTTTATTTTGTTTTGCATTTGCTTTTTTGAATATGCAACGTCAATCTCTACGATGATTTAATTCAACTTGAAATAATGATTTTCTTTAAATTTATTTTATTCATCACCGGTACTGATTAGTTCTAACCTCATACAGCAAACTAAAGTATCATATACATTTTATCACACATAAATGATTAAACATGGTAGGCTATTTTCCTTGGACACATTAAAGCTTAAAATAAAAAATTTAAATAAATTAAAAATAAAAATGTCACAAAATGTCCACAATTACTTATTTAGGGCATAAGTAAACAATGACTGTGTATGCACATACATGTACATTATATAGGCATATACTGTACATTACATACACCTCTTCTCATATTCATGTCCATGTACTGGATCTGTTTACTTATGTCAGTGTTTACATATAACAGAGAGCAGGGTTGCTGTTGAGAGTACAAAGTAGGACTTTTCAGTGTCCATAAGGCATCTGCATCGAAGGAGCTGCGATTCAAAATTCAATGCGAGTACAGTCTGCAATTATCTTCTCCGTCTGTCTGATTAATGTTTTTTTGCAGAGGGAAAGTGGAGTGAAAGGTGCTGCCACGTTCCAGTGAGGTTTATAGCTGTCTGGGTGAGTCAGTAACTAGGTCTGAAATCTCAATATGGACAATATGCCCTAGCCTACAAATCATATTCTCCAAGGGAATATGCTTTTTTGGTACATGACCCAACAAAAACCACATCATGATTTTTGTTTAATTTTTTGAGAAAAGTGAAAATTTAATGCAATAATTTCCATTCCAACTGAAATCGTGGCTCAAATTGCAATCACAATATCTGCCAAAATAATCTCAATATGATGTTTTTTTGCATATCATTCAGCTCTATGCCAAACCAAACACTCATTTATCCACTGAAGAAGTATAAACTGAAGGTTTCCATCCTAGTTTGATATACATTTACTGTTGAAGAGCTATGCTTTAGGGAGTTCAGTCATTGTAACAAGTATAGTATGTATGCATATATAGTTATACTGTATATATATGACAAATGGTTTGCAGGCTAACACTTTTTCCATGACCTGTCTATTCAAAACAAAATGTCGCTCATGAATGGTGTTCACTAATGATGAAGACATTGTTAGTGATCTAAACAAGTATACAAGCCTGGCAGCTTTAGCTGCCTCATTAACTTAAAAAAATAAAATAAATAAAAGCTAGTAAAGACACTGATATGTGCTACAGAGGCTCATTAGCTCACAACAGCTACTTGACATGCTGTGTTTTAAAGTGTTGTAAGCCACTGGAGACACTGAAGTGACGTTGGTGTCAATCCTTTCATCAAATGCTGTGCAAGGGGACCAACGGGCCAAACTCTCAAAAAGTTTTAATAGGCCCAACTTCAAAAAAGTTCAACTGGTAGAAATGCATCAGAGGCTGCTACGGCTTTCACATTCTTGTTTTTAATCTCCCTTTGACATCAATCTGACGGAATAAAGTTGTCTTGATATATGTTAGACCTCATCCTTTGTAAAAGTATGAGTAATACAGACATATATATTATATATACATATACACATATGGGAAGCCAGCATGGCCACTGGACTTGACACTTGTAGTACATGTATTATTACTGGTGGTGAAAACAGTGATCAGAGCTGGGGCATGAGTTAAAACATGTGGGTTGACTGATATTGTATAGGGGGATGAATATGGCACCCACACATTTTCGTATCCCTGGTCTCTGGCCTCATGAATGTAGTCAGACCAGCTGAGTCTCATTTCTCCAATGTAGTGGAGTGTGTGCACTCCATGAAAACATCACCAATACAAAGCCGCACCTAGGTGGAGAGGCTTGACGGACCAAGATGCAAAGTGAGGGTCACACTAGCTAGCTAATCTGCAAGCTACAGAAGCAGCAGGTAAAACAGGTTGAAAACCACTGTGGTAATTAGTCAATTCCATCATCTAACGACATCTAACAACTTTTCCAGCAGACTTTAGCTACTTTTCATTGTATACAGCAGTTCCAGTTTTTCAACCTCAATTTTCACACATCAACCATACACAGTCCAAACATGTACTAGGTTTTAAGTCTTGTTCTTGGTAGCAAGAAATGCAACTAAAAATAAGCCTGCCATCTCCATTGGTTGCACGATTCTCACCTCGCAGGTCGCAGTAGTCCATTGAATCTCCTGCTGCACACCATGTGCTGCAGTGGTCTGAGTGACTCATATTTAGGGAAGAGGTCACACATACACACCATTCTTACTGCATTAATCTTTTGTTAGTGTATGAGCTCTAAATGTGGGAACATCAGGACGATGTCACAGTTGACCTGTGCATCGCTAATGAAAACTAATTGTGCCCAGGGGTTTCATGACCTTATTCAGTAACAAGCAGATAGATATGGTGTTCACTGTACAAAATAGACTGCAATTTCCACATGCTGAAACTCAGCAAGGTTGGTAAAACGCATAAGGTCACAATTACTGCAACCCTGAACGTGCAAACATCCATTTTCTTCATTCTTGAAGCCACAGAGAAAGTACTTTCCATGTCCTACATCTTTTCCCAGGATGTTCCAAGCCCTTTCTACATTTGGACTCTTGACAGAGTCACCTCTCTTTAGGCTAACCAGCTTTGACTCCAGTAAAGACAAGTTTTAACTTTTTAAAAAAAAAAAAAAAAAAAAAAAAAAAAAACCTCAACTAACCCCCAGTAAAATCCCTGAGGCACAAACTAACACAAAAACAATTTTTTGATTATCAGGGGAGGCTCAGTTTACCAGAGCTGCTGAGAGACTGTAGGGAGAATACATGTGGATGCAGACCACACACGCTTTGTCCCCAGCAGCAAAAAACAAAGCAGGAGTGCAGATGTGGGTCAGTGAGTTCTTTCCAAGACAGCAATCATCAACTTAAATGTCTGTCATCCTCCAGATCCATTGGGTTCCAGCTCCTAAACCTCCTGCCATCTTTTCAACGCTGCCTTCTTTTCCTCTTTGGTTTCGTTGTCAAGGGTTGAACATTTAAAAAAAAAAAAAAAAAAAAAGTTTTCAAATCAAAAGCTCATAAAAGCCTATTTCACTTTGACTTACTTGGTTCTTGGATAAAAACAACAACTTCTTTCACCATAACTGCAATTTTTTCCTAACATTAGCCAAGTACCTTAAGCTGCCTAAACTTAAACTCTCACAAGAGAGGTGACCCGTCACAAAATGCGTCAACCCGTTTTGTCATTTAGGTTGAAGCGCTTGTTGTCATTGAGATGATATTAAAAAGGTATGAGGTTGATTTTGTTAACATTTCATTGTAAGCTATTAATGATGCCAAGGCCATGATGTCCATGTTATTCTAAAGTCTGTAATGTTACTGCCACACTTTATACAGATTCATTCTCAGGTGGTTTCTATAGTTTTTGTGACAGACATATTTGCTGAGGCTATTTTGCAATACAATGGTAATTTCAATATCTAATGAGTATGTTAAAATTTTTTAAAGCATTTTTTTTGCCTATGAAAGGCGACAAAGGTCTCCAGCCAGAAACAGAAGATGTTGTGATTATATGGTATGCATCTTAATCATTAGGCTCCCAGCATGCCCAAAACATATGTACTGCACATTAAAATGATGTTCCTCATTGTAATAAATTCAAATAACCATTTCTTATCACATACATCATTTCATATATCTTTTGCCTCTGCAAGCTTTGATCCTTCTTTCCACCCCACCATTCTCAGACTGTTTACCAAAGGCAGCTGGTCCGGGCTAAGAGATGAACAGCATGAGTATTGAGTAACAAGACAAAACCTCAAACTCTCCATATCTCATGTAGCACTACTGAATTTGGAGGAATATCCCTCTCTCCTTTCCTCCAGGGGGTCAGGGTCTCTGATGGAGAGCATGAAAGCTGTGACTGGGTGATATTTCAGTGACTGTTTTTCTTCCTGTGTATCTGGGTAAAGCCTTTTCTTTTTTTTCTTTTTATATAAATATAAATAATCTTGTTGCATCTCCTAATGGGATCAGAGCCCCACTACAACATGTTTTTATCCCTCCTCAAACAAAACATGATGCATGGCTATATCCTGAGATGTTGTGCTGCATGTCAAACAACCTCAATGAGTAAACACAGTGTCCACGGGGAAAATTGGAGCAGCAGTTACTGAGCATAAATATGCAGACTGCTCCATAGATAGCTCCACTGGGTGTTAATGAGCGCTGTGATTCATGTACAGGATCATAGCAGCTAGGTCTGCCTTCTTAATTACAATGGAAACACCACACTTGAGTGTGAAGTCATTTGTGAAGGCAACAAAACAGCACCGTGGCAAAAAGAAAAACTGCCTGTGTTGTTGTTTGAGGAGTTATGTTTAACAATGAGGGATCAGCCAGAATTGCTAGAAAATAGAAACGTGAAGTCACTATCAACCTGCCCAGCTCCTAATCACAGGCAGACCAAACTTAGTGACTAGCTGGTGAAGAAAGATGAACTTGTCAGGTTTTAGGGAAAAACTGAATCCAAATGCAGCCAACACAAAAAGGGGGTTGGTAACATAAGGTACTACTACTTACAGAACTCAAAATGGAAGCAAAACTTGTGGAAACTCAGGCACAGGAACAAAAAGCAGGAAATCTAACAACGCAGTGAAACATCACGAATCCAAACTCAAGGAGAACAGATGGAATGACAAGGACAACAGGGAGCACAGACACTAAATACATACAAGGGAGGCACGGTTAATAGAACACAGGTGTAACACATTAGGGCAGGGCAGGCAATCATCAAGGAGGGAAACAGGACAAAGACAGGAAGTAAAATGACTACAACATACACAAGGAACCCTACTTCAAAATAAAATAGGAAACTAAACAAATATCCAAACATAAATAGTCATTTTCTTTTTTTCTTTTCTTTTTTTTACTCAGGAGTTAATGGAAACTAAAAGTATAGTGAATATTGTTTGTCAGGTAAACAGAAACATTAAGTCCAGACTCATGTTGCTCCACATTTTCTATTGTCAGTAACATTTTAGCGCTAGCAACTAATTAAAGTGCACACCTCTGCAGAGATGATTTAACTTCTTTATCTGATAAAAGCTCTTCTCAGGGCTGTGCAGGTGCCGCTGTGTCTGTGTTTGACTGACAGCCCCTCTTTCTTTCTTTTTTTAGCTTTTGTTGCACCAGTTATGGCAGGACAAATTACATCTTCTTAGTAAATTAAAGAAAGACAATATATTTGAATGACAAAATAACATTATTTCACTTCCAAATAAATGTTTAATTCATTACATATCTGAGCCTTTGTTCATGAAAATACAGTCAGGGTTTTGCTGCTGCAACCTAACTTGTATGACCAGTGGCTTATCATAGCTTATGTTAGCTGACATTACAGACATATGACTGTGTAACAACATGCTGTGAAGTTTCAGTCACTATTTCATACTTTGTTCCGTTGTCTGACAATAGAAACAGAGAAACATGTAGATGGGAACAGTTTTATTGGGAATTAGACTGTATTAAAATACTGTATATGTGAGCACAGAGTGAGAGAACCAACCAGATAAATGGTTGACACTAGGCAGAGTGCAAATAGCCTACGAGGTGTTCCAGCCATATACCAGGTTTTGATCTTGTCTTGTTAGAGCTACAAATTGGAAATGAAGTATTCATTTTCAGAGACTGTATAGCAACGGCTTTCAAATGACATTGCAGTGCCTCTTCTCACAGTCATTGTATCCTTGCCTTTATCCACCAGTAACATGTAGCATTTCATGTGCTAAACGTGTACAACTTTACTCTTTCTGGGATAAACATCCCTGTGGACTGGAAATGAAACAAACTAAATATCATCTGTTCATAGCCAAATTTACCCAGTGTGTTATCTATGGAATTACTTCTCTGCTTTTTGTGTTTCTGTGAATGAATCATACAAAGAAAACATGTGAATTCAAAGTGAGAGGTCTGAGTGTGCTGGCTCAGTTTCAGAAAGTGTGACTTTCGTTAAGACAGTGTGGCACATCAGTGTTAGTATCTCTATTTCTGAACTTCACAGTAGCCAGGATGTAAGCTGCTCAAATTGCATTTTTTATCTTGGAAATAAATCAAGAACTAAATGACTACTTGGTGAATGTTATCTGGATCAATTGTTCTTTCTTATCACTAACTGGATTTGAGTATAACACCATGTATAAGCCTTATAGTTTTAAGTACTTTATAGTTTTAATGAGTGTTAACTGTAGAAAGTTCAGTCTGTAATATAAAAGAATCTTAGTCTTCACAATTGTAATAATATGTAGCTGTAATGTGAAGTTCATTTGTTTGCTAACTAAACAATTTGCTTTAAAAAAAAAAGCAGCAGATACAGCATTTCAGGACCTTACAGTATCTTATATATCTAGATAGACCTAATAGAATATATCATCCATCCATTGTCTACCGCTTATCCTCTAGTAGGGTCGCGGGGGGGCTGGAGCCTATCCCAGCATCCTTTCGGGCGAGAGGCGGGGTACACCCTGGACAGGTCGCCAGTCCATCGCAGGGCACACAGAGACAAACAACCATTCACTCTCACATTCATACCTATGGTCAATTTGGAGTAACCAATCAGCCTAGAGAATACATCATATTAAAATTATTTATTTCAATTATCAAAATCTACCAGTACACTCTCCAAATACTATAAAAATAAAACTACAATTAATGAATCAAACTGTGGAGAATGTGTTTGAGTGTTTTGACAATTAAAAAAGTATGTGTCTGTATTAACTGAAACACCAAGTTATAAAATATATAATTTTATTCAATCTATCACAAAAACTAATAGAAAAAGTTCTGGTTATATTGTGGTTATCAGGGGCATGCAATTATTCCCAGCTGCCCACTCAAACACATTTCCCTTAATTCCCCTAATATTTTTAGAAAGATAATTTCCGCCCTGTACATGGGCATCACATATATTATGCACGATGCTGTGGAGTAGTTCATTGCCTTTTACCTTTAATCTTTGCAGCCAATTTGATAATCCTTTCACTTTATTCTATTTCCAGGAAATCTGATTCTTCACTTTTTGTTCATCCCAGATGAATATATAAACTGTTTTTCACAAGCAGAACTTTCTCACCAATAGACCCTTATTGTACACCTGGATCTACCATCAGGGTGGGTCATGAGTGGGCTCCTTAGGCCAAGAACACACTGGATGTGTGGTGTGAGTGTAGCGGCTGCGGAACGTCTTGGTCTAACATGTTAGAGCTGAAAAACTGCCTGCTTGAAACGTGCATGGCTGCGTTGTGTGGTCTACAGATTCAGCCTCTCTGCTATTTTCCCGCGTAACATGCAACTCACAGCAGAAATAGACAGAGAAAAAAAACAATTCATGTCATAGTGACATCATAGCAGCAACATTACTCAGTTCCACTATAGTTTATAAGTCTAGGCTGAATCTGAATATGATATAGACATGAGAAAATGTAAATATATTTTTTAACCATTTTAGTTTATTTTAGTGACATTTTCTGTCGAAAAAAAATCAAGAATTAATTAATAATGAAGAGAAATCAAACATTCCAATAACCTGCAAAACTCTATGTAGAGATAGAGCTGCAGCAGCAGAGACACAACCGCCACGCTCACGCCATGCATCCAGTGTGTTCCCAGCATTACACATGCAAAGTCAACTGTGGACTAGTTATTCTTTACTGCTCCAGATGGTCAAGCTGAAATAAAAGTAAGTAGTTAAGTTTAGCGACACACTGAAGACTTCACACTCTATTCATCATAAACATACCACAACATTTTGTTACTTGCATTCTTTTTGAGATTTTTTTGTTGCTATGATTGAAGGAGTAAATCTGCACATGAAATCTAATTTCCTGTTAGCATGGGATGTTAGTGTCATCAGCATGACAATGATGAATGTTAAAGGGCAACATTACAAGTTCTCAGTGAGTCACATTTAACAAACATGCAGTATATTAACAATTGAAGAACCATTCCAGTATACTTTGCGATTATGTTATATATATTATGCAATTGCTTCAACACCAGTGCATAATTGAACAACTGAAACCTCTTTTCAGACATTGGTATAGAAGAGGCTGCATCTGACGTTTTGCAAAGCAAACGGCCAGGTATGCACAGTTGAAAAAATATGTTAATATGATAAGTTAGTTGAGCCTTGAAATTCGAAGTTTGACATTCAACCAAGAGCAACACCACAAATGCATTTGAGCAGATACCATTTGAACAATTTTCGCATCACTCTGTTCTCTATAAGCACATACTGTTCACCTCGCTTTCAAGTTTGGTTAAGATGTCAACCATGGACCTCTCTTCCTCATTTCCTGTCATCTCTCCAATGTTTGCAATAAAGACACAAAAGTGCCCAAAAATACATGCAGGAGGCTGGAATTTGCATCCTGTCACACACCCATAGTTAACATTTATCTTTTTTTTATTAATCATAACTTAACCTTTCAGTACCACTGAACGAAAAAACGTTTTTGCAGAATCATTCAAAAAAGGATAAAAGTGTGTTTTAATGACTAACATACTGACATCCTAAGATGAGATTTATAAATTCTGCATGAGCCTTAGAGAAAAAGCACCTGAATGCGTGTCACAGATGTTGTTTTCACCAATATATGTAAATCGAATGTCTTTTTTAAAGACTAGATAGTCTAAATTATAGCTCTAACAGGACATCTTTTTAAAGCCATTTTATCAAAGATTAAAATTTCATGACATGATTTTTTTATTTTAGCCTTCTCACCTATTTCTACCTTTTATCTGTTTGGGCCTCAACGGCTTTTGTGCTTGTTCTGTGTTACACAAGACTCATATTTGAACACAGGAAGTCATCTGCCCATGATGAACATTACCAGCTGATTCTGGATGTTAGCTCAGTATGGGTATGAGTCATTAGTGTTCATCAGCCCAGAAATACAGAGCTGTTTTCCACTTCCTTCATCCCTTAAATGTCTATTGTAAGCTTTTTATTTTGAAATGTCCAGTGTCCTCTTCACACAGGATGTACTGTGACAGCAGCACAAGGGGGATCAAAGATGCTCTGAAGGCAAACGCTGTCCCTGTTTCTCACACTCACAATGACACACACAGCTTTGTGTGTAACACTGATATAAAAACTTAAAGATAGCTAAGCACGTATCTGCCTGCAGGAGAACAGCTGACTGCTTTGTCCTGATTCTCTGACAGAAGCTGCAGTGTGCGTGGCAGATGTGCCAGTCTGACAGTAAGGAATATGAAAACAGACAGAAAAAGAAGTTTCACGAAAGGGAAGTTGTGAAAGTTATTTATATTTTTGTGTCTGCGCTCAAAGGATGAATTGCATTTCATGCTTTTTGGCTTAAAATTGGATAAATCAGAATAGCACTATATCTTTCCTGACAGACGTCCCTGGATTTGACGTGGCAGGACATCACACATACACATACACACACACACAAACACATTCTCCTCTCTGCTGCTGAGGTGATGCGACACTTGGAAACATTTCAAACCAAAGCCTTCACTGTCACTCTAATTAAAACATGAAAACACTGTTTAGAAATCTCCAAAGCCTTTTTTGGCAAGCCTAAATATAAATAGCTCCACTTGTAATGTTGAACCCCTCTGCTTTAGTGTCATTTTTGGAAAGCAGTGATGAATTAGTATGACTAGATAATGTAACAATTAATGCACATACATAGATTAAACATTTTACATTACATTACCATCACATTACATTTTGTATTTGTTGTTTTATTTTTATTTATTTATTTGTTGTTTTTTTTTTTTTTTTAGCGATGCGAGTTTACATAATAGACATGATAGTAACATGGAATGTGGGAAGAAACCAGAGCACCTGGTGGTTTCCTGTGATGTAAAAAAAAGCCCCCCCACCCTTTAACAAACTCATTGGTTTGTTTCAGTCATGAATGTTTTTGTATGACCTGTCTTCTTGGACAGCACCCGAGACGTGCTGGAGATGGGTGGGAGGATTGATTTGCACTTAACAATGCAATTGGTGGTTTTGGGAGTTTGGTGTGATTTCTCCTCAGACTGAAGCGCAACTTTTCTGGTCACGGTGGGAGTCTTGGTGTGCACGACTTTAGTGGCAGACTCCAGTCTGAAAGTTTTTGTCTGTCCTGTCTTTGTCTTTTCAGACTGCTCCTGACACTTACTGAAGTTGGGTGGGAGAAGTGATTTGCACTTGATAATGCAATTGGTGCTTTGGGGAGTTTGGTCAGATTTCTCCTCAGATTGAAACGCAACCATTTCGGTCAAGGTGGGAGCCTTGGTGCGCACAGCTTTAGCATCAGACTCCAGTTTGAAAGTTTCTGTCTGACCTGTCTTTGTCTTGTCAGACTGCATCTGAGAGTTGCTGGAGATGGATGGGAGATGGGTATGACTTGATTTGCCTTTGACATAAGAACGGAGCTCTGTGGTTGTGGGAGTTAGGATTGTTTTCTGTTCAGGCGTCAGCATAACCATTTTTCTGAAGATGGAAACCTCAGTTTGGGCAGATTCAGCTTCAGATATGGAAGCTAAGTCTGTTGAGTCTTGTTGGAGTTCACAGGAGGTGACTGAGAGGCAGATATTTGATTTGGTGCTTTGCACCTGGGTCTGGTCGTGTTTCTTCTGAGTGCTTGGCTGCTTTTGTACCACTTTGGGCTTGACTTGGAGCTGGGTGTCAGCAGATTTGTCCACTCCAGTCTTCGTCAAGGCCTCCATGTTCTTCATTTTGTTTTTCAGGTACAACTTTTTGGTGTTTGCCACCTTGCCAACCAATACCTCATTCTCTTTCTTGTACTCTTCATATTTTATTTGGAGCATGTTTACCTGGGCTATTAAAGCCTTGATTTTATTACTTTGCTCTCTGATTATCCACTTATACCTCGGGATCTCGTCTGATCTGTCTGGAAGCACCTGCTGTGACATACTTTTCTTCAGCTCCTCATACTGCTTCTCCTTTTCAGCTATTATGCGATCCTTACTCCTCAACAGTCTGTCCTTTTGGTTCAGCTTTTTGGTTTTGGTCTCCAGACTATCTCTGAGGTCTGGATCCTCCATGCACCCCTTGACTACATTTTGCTTCTTGTCGACGATGATATTTAAAACTATAGGCTTATCTTTTGAAAGACAGTCTTCTTTGGCTTTGATTGCCTGTTCCAGTTGTCCCTCAAGCTCAGAACATCGTCTCTTTTCTGAAAGCAATGCTTTCTTGCTTTGGGCGAGTTCTACTCTCTGGTATTTTGCAGTGAGTTCGTTGTTTTCCAGAATGCTTTTATCGCTCTGAAGTTTCTCCACCTCCATCTCAAGGACATGGATTTTCTGCTGTAAGCTGCTCCCTTGCTGACTCAGTGTCGCTTCCAGGTTCTTGCTCATCTCTCTCAACTGTGCGCATTTTTCTTTGTAGTACGGCAGCTGTTCACTCAGGATGTCTTTTTGTTTCATCACCAGCTGCAGTTGGTCCTCCCGTTCAAAGAAACATTGTTGGTCAGCCTTCCAGGTTTCACTAAATGCTGTTACTATCTGGTGCTGCTTTCTCAGTTGACATAGTTCCTTCTTGAGGACCTTATTTTCTTCCTCATTGGACTTGTATAAAGTGACTTGCTCTTTAAGCTTAATATTCTCTGCTCTAATCATTTTCATGTCATTTAGTTGCCAGTTGAGATATTTAATCAAATGTTCTTGCCGTTCTAGCCGAGGATACTCTCTTAGGGCTGCAAATGTAGCTTCATTCATTTTGTTAAGCTTTTCTTCATTCGTTTTATCCATCTTGACCTTTTCAGACGATTGATTCTTCTGTGTGTCCATCTGAGTGCTTGGATTTTTAAGTTTAAGCTGTGTGCTGCTAACAACTGAGAAGATATTCAAATCACTCATCACAGTGTAGTGTTCATTCAAAAAAGTGTTGGAAGCCAGATGGGTTCTATATACTAACAAAGCAACATTCACTGATGACATCATGATGGCTTTGAACCTGCCTTTGATCTATGTTCATTTTGTGATGTCACTGATGGAATCACATCATTAATTATGGCTTTGATCTGGATTATCAATGTATGTCAGGGTTCAGGGTTGGGAAGTAATGAAATACATTTAATTGAGTGTACTTAGTATATTATTGTACTTTTTTTGTAAACTTATGTCAAATATATAATATTTGAAATGTTAAATAAAGATTAAAAAAATGTAAATAGCAATGACTGTCTTTTTGTTGATTCAATTGTGTATTTTATAGATGGATAGATAATTTACTTATCCCACGGGAAATTCATGTGTCCATTAGCTCATTGTTGATAATAATAATAAAAACTGTTAATAATAAGTAAACAATAATAATTAGATTAGTCCACATCCTTTGGCTGAGGTGTTGTATAGCCTGATGGCAGTGGGAACAAAGGATCTCCTGAACTGCAGTGCAGTGAGATGAGATGTTTGCTGCACCTGTAGCTGCTTCTTTGTCCTGCCAGAATGTTGTGGAGAGGATGGTTGGTATTGTCCAAGATGGCCTCCATCTTACATTGCATAAGTCCTGAGTGAGTCCAGACTCCTGCCAAGCACAGACCCAGCCTTTTTGACCAGCTTATCCAGTCTCTTTGTGTTCATGTCGGGGTTCCAGGCTACCAAGAGCCCCATAAAATCCCTCAGAAGAGAAAAGATACGCAGGTCCTGGCTTTTGTACAGTGAAAAAAAGGACTGTGTTATGTGTTTTTGTTGCTGCTTGTTTGGAAATTGAAAAAAGAGTACTCAGCTAAGTGGGTGTAGCGTTAACGCCATAATTTAGAATTTACTCTCATTGAAATGGGGCGCCAGTCCTCTGGGAGGACAACAATGAATTACTTCACTGCCAAATTTATCAATCTCATATCGGAAGCCATGACTTCTCAATTCAATGGATCTCCAGTCTCTACATCAAAAGAATACAACAGGACAAATACTGGGTGTAAATAAAGGAGTTTATTAACTAAACTACTCTCTACAGAGTAAATGCAAGGTGTAATAATCATAAAGATGGAAATAACAATGAAATGAGCAGCGTGATGAGTTGGCAATGGTGGGAGAGAATATGTTATGGCTGTACACTATGGCTATACAGCTAATGATACTACTTCTACAAATTAGGTTTGATGATTAAATATTGCTATATTTCGACATCAACCCAGTCATGAGCAGAGTGTTAAGACCGGCCTACTGTGAGTTGCACCCAGGTGGCTGTGGTTACCGTGGTAACCCTGGAGACGCGGGATCTAGGTGGATTCTCCTGGAGGCCGTGTCCCGTTATCAAGATGACGGATTCTGCCGGTGTCTCAGCGGTTCAGCTCTGGTGGAGTTTGCCAGGAGACTTTCTGTCTCGGGCACTCTTGATTTGTGCTCGGCTTCTCTGCAGGCGATCGTGCAGATGGTATATGCCGGCGTCTCTTGTGGGTTGATGTGAAATAAATTCTAATGCTCTTCACTTTGGCTGGATAACTTTAGAAGAGACTGGCGTTGACCAGATGACTGAAGTTGTCAAAAATGTTCGGAAGGGAAAACTTGATGATTTAAAAGTTACAAAATTACTCTGAGGCACTTCTGTTGTTTTGGTTCAGTTGGTCTTGATTTGGCTTCTAAAAATAAAAGATTGCGCATGTAGACAAACATGATGTTACTTGGAGCTTGTGGCAAAGAAAAATAAAAGACAAGTGTGAAAAAAGTGCAAAAATGACTAAGAGCCATGAGTTTGTGACTAGCAGCTTAGAGCTAAGAGTTTACATGGCTACAGAGCCGGGCTTTGAGCCAGTGTTGTGCCAAAAAGTGACTGCCGGCCAAAAAGTGATATCCATCCGTGGGAGCGCGCGCAGCCTGTTAAAGCTGAAAAGCGCAGTTTCTATGCCTCTACAGCTGATTTCATCTGGATCAAACAGCCATTACGAACAAATACACTAACCCTATGTCCGAGCTAATAGTGATGTTATGTATGTGTGAGACGATAACATTTATTTCAACAGAATTTGCGGCCTTAAACGTGTCTGCTGTTTATAGTGTAATCAGGCATGATATTAACGTGATTACAGTCAATAATGTTATTTTTATGTTTGTGTGTTTGATATGTCTGATATCCTTGTTAAATAGACTGTAAGTAACATGATGTATGTCTGACTTATGTATGCAATAAAGACATTTGGGACTGAAAGGGTTTTCTGCCCCAAAATTACTTGAAATCACTCACCACAATTATGATTTGAAGATTATTCCTTAACCAGTACTCTTTACCTGTTGAAAACTCTGTAAAGGGCCAATGTAACGCATAAAATACAGTTTTTTACTTGCCAAAAATTGATTCCAGCTCCTAATGTTGGACTGAAAGGGATTTTCTGCCACAAAATGTCTTCATGTAACTCACCAGAGTTATATTTAGAAGATTGTTCATTAACCAGTACTCTTTACCTGTTGAAAACTCTGTAAAGGGCCAATGCAACACATACAATGCAGTTTTTTACTTGCCAAAAATTGATTCCAGCTCCCAATGTTGGACTGAAAGGGATTTTCTGCGTCAAAATGTCTTCATGTAACTCACCAGAGTTATAATAAGAAGATTATACCTTAACGAGTACTTTTCACTAGTTCAAAACTCTGTAAAGGGCCAGTGCAACGCATAGCTTACCCAGTAATGGAAATGAATGAGGAAATTTAAAGACAAGACCTTGTTGAATGTCTTCATTAAAACAATGTTCCTACCTTATGACCATAGAAATTGCACTTTATAAGAAATAAGCCACTTCATAAGTTTTGTCACAAAATTAAATTATTTTACACATACATACATAAATACATACATACATACATACATACATACATAACCACAACTATCATAAAATGTGTGAACATCATGCGAACAAGATACAACAATATACATTCCAGATACATGCCAGTTGCTACAGTTGCCAGTGGCATGCTACACAAATAAATTTCCTTCTGCCTTTTTGTTGTTTCTTGACCCAGCTCCTGTGGAACCACCGTGGGCATATCTCACAGCCAATCTGAATTTGACAACAGGAAAACAAAGAATTATGATTAAATTGTTATACAATTATAATTTTAAACACTAAAATAAATTTTGTTTTGTGCCTTCATGTCTTATGGAATTTGAAATAATGTTTAGGTTTAGGTTTTTAATAAATCTAAGCCGGACTTAAGAAGGACAAGGAAAACATAAGCAGTTACCCAATGAGTGTCCCCATCCAGCTCCCCACAGAGATGACACAGGTCAGTCAAGTCGTCTGCCAAAACAAGGAACAAGGAAAATTTCCTTTAACTGTGAGCAATGTTTGTCAGAGTAAATGATGCCTAATAATTTAACTATAAAAAGGAAGAAAAATAAACACCTGTATTCTCCAGAAGAGAGACAGCAATGTTCTCTCTTATGGTGTTTACACCAGAAGTTGAATTGTCAAATTCTAGAGGGGATCCACCCAAAATGCACTCAGCAAAAGTGAATAAGAGGTGCAACAATGGATTTATTATGGGAAGGAACAGTAATCTTACAAGAAGTGTTTGAAAGGTATTGAACCACCCAATGCCCAAAATTAACAGTAGCATTAGTCTTTGTGTAATTTTAATTAATTAAAGCAACCCAATGTAACATGGAATGTCCGAATATTCTTAACTATTTTACATTCTGAATTTCCTCTGTATAGACACGTCAAATAACCTGACTTTTGAGTAATACTCTTAGCTGTACTTTAACTTTGACAAAAAGGAGCATTGCACTTGTTCTGTGCAAATTTTTCATGAATTTATTTTCTAAAGCCTTTGCATCCATGCATGGTTATCAAACATGCTTTTGTGTAACGTCAAAACTTTAAGGCTAAATTCAGAGTTAGTTTTAGACCATCTAATAAATGATGGAGTTAATGTGATTGACATTAGCTTCTATTAATTCATGTTACAACTTTCAGATGTCTCATAAATGTTTCTAGATTGTCTACATGTAATCATAATAGCCAGTGTGGAGATTACCAATTAAATGTGTTATTTTGATGATCCAAGAGCTGTAACTTGCTGCTGTAGATTCAATATTACTTTAATTCCAATCCTAACATTATGCTTAATCATGCTATAATAAGATACCTTCAATGCATAGGCCCCACAGGATGTTGCATCATGTTGAAGTGGGTGAGGCTTTGTTTCACACGCCCATCTCGAAGGATTTAGCCCCATGTCTCATGAGTGACCTAAAAAGACAAATACATATAATCTATATATGCAGTATAAATTGGTCCAACCTTACTTTAACAGTCTTTTAATAAATTAAATATTTAGATATTTAGATATGGTGTATCTTTTCTTACAGTGTAGACTTCACCCTCACATTATCATCAGTATTTGCAGCCTCTTATCTAAGTCAATCAAATTAACATAAAACAATGTGTATGTGTATTCAACAGGAACCCATGATCTGTCATGACATTTTGGACACTGATGGCAGAAACCACAGATCCTAATCAAAATAAAAAAATTAATAATATAAATGTAATTTCCATGTGGTAATGCAGAAAGTGTGAAGAAACCACAGAAACAATGCAAACACACATTTTAGTAAAAACTATTAAATCAAACTAGAATGCTTGTGAATTGCACAGCACCTGTTTGAACACAAAAATCAGAACTGAAAACAGTTTTTGGCATGCAAGCCAAACGATCATTTTTGACATTGCTGACCTTCAACAACAAAACCTGTCGACAACTTTACTCCAGCTCATTTCTCAAGGCCTGTAACTTAGGTATGAGCTGCTTTCTCCCATCACCAAGATTTAAGAGGACAATCTGGATGAACTCAAAGAAGCCACTTAGCTTCTCAGAGGGCTCAAATGCAGAGCATAGATCAGTCCAAACAAAATCACCAGTGAATCTGTCCAAAATCTGTGAGACATTACAACCTGATCCTCGAGGACGATTGACACGTGGTGAGTTTCAAAGGGAACTCCTGCAGGCACCTCTTCTTCATTGACCACTGCCACCAGAACCACTGCTCCCTCCTGTGTTGCCTCCAACTCATCCTGAAAAAGAAATACATGTTCAGTGTATGTGAGTGTAATTTTACAAATAATCAAACTTATAAAAAGACTAATGATGAAAAAGAAAACATTACACCATCGCTTCCAGATTTTTACATGCAAGTCGAAGCAATGTGTAAGCTTAAGCAAATAAATGCTCTGCCATAATTCCATGTATTAGTTCAGCAATATGGTGTTTCACTGTACTAACATCTTATGCCAAGCTAAATTCAAGATTATTTATGAAGATTATTACCCTCAATTTGTCCTTCCATATAATGAGGGGGGAGTTCTAGTCTGTCTTCTCTTGTTATCAAGGTTTAGCTCAGAATATCTTAAGTGATCAGGTTACAGATAAGGTTTCTCTTTTTTAACTGTTTCAAGACATAATCAAAGTAACCCCGATCATGTCAAACCCCTTTGATATTTGTGAGGATCTGGACTTATTGTAGAAGCTTTCTTAGTTTAGATGAGTACAAACAAAATACACAATAACTATCAAATCAACTACACGGACAGAAAACGAAAGAGAGATTAGTAGGGAGTCTATGATGCTCAGTTATTTTACAAACTTTTAACTTGTGTTTCAAATTTGGGAGCAGATAATCTGTTAATTTAATCTTTATGTGCGTGATGAGACCTGATTTTTAAGCACATTTTTAAAATGTGTGTAACCTGAACCTCACTTAAAGGATAGCCTTGAAAAAACCTTAACCAATCCTAATACTAATCCTAAAATCCCCTATTGGTTAGGAAGGGATCTCTTTAGAGCCAGTATGGACATGAGGAATGATCACAGACATCAACAACTCTTTACATGGACACATGGACATGTGAGCATTGCATTAAGATAGACCTGAAAACATGCAAGCCAATGACTGAATAATTAATTGTACTGTAATGGATTTTTACAGCCTAAAATGAAATACTTGACATATTTTTGGAAAATTATTATCTTTTGTAAAACATTTTTTACATGGCATTTTGAATACTTGAGAAAATATTGTTACATATCAACAGAGATTACCTAATTTCTTACTTAATGAATATCATGTTGCAATGGAATTACTTTTTTTCCCCACCAGAGGCACTAGCCTTTACTATCCTTTAAATATCAAAAGATAAAATGTAACGGGAGGATGAAAACATATGATCAGACTTAATGACGGAAAGAACATAAACACTAATAGCTAGATATGTCGATATTGTTCATGCTGTGCCCTCAAGAAGTACTCATGTGGTTCTCCTTGAGTATCACTGTAGTTGTTCTTCATTTGCTAGAATTCTTCATCAATTTTGGTGTAACTCTCTTACATCTAATTTAATGTAATTTATTCAATGAGTATCTCCTCATTTGTAGTTTTATAACTTTACCATTTGATACAACCATATAAAGTATATAATTAACTTATAAAATATAGAAGCAGTATATCTCTGCCTGACTGTAAATTATATAGTTTTGATGAACAACAGCCTGCCTTAATGAAAAAGAACCCACAATACAAGTAGAGGGCTAAATCAGTATATAAACCTCTAACTATTTCATTCATTCCTTTGTCCCATCTCAGTCTTATTGTTTACTTAAGGCTACTTCACAATAAAGACAAGCACCATCTCCACACCAGTCTTGCAATTAATACAACAATGTTATAACATTCAACAGTCAACATTCAGTTAAGCAAGGGGAACACAGCATTTTCAAGGCTAGATAATGTGACACCTACTACACAGCAAAAATGAAGCAATGTAGCGAAGGCAGCCAACAGGGCACCCAGTAGAAGGTAGATGGCCATTTTTATATTCATCAGTGATTTCTCTTTGCAAAATAGATGAAGGCATTGAGCTATGGATATGGGAAAAGGAGAACACAAAAATACCTTGCAAGTTTTGAAGAGCTCTGATGAATCCTCCTTTGAATACAGCAGTAGGCCGGCCAAGGCTGCTGTTCTAGCTGCACTGATGTTGTTCTTGTCCTGTTGCACAAACAAAGACAAGGTATGCATAGGGGGATGTCAGGGTCCACTGTTCACATTCAACATCAATGTAATGTATTAAAAATAATTTTACCTGTTCCTCATATGCCATCAAAATTTCTTCCATCTTCTCACCAAAACTTCCAGTCTTCCTCTTTTTGTAGAGCTTTAGCAGGTGAGGTGTATATTTGTCAAGTGCAGCAAAGAAGGAAAATGGTAGATTTTGATTGGTGGTCCTGTGGAATTCACTGTAGAGCTGCATGGAAAACAAAAGCAATGTAAGATTGTAAAACTGGATTTTTCAGACATTTTCAGACTAATAGACATACCATATTAAACAACTCAATTTTAAGCTCTTTATCCAGATCAAGCACTCCTACAATGGTGACTTTGACAATATGTGTGTCTTGTCAACGTTTTAAGTTTTTACTCACTTGGGCTTCACAAAAGAGTGCAGAGTGCCATCTGTCTTTTAGTTTGGCAATGGGAGGAGCTGAATTCACAATTTCTTCACGCCTGAGTGCAATGGTGTGCTGCATATATTGATGGATGAGAATCATGTCTCTTTCTATCGATGTCCTCTTGAACTGCTCAACCATCTCAAGCCTCTTGGTCTCCAGTGTGTCCTTAGTTTCTCCATGGGGATAATTGGGAAGGAAGTTGACTTCCCCTCTTCTAGGTCTTTTGATATTGGCCCTGGATGCTGCAGCGTCTGGATTGGTCCTGCTACACTTTCCTTCATTCACAGCCACATCCTTTATGCCAGCCCTGCTCAGTTTGGTCCTGTAGTTGCCCATCTTGAAGCACAGGCTGTTCTGCCAACCCTCATACCCTGTTTTGTTTTCAGACAGGGGTGTTTGCTCACCAGAGCCTCTGCAGCCTGGCCAATCTGTTTGGTGCTAGGATATGCTTTATGCTTATATATTTCAGCAGCCAATACATCCAGTATGTTGATCCCTGGTCAACCAGACAGTTTTCCCCTCTCTCACAAATGCAGAGTTGCCCTCTCTTAGAGCATACTCCACCTCGTATGAGAATGTTGGAACAACAAAGATCTCTGGCCATCGGCAAAGACACTGGTGAATCTGTGTTATCAGACAATAACACTGTCATTGGTGCTGGTTGAACTCAGCTCTAACTCAACAAATCTAACTATCTTAATGGTTGTCTTGAATGGTAGGTCCTCTATGTTAATTAAATTGCATAGGGCATTTACAAACTCTGGGTCTTGAAACTGAAGGCGAAAGTCATAGGCCAGGTTCAGCTTATTTTTCACCTCAAATATGAGGGCATTTACAGTCTCTGGAGGGGAGGACAAAATAAGCCTCTCAGCATTGACATCATCAAGGACGACCCTTAGTTTCAGAACATCAGTCGCTTCCATTTACACTATGTTAGGGAAACCTGTAACATAAAAGACAAAGCTACTCCAGGTGATGGCTCTGTTTTTCACTGATGCACACAAAGCACATGCACCTATAACACCTGGGTCATAGCAGAAAATGGACATTACCTTTAAATATATTGTCCAGTGTGCCCAGGGTGGGGATCACTAGTGCTCATAGAAAGCTCCAGACCGATCTTTAGCCTCCCTCAGGTCACCGGGAAAAAGACTGAGGATGGCTGCTTGGTGTAGTGCTGCTCTTTTACTCAGACACTGGAATGAAATGTTTAGTTGTGAGAATTAGCTTACTTGAAACTTTGTAGGCAAACTGTGGCATTTGGTAAGTTAGCTGACACACAGATTTCACCGTATGGTGCTTGCTTTTATGATCTGTTAGCTCATACGACCGCAAATGCTCAACATACCAGGTCTCATAGTCATTAGTGCCACGGGTGCTCAGCTCCGAGGCACTCCTCTACAGCTAGAATAGCTGAGAGGAGTGCCTCGGGCTTATTATTATTCTTCCGCCAAATTTTGGCGCGTAACTCGTCCCGCAGCTTTGAGAAAACCCCGGTAATATATACATCAAAACGTGCGTCTTGATCCCGAAAGAGGTGCTATGACTTTTGGTGTCAAAATTCCAATTTTTCCCAAAGTTATTCCCAAAATACTGGGAATAAATAATGCATTAAGAATGCATTGGAATTTTCTTCAAAAACCCACAAAATTTCACCTTTTTTCTACAAAATTTCACCTTTTTTCTGAGTCACCCAGCTCTCTCATACCTGCACGTAGAAATGTGATTCAAACTATAAAACGGAGGAAAACTTCTGCTCTCTCCAAAACACAGCAACTGTTTTTACATAACATGTAAACTTTTCAAACTATGAGCACTCAAAGGAGGAGTGGAAATCACTTTTTCTTCAAAGTTAGAGTGACAGCGTCAGTTGGCTAGAGTGCGTGAAGCAGTAAAAAATAACCTTTATTTTTATTTTTAACTCGAGCTCACGGCCAAACCGTAAAAAGGAGACAAATAATTCTTTCTGAAAATGTAGACATAGTTGTTGGGATTCATAAAATGTAACTTTGACAGGCAGGGTCTGCACAAAATTTAAACGGGGGTGCCGAGTCCGGCAGCAATACCTGTCTCACTCTCATTGACACCTAATGTAATCGTTTTTTTTTTTCAAAAGAATCTCACTCTGTCTTCGCACTGAGCTTACTCACTCATTTTAAGGAATATCTGAATAAAATAGAGACTGTAAGAAACTTCTGGCTTCAGTGTCTGTCACGGTGTTTTCGGTTTTTGAAAAGAAGTAACGGTTTTCTCATAATTTGCAATTGTTTTAAGCCATGTAGAAGCCAAATTCTGGGCAGATTTTCACATTGCCATGGCAACGGCAGCTCCTGACCTGTGTGCGTGTGTGCGTGCCTAGCAACCAGATAACCAACTCTCCAAGCTCCGCTAGCTTTACATTAGCCGCATGTTAGGTCTTAAATTACATTTAGTTAGGTCTTAAATATGTAAGTCCATTTACTGCTTCCTTTGTTGCTTTTCTTTTTGTTTTGTTAAATGAGTGAATGAAGTTGTGACGGTCTCCGCTGAGACAGAGGAGAGGAGAAGCTACTAGCCCTCTCTCGCTGTCACTTCTAGTCGCGTTGCTCTCCTCCCCAGTAATGTTAAATTTAGCACCGAAAAAAACATAATAGTGGTAATTTAAATAGCGGTTCATGGGATTTATTAACCCTCAGGGGTCCCTCTGTCCTTTTTTGGACATTTTCTTCACTTTTCTTTTTTGATTTGCTGATCATTTTGGCTGTGTTACAGCTGAAGGTATGGATTTCTGCAAGAAAGTGTCTTTTTTGACATATTTTTAAAATCTAATGTCAGTTACTGTTACAGGTCTATTATACACTGGTAACACATTTTGTACCCTCTGGGGTTCCTCGCGTCCAAAAAAGGACACACAAAGAAAATGCTATAAAATCATCATATATCAATATTTTTTCTGCTTTTTTTGCATACATCTCTTAAACCACTTCAGTTCTGCTCAAACCTACCAAATGTTTATTAGTTTTCAGGATTTTAACCCTTTAAATGCCAGTTTGAAGACATGTTGCCTCTTGTTTTATTAAAAAAAACAACACAGAATATGAGATATTTCCCACATAATACATGATGGAGGGATGTGACATTGTTTTATATCAGAGTCTTTTATATCAAGACATTTCTCAAAACCAGAATATGATCAGGGTGACTTTTGAACACTGGAAAAAAATCATGTACTCATCCCGGCAGTAGCCCCCGTGGCACTCAAAATTTCCCTGGAATTTTCTAGTATTAATTACATTTGCAGAAAATTACGTATTACGTTTGTATTAGGCAACTGCTATTACGTTTGTGGGATTATTACATTCAAAGATGCAGATTTGTGTTACGTTTGTGCTTAATTATGTTTGTGGGCGGTTATTACGTTAGCGGGTGTTACAGTACCACAAGATGAAATGCTCGTTGTCTGTCATCCTGGAGAGAGTTAATCTTAGCTGATGAAGACATTTCAATATAAGAGCCTCAAAAGCATTAAGGGTCACTTCCCGTTTAGTCGTTAGCCTGAAATCTGATTTATGGATTAAAGCTACACCCCCATCTTGCTTAGTGGCTCGAGCAGCATGTGCATTAGTATAATCAGGTGGGGAAGCCTCAAAAAGAGGAAGGATTACATTTTAAGTTTAAGCCATGTTTCACAGCTTTTGCTCAAGAATCAAGTCATTTATTAGTAATGCTTTGCTGGACAGTGATCTAATATTCAGGAAACCAAATCTGAATTTGACTAGTTAATGTAACAATTAATGCACAGACATAGAGTAATATATTTAAACATATTTATTTAAATATGGTTATGTGGGAAGAAACCAGAGCACCTGGAGGAAACCCACGCCCCTTAATTATATCAATCCATGGATAGCCTTGAAAACCGCAATGATTTTCAAGGCCATCCCTAGATTGCTTTTATTCCCCTTATTTTGGACATTTCCTGTGATGTAATAAAGTCAGGGGGGTCTTTTTTACATCATCCTTTAACAAACTCATTCGTTTATTTCAGTCAGGAAGGTTTTTGTCTGACCTACTTTTGTCTTCTCGGACAGGAACTGAGATTTGCTAGAGGTGGGTGGGAGAAGTATTTTGCGCTTAATGCGCCGGGTGGTTTTGGGAGTTTGGTCTGATTTCTCCTCAGACTGAAGCGCAACGTTTTTGGTCAAGGTGGGAGTCTTGGTGGGCATGGCTCTAGTGGTAGACTCCAGTCTGAAAGTTTTTATCTGACCTGTCTCTGTCATTTCAGACTGATCCTGATACTTGCTGAAGATGGGTGGGAGAAATATTTTGTGCTTAATGCGCTGGGTGGTTTTGGGAGTTTGGTCTGATTTCTCCTCAGACTGAAGCGCAACCTTTTTGGTCAAGGTGGGAGTCTTGGTGGGCACAGCTTTAGTGGCAGACTCCAGTCTGAAAGTTTTTGTCAGACCTGTCTTTGTCTTTTCAGACTGCTCCTCAGACTTGCTGGAGATGGCTGGGAGAAGTACTTTGCGCTTAATGCGCTGGGTGGTTGTGGGAGTTTGGTCTGATTTCTCCTCAGACTGAAGCGCAAGCTTTCTGGTCAAGGTGGGAGGCTTGGTGTGCATGGCTCTCGTGGCAGACTCCAGTCTGAAAGTTTTTGGCTGACCTGTCTTTGTCTTTTCAGACTCCTCCTGAGACTTGCTGGAGATGGGTGGGAGAAGTACTTTGCGCTTAATGCGCTGGGTGGTTGTGGGAGTTTGGTCTGATTTCTCCTCAGACTGCAGCGCAAACTTTCTGGTCAAGGTGGGAGGCTTGGTGTGCATGGCTCTCGTGGCAGACTCCAGTCTGAAAGTTTTTGGCTGACCTGTCTTTGTCTTTTCAGACTCCTCCTGACACTTGCTGAAGATGGGTGGGAGAAGTGATTTGCGCGTCATAATACAATGGGTGGTTTTGGGAGTTTGGTGTGATTTCTCCTCAGACTGAAGCGCAAACTTTCTGGTCAAGGTGGGAGTCTTGGTGTGCATGGCTCTAGTGGCAGACTCCAGTCTGAAAGTTTTTGTCTGACCTGTCTTTGTCTTTTCAGACTGCATCTGAGACTTGCTGGAGATGGGTGGGAGAGGTGATTTGCGCTTCATAATGCAATTGGTGGTTTGGGGAGTTTGGTCAGATTTCTCCTCAGATTGAAACGCAACCATTTCGGTCAAGGTGGGAGTCTTGGTACGCACAGCTTTAGCATCAGACTCCAGTTTGAAAGTTTCTGTCTGACCTGTCTTTGTCTTGTCAGACTGCATCTGAGAGTTGCTGGAGATGGATGGGAGATGGGTATGACTTGATTTGCCTTTGACATAAGAACGGAGCTCTGTGGTTGTGGGAGTTAGGATTGTTTTCTGTTCAGGCGTCAACATAACCATTTTTCCGAAGATGGAAACCTCAGTTTGGGCAGATTCAGCTTCAGATATGGAAGCTAAGTCTGTTGAGTCTTGTTGGAGTTCACAGGAGGTGACTGAGAGGCAGATATTTGATTTGGTGCTTTGCACCTGGGTCTGGTCGTGTTTCTTCTGAGTGCTTGGCTGCTTTTGTACCACTTTGGGCTTGACTTGGAGCTGGGTGTCAGCAGATTTGTCCACTCCAGTCTTCGTCAAGGCCTCCATGTTCTTCATTTTGTTTTTCAGGTACAACTTTTTGGTGTCTGCCACCTTGCCAACCAATACCTCATTCTCTTTCTTGTACTCTTCATATTTTATTTGGAGCATGTTTACCTGGGCTATTAAAGCCTTGATTTTATTACTTTGCTCTCTGATTATCCACTTATACCTCGGGATCTCGTCTGATCTGTCTGGAAGCACCTGCTGTGACATACTTTTCTTCAGCTCCTCATACTGCTTCTCCTTTTCAGCTATTATGCGATCCTTACTCCTCAACAGTCTGTCCTTTTGGTTCAGCTTTTTGGTTTTGGTCTCCAGACTATCTCTGAGGTCTGGATCCTCCATGCACCCCTTGACTACATTTTGCTTCTTGTCGACGATGATATTTAAAACTATAGGCTTATCTTTTGAAAGACAGTCTTCTTTGGCTTTGATTGCCTGTTCCAGTTGTCCCTCAAGCTCAGAACATCGTCTCTTTTCTGAAAGCAATGCTTTATTGCTTTGGGCAAGTTCTACTCTCTGGTATTTTGCAGTGAGTTCGTTGTTTTCCAGAATGCTTTTATCGCTCTGAAGTTTCTCCACCTCCATCTCAAGGACATGGATTTTCTGCTGTAAGTTACCCTCTCGTTGACTCAGTGTCGCTTCCAGGTCCTTGCTCATCTCTCTCAACTGTGCGCATTTTTCTTTGTAGTACGGCAGCTGTATACTCAGGATGTCTTTCTGTTTCGTCACCAGCTGCAGTTGCTCCTCCCGTTCAAAGAAACATTCTTGGTCAGCCTTCCAGGTTTCACTAAATGCTGTTACTATCTGGTGCTGCTTTCTCAGTTTACGTAGTTCCTTCTTGAGGACCTTATTTTCTTCCTCATTGGACTTGTATATAGTTATTTGTGCATTAAGCTTAGTATTCTCTTTTTCAACCTTTTCCATGTAATCTAGTTGCGAGTTGAGATATTTAATCAAATGTTCTTGCCGTTCTAGCCGAGGATACTCTCTTAGGGCTGCAAATGTAGCTTCATTCATTTTGTTAAGCTTTTCTTCATTCGTTTTATCCATCTTGACCTTTTCAGACGATTGATTCTTCTGTGTGTCCATCTGAGTGCTTGGATTTTTAAGTTTAAGCTGTGTGCTGCTAACAACTGAGAAGATATTCAAATCACTCATCACAGTGTAGTGTTCATTCAAAAAAGTGTTGGAAGCCAGATGGGTTCTATATACTAACAAAGCAACATTCACTGATGACATCATGATGGCTTTGAACCTGCCTTTGATCTATGTTCATTTTGTGATGTCACTGATGGAATCACATCATTAATTATGGCTTTGATCTGGATTATCAATGTATGTCAGGGTTCAGGGTTGGGAAGTAATGAAGTACATTTACTTGAGTGTACTTTTTTTGCTTTTTGGAAACTTGTCAAATATATAATATTTGGAATGTTAAATAAATAAAAATAAAAAAAAAAGTAAATTGCAATGGCTGTATTTCTGTTGATTCAATTGAGTATTTTATAGATAGATAGATAGATAGATAGATAGATAGATAGATAGATAGATAGATAGATAGATAGATAGATAGATAGATGGATACTTTATTTATCCCTTAGGGGAAATTCATGTGTCAATTAGCTCATTGTTGATAGTAATAATAATAATAATAATAATAATAACTAGAAAATTCCAGGGAAATTTTGAGTGCCACAGGGGCTACTGCCGGGATGAGTACATGATTTTTTTCCAGTGTTCAAAAGTCACCCTGATCATATTCTGGTTTTGAGAAATGTCTTGATATAAAAGACTCTGATATAAAACAATGTCACATCCCTCCATCATGTATTATGTGGGAAATATCTCATATTCTGTGTTGTTTTTTTTTTATAAAACAAGAGGCAACATGTCTTCAAACTGGCATTTAAAGGGTTAAAATCCTGAAAACTAATAAACATTTGGTAGGTTTGAGCAGAACTGAAGTGGTTTAAGAGATGTATGCAAAAAAAGCAGAAAAAAATATTGATATATGATGATTTTATAGCATTTTCTTTGTGTGTCCTTTTTTGGACGCGAGGAACCCCAGAGGGACAAAATGTGTTACCAGTGTATAATAGACCTGTAACAGTAACTGACATTAGATTTTAAAAATATGTCAAAAAAGACACTTTCTTGCAGAAATCCATACCTTCAGCTGTAACACAGCCAAAATGATCAGCAAATCAAAAAAGAAAAGTGAAGAAAATGTCCAAAAAAGGACAGAGGGACCCCTGAGGGTTAATAAATCCCATGAACCGCTATTTAAATTACCACTATTATGTTTTTTTTGGTGCTAAATTTAACATTACTGGGGAGGAGAGCAACGCGACTAGAAGTGACAGCGAGAGAGGGCTAGTAGCTTCTCCTCTCCTCTGTCTCAGCGGAGACCGTCACAACTTCATTCACTCATTTAACAAAACAAAAAGAAAAGCAACAAAGGAAGCATTTTGGCTGTGTTACAGCTTTGATACAGTATATGAGATGAAAATGTTCTGTTTCACTTCAATAATCAATGGCACAATTTACCCCAATGTAGTTTCTCCAAAGGCACAACTTACCCCACACCGGGGGCAAGTTGTGCCAAGAGACAACTTTTTTTTGAAAAGCCATATTTTTCAAACAGTTTATTCAATAGCCAAAGTTATTGTTCCCAGTGATGCACAACATCCTGAAAAATATACATATATATGTACATGTACATATTCAAGTTGGAGGCATTACTGTCATGCCCAAGCGGAAATGAAACATGCATGTTTTTGGCACTAGTAGTGAGGAAATTTATTAGAAAAACCACCTTGCCTAAAATCTGACATTAAAAATTGTGAAAACCACAAATATGACTAATTTATTTTCATAATTTCTAATTGCTAGCTAACTAACGAGCAGCCATTTTGACGTGACGTCATTGCCTACGTAACGGGGTTGGTTGGGTGCGTTGGCCAGTGAAGACAGTGAAGCATTTCTGAACCGAGTTAAACTGGAAATGGAGGACGACGAGGTTGAAAGGACTGTTGAGGCCGTGATTAGTCCGATTGCGTATGCGTTCGAGCCCATACGGCAGAGCAGTGATAGTGTTGCCGGTGGAAGAAGTCGTGGAGCCGGTCGTTTGGGGTGAAGAGCGGTTCAGCAACACTACCTGGTGTCGGTGTGGTGGTTGTCCGCCGATGCCCACCGTGTCAGAGTCCATCTGCTGTCAGGAGGCTGGTCTGGAGCACGTTTTGCGTGGTCATTCCTGCATCACCATGGAGCGTACATTCAGCATACTATTCCGGGAGGTGGGAAGTGGGAGCTCCCAGGCTCAGTAGCATGTCTTATAAAGTTAAATGAAAACTTAAACAAATAAATAGCTCTCTAAAGTTTTCTACAGTAAATAAAGTTTTCCAAAATTTCAATATAACTGAAATATTAATCTTTCACTTATCTTTGTTTTAAGTTCAAACAAAAACAAAAAGTGCAAGGAGATCCCAGGGTCTGCAGCATCTCTTATAAAGTTAACTGAAAATTTAAATAAATAAATAAATAGTTCCCTGAAGTTTTATAAAGTAAATTAAACAAGTTAGATAAAAATTTGCACAGAAATGTGAGTCTAAAATCAGTTAGTAGTCCCAATTGAGCAGCACCAGATTGTGGTGCAAAAAGCAGAGTTGTTCAGCGTGCTCTCCAGTGAGACGGCTTCTTTTGCTCTCATAAATTGCAGAGACTTCACTGAAGACGCGCTCACTTGGGACTGATGAGGGTGGTGCACAAAGAAACTTTCTTGCTTGTTTCGCAAGTAGCTTGAAGCGCCCTTCATTCTGTCTCCACCACTGGAGTGGGTCCCCTTTACGCCTGTCGATCACTGGCTCCTTGAGATACAGATGTACCTCATCCTCAATGCAGCTACTGGCCAGCAGGTCACCAGCGTGAGGTGCCAGCAGAGAACTGAACATCTCATCAACATGGCTGCGGAAGGATGCGTGTTCTCTCCGTTGCCTTTTGTGGGTGTTTCCGTCATTCTCACGTGTCCCATATGCAGCTGCCTGCTCCTCCGTACTGGCTCTTTCTGTGGCAACCTGCTCCTCCATAGTGGCTCCTTCTGTGGCAGCATGCTCCTCTTGAGTGGTCTGTTGTGTGGCAGCGTCCTCTTCCTCTTTCAACCATCCTTTGGCCTTGCTCAATGTCGTGGGAGAGGAGAATGCATGACTCTTATAACGAGGATCTAAGAGACAGGCCAGCACCACAGTTTTTGTGTCTTCTACTTTTGAGAAACGCTTGTCGAGGCTCTCCCTCATGGCTTGCCTGAGCGTTCTGATGCCTTTTGTGGAGGGCCCCTCATCATCTTCAAGAAGCATCTTCAGCACAGTCAGGCATGGAATGATGCAGGATGCTGATGAGTTGCTGTGGCTCACCTGAAGTGTCACTTCCTTTATTGGGAGAAGAGTTTCAATTAAATTGGACACAAGGTCCCACTGGTGAGCAGTGGGGCCTGCAAATCCTCCATGTTCACCACAGTAGATGGTAAGTGCACGCTTTTATTCCAGCATTCTTTGCAGCATGTGGAGCGTTGAGTTCCACCTCGTTGGAACAGCCTGGATTATGTTGTGCTCTGGCAGGCCAAGTTCCCTCTGAATGTCTCGCAAGCGCTGTTTGCCCAGAATGGAGTGGTGGAAATGTGTGGCACACTTCTTAAGTATTGCAATGACATCTGTGACGGCTCTTTGACTTGCCCGACCGTCATTCACCACAAGTTGCAAGGTGTGGGCTGTGCAGCTGAGGTCTGGGAGTTCAGCGAGCCTCATTCCCTTCACAATATTTGCTCCGCTGTCTCGAAGCACTAGTGCTACACGGTCTTTACTTATCTTCCAGTCCTCTCAAGCATATTGAGGAATGTCTCTTTCAGGTATTCCCCAGTGTGGGACCCATGCATCGCTCTTGTATTTAAGATGACCTGCTTTCTTGTCCATTCAGCGCCGATGAAATGGCATGTCAGGCTCATGAGAGACTCTGTCACACCAGACCAGCAGTCTGTGGTGAAGGAGAGAGAGTAGCCAGCATTCTCTGGTTGAATCAGCGCTTTGATCTTTTCCACAATCTTGTGGTGAACTTCTTGCAGCTTCTCAGTTCGGTAATACTTTTCACTTTTCAGTGCATATCGTGGCTCTGCTGTAGCCATGAGGCGCTTAAAGCCAACATCTGACACCACCGTGAACGGTTGGTTGTCAGTGACTATCATCTCTATGACTAGTTTGTCCATTAGTTTCGACCTGTCATCTGAACTTGTCCACTTTCTTTGTTTCTGAAACATGTCCTCTATTGTTGGCTGAGATGAAGTTGCCTCATCCTGATGAGATTCAGATTCCTGTTTCTTCTGTGCTGTTTCATACAACTCAGGGTGATGAATCCTAAGATGGGACCACAGATTTGAAGTATTTTTGTTTTTCCCTGTTGTTGCTCCCATGCTGACACCTTCATTGCATGTATTACAGACTGCCTTCTCTGGTGTTGGTTGAGTGTAATACTTCCATACTGCACTTTTAAACTTAAGTCTATCCATCTGCAATAAGGGTTTGAAAAAAAGAGAGAGAGTTAAAAGTGGGGCCACATGCTGACATATGCTCAACTCATCATGTTTAATTTATAACAGCATTTGGGAAGCCTGTAGTTGATTTCTATTATGTAAATGTTATATTTGGACCCTGCCATTCAAAACTAGGCTGCTACATTACTAACGATTAATGTAACTATAGCTGAAAAAATAGTACAATAGCAATAAGAGAGACTCTTCATCCCTGAACACCATGCAGTTCATGTAGGCTTTATGATGCAGTTACATTATGTCTTAAGTCTTGAACAGCAATATCCTGCTCCTCTCTACAAGAAACTATCAAAGACAGCTTCAGGACACACTTCATCTAACAATATGTCATTTTCTGCTGCTTGGGATCTCTCAATCAACACAGAAAAAGGTAAAGTACTTGGTAGTTAAACAGCCATTATTACCCTACAGTTTTCTCTCAGACAGACGGTACTTGCTGTCAGTTTCTGCAGCTTCTCATGTGGCTTACACAAACACTGTACTTAAAGACGAGAAAAATGGAACCGATCTAATCTCCACTCTCTCCGACGTCCAACTGGGGGCATCTACGATGGCTAGACGAGTGTCAGCTATGTCTGGTAACTTGGCCGATCAGCTGGACTGGGATCTGGCGAAGTGCAGGTGGTTTAGCATCCAGCGCGACGAGTCCGTGGACAGCAGCAGTACAGAGCAGCTGTTGATTTTTATCCAGATGGTGTTTGAAGATTGCTCCACAAGAGAAGAACTCCTGACACTACTAACCTTAAAGACAACCACGAGGGGAGCTGACATTTATAAAACGGTGAAGGAGTTTTTCGTACAGAAAAAGGTACCATTGGAAAAGCTGGTAGCAGTGACTAGAGACGGGGCTCCTGCTATGATCGGCCGACATACAGGTTTCATCGCGCACTGTAAAGGTGACCCAGACTTCCCAAAATTTCTGCATTACCACTGCATCATTCACCAGCAGGCGTTATGTGCAAAAGTGATCGGCTTTGAGCATGTAATGACTCCCGTTGTGAAAATCATAAACAACATCTGCTCCAAAGCAAAACGGCACAGGATTTTCAAGGTGCTATTGGAGGAGATGTCAGCTGAATATGGTGACCTGCTGCTACACACCGAAATCCGATGGCTCAGCAGAGGACGAGTTTTACTTCGTTTTTTGTCACTTTTGGGTGAAATCAAAGAGTTCATGCAGTCCCGAGGCGAAGACGTCTCACTGCTAGAGGACACAGAGTGGACACTTGACCTTGCATTTTTGACGGACATTACTGGGAAACTAAACCACTTGAACTGCAAGCTGCAAGGCAAAGATAAGACTGTTGTTGATATGATAAGTGCTTTAAATTCATTTAAAGCCAAGATGAACATTTTCACATTTCACTTACAGAGAAAAAAGGTGCTGCACTTTCCCTCTGTGCAGTCGGTGCTGAAAGACAATGCTTCTGCATCTGAGACATTTGACAAAGTTGCAGAAAAGTACTGTGAAGTCATAAACAGACTTGGGCAAGAGTTTGAGAATAGGTTTTGTGGCCTTGATCAGCTTGAGCCATGTGTGTCATTCATTTCCAATCCTTTCATGAATGTGGACACAACATGCTTTGCTGAGCAACTGAGTGCAACATTCAACTTGGATGCTGGACAGGTGGAGATTGAAATCATAACTGCAAAATGACCTCCACCTCAAAGCCCACCAGGCTGCACCAAACTTTTGGTGCCTTGTTGACACAGAGAAGTACAGTGGTGTATGCACAGCAGCTATGAAGGTTGCCAGCCTGTTTGGTTCAACCTATCTCTGTGAATCAGTGTTTTCTGACATGAACTTCATCAAGAACAAACACAGAACACGCCTCACTGATGCACATCTGAAAGACTCACTCACAGTTGCAGTGTCAAGTTACACACCAGATTACAGTACACTGGTGAACATGCAATGCCAGTCTTCCCACTAACAAAGAAACAGACACCAGATGTTGTCAGTAGCAACATGGCAGTGCCATGGCAAATTTGAATTAAAATATTGAAGAATTGTATTCAATTTAAAAGTGTGTTCATGACATGTAAGTTATAATTTTGTTAAAAATGCCGCAGATTTGGTCATTAGTTCAAAATGTGACAAGATTTATTTAAAAATATGTAAGTTGATTTTTCTTTAACACCGATAATCAGTCGATCCCTAGTATGAATACATGTGGAATAAATGTATGAATAAAAAGTTAATGCATGCACACTTACTCTGAGCCACAGAAGTTTAATAATATCGAACAGACATTTTATATACAAACATATCAGATTTGTCATTCCATATATCAGATTATATTGAAAGCTAACTAATACATTTCATCAGTCTCTTTAGGTTGAGTGCATACAGGCAGTTTACCTTTTGGGCCAGGGGCCATTTGGGGAAGAAGAACCGGATCCCGATTCCAGCCTGTGTCGTCAGCGCCATTAGGGCTGTTAGGCTGCGGAATATCGTGGCTTTGAGTACGCCTACATTTATGATGATTTTTAAGTGTTAGATATGATTTACTTTAATATTTTATGAATTGTTTTTATTTTGTTGTTTTGTTGTTCTAATAAATATTTGAAGGTTTACTATCATTTTAAAAAATTATAATTATTATAGTGATTTAATGACGAGCTTCTCTGACACTGAACTGAGCTCAGACTTGCGCTAATATTATTATTGTGGGAATTTCACACTCATCAATGCTGCCTCCAAAGAAAGACTTATTCCAGGTGGGATAGAGAGACTGAACTATATAATATAATATATAATATACATAGGTGATTTGAACAGTAAACAGAGATTGGAGACTGGATTAGAATCTGAAAAAAGAATCTAAAAATACAAATTTAATACAACAACAATAACAATGCTTGTTAAATCAAAAGAACACTCTACAGGGTTCCTACAGTAATGGAAATCCATAGAACTCTGAATTTGAACATTTATTTTGTCAAAATTAATTGTGATATACAATCATGGAACAATTATGGGATTTCATTTTTCAAAATGTATAGGAACCCTGTGTGAGTGATTTCATCAGTCACTTTAACTGGTTAACAAATCATTTAGTGTTTTTTTTTTAGTGTTTTTCTTTCTGCTCTTCCTCTGAGCTGTGTTACGGGGCTGTGAGGATGCAAATCTGCTCAGATGTTTGGCAACAGACAGAGCTTTGTCTGGTTTTTCCACACCTTTGTCCTGGGCCAGGGTGATAAGAGTCTCAGTTTTCAGCTCCTGCAATGCTGCCCGGATGGATGTTGAGTTGCACCTTTTGATCACTCCTGCCACAATGTTCTTCCTGAAGGTATAATCCTTGTCCACCTTCAGTGGGGTCACCACATACTGTTGAGCAGCCTTGGAGTACTGGTGCTTATGTTGCTCCTCACCTTCCTTTGTTGTAGCTATCTCCCTGTTCACGTTATTGTTGTGATCCAGTGCAGCAACACGCAGACGTGCCTCCAAACTCTCCCTCAGAAATTTTTTTCTTTTTGTGGCGTACTTTGTGTACAGGGAGTGGAGACTTTCCAGCTGTCCCGTGTGAATGCCCAGTGTAGTCTTTTCCAGTTTCTTCAGGAGCTGTTTGTCAAGCACTATCTTCTGCAGGTGCTGAAAGGCAGCAGAGCTAGGGAGGAGCCATGGACGCTGACTCTGTTCTTCAGGAGTGTAGGTAGGGTGCTCACACTTGGTCATTGTCTCACCAGACACCCAGTGGTGCACATTTGTAATGTGATGCAGGATTGAGATCCACTTCTCTTTTAACTTTGTCACACTTCCCTCACATGTTGTGACACAAAACCAGAAGTGATTTGTGATCATTCTGATCCACTCAAACAAGTCCTCGTTGTGGCACTGCAGCAGTCGTTTTTTGACGGACTTCACGATGTGCCAGAGGTCATACTCATGCTGTATGCTTTTATGTTCCAGACGCATGACTTTCTGCACAGATGGGTGGCAGTCGGTTGCCAGAACAGATATGGTAATATCATACTCTCCCAACTTGGAAAGGCACCTCTCCAGACCATCCACCTCAAGCCAATAGCTGTTCTTCACCTCTGTGACTTTTACAGTTTCCTGTGCCACCACCAACTTTGACTTGATGTCGATGAGCGAGTAGGTTCCATATGAAGCATTGTGACCCGGGCTATCATATCTGGAGTCTCCTGACACGATTAGCGGCTCATCGCATAAGGCATTCAGTACAGCCTCATTGTGTACTGTCCAGGCACTGCTGACCCCTGGGATGACATAGGCCTTCTGTATGTTGAACCACTGTCTTATTGAGATGGTTTCCAGACCAATGGTGTCACACACCTCCATGAATGGACTGCACTTGTTTTTCCAGTGACAAATACAGCAGCAGGGACAGAAACATTGCATTCCATTATTCCTCTAACTAAAGGCTGGGAATGCTACATATAATCATGGCCATCAATGCATTCTGTCGTAATCCTAAGCCCAAATCCACTTTTGATCACTGTCGGTGGCCTGCAGTCCTGGACATGTACTGGCTTAAGCAGGGGGACACGTCTGGCACTGCAGGATTTGAGTCCCTGGCGGCGTAGTGTGTTACTGATGGTAGCCTTTGTTACTTTGGTCCCAGCTCTCTGCAGGTCATTCACTAGGTCCCCCTGTGTGGTTCTGGGATTTTTGCTCACCGTTCTTGTGATCATTTTGACCCCACGGGGTGAGATCTTGCGTGGAGCCCCAGATCACATTTCTTGTAGAAGCCAGAAACAAATGTCACTAGTGTGTTTTCATCACTGACCTGACATCTTTTCTCTCTAGTGCCTATTTTTCCACCTGCCTTGCACTAATATACAGTGTATTATAGTATATTATAGTATATTAACATCAGTACATAGTGTATAATCAGTTAATAGTATATTATGGTTATAGGCTAACTAGTAGTGATTTATGTCAAGTGGCTGCTTTTAATTTTTAATATCCTCTCGGGATTAAAACCGTTATCTATCTCTCTTTCTAACCCTAACCCATCCATAGGTACATAGTTACTAGAACTAGTTTTTATAGTCATCTGTCATGAAGTGGCGTTATTGCAGTCCAGGACCAAAAGAGGGCTCCAGTGCAATTTGCATAGTATTTAAAATACGTAAATTTCAGTAAAAGGCGAAACATTTCCTTATGCATAAGTATATTATTTTGCCTACTGTCACTACTATTGGTTCATATTGCTGATTTATTATTGTTATGGTCATGTTGGTCATGAATAAAACCAGTGCAGTAGCGAGGAGGCAGAGCGGACATCAGCCAATCAAAAATGCTTATTTTGTTGCGAGCCAATTCCAGTGTGGTTAAAAAAAAAACAAAAACAAAAAACAAGTCAGGTCTCCAGCGGTTTCCTGGGTGGACGGTCAGACACTTTAGGTTGAAAAAAGTAAGAATTGCTCCAAAAGTTAATTATTGTGCGTTTATGTTGGTTCGTGGTGGGTACGATATTTTTTTTTAAATTTGCCACTACACATGTGTGACGGCTTTTCGGCAGTCGGGCCATGTGAAGGAAAAGATAGCAAAAAAACTTTATTGCACGCATTGCAAGAAGAAACAAGATAATGGTGAGGAAGATAACGGAACTTTGGATAACGTCTGTGGATTATAACGTTTGGAGTATAAAGTCTGGAGTGTCTGAAGTTACCGACTATTGGAAACGGAGTCATGTACCATGTATGGTGTGTTTTTAGGTGAATACTTTCAGGCCCGAGCATTTTTAATGGTTGTGGTTTTAATTTCTGAGAGTCATTTTGGCTGTTATATTGTACAGCCAAACTCTCATCAGTTCATGCTGCAGAGATACTATGGAAATCTTTAGGCTAGGTGACGTGCGTCGGACTGTGTGTCAGGGTGAGGGGACATAAGGTGTTCATGAGTGCTGCTGTTTGGAGTGAAAGAAGTGTTCAGTGAGAGCTAGAGAGACTTTATGGAACTTTATTGCAGTCAATGATGATGTTCATCTCAAACAGATACCAGTACCTGCCGACTTATGTGGGTTGCTAAATGCCCTTCCTGGCTAGCGCGGTTTAGCGCCCTTTCCCTACGGCGGACTGATGCCTCTGCACTGCTGTTGTCAGAGTATTTAGGCCGGTCAGTAGAGTACATATTATAGGTGGTGAAATTGAAAACAGACGGAGCAACTTCAGGCTTTAGTCCAGGCATCACCAAATGGCGGACCGCGGTCCGGGCACGGACCCAGTGACGGTTCTTCCCGGACCCGTGAAAATTATATTATAATTATAATATTGGGCCTAATAAAAAGATAAATCATTCATGCATGCGCAGCTAATTTAGTTAATACGACAGAAACGTCATCAATAGCCAAGCCAATGAAATCGATTGTTTACCTTTCAGCGCCAGAGAATAGAGAGAGAGAGAGAGAGAGAGAGAGAGAGGGAGAGAGAGGGGAGATGAGTGAAAATGGCTTGCTCAAAAATGAGAAAAGTAGATAGTGAAAACCGAACTTTTAAAGATGAATGGACGGACCAATACATGTTTGTTCTGCCTGCAGCCAGTTCTAAACCTGTGTGTCTCATATGCTGTGAAACTGTGGCGTTAATAAAAAGTAGCAACATTAAGCGTCATTATGAGACCAAACACGGATCGTTTGATGAAACATACCCGCAGAAGTCCGCAGTGAGGGCAAGTAAAATTATCGAACTGAAAGCACAGTATGACCGGTCTACCCGTGTCCTCACATGCATTTACAGGCCAGCAACGTGCAGATGAGTGTTCACTTAAGATTGCGTGGATTTTGGCGCAACACAAGAAAGCATTCAGCGATGGGACAGTGGTGAAGGAGTGCTTAAATGCGGCTGCAGAGACTTTACTTGACGGTAAACAAAAAAACGACGTGTGGAAAAAATCAAGCAAATCCCATTGTCAGCTTCAACAACAACCAGAAAATCTGAACTATTAGCAGAGGATGTACTGGCACAGCTTGATGCAGCTGTTCAAAACGCAGTATGCATATCCTTAGCCATTGATGAGTCCACATATGTAACAGATAATGCCCGGCTTTTGGTGTATGTGAGATTTCTTCACAAAGAGAAGAAAGAGATGTGTGAGGACCTGTTGGGTTTAATGCCACTTGAGACACACACAAGAGGAGAGGATATATATGAGGGGATAAAGGAGATGCTCACAAAAAGAAAGATTAATCTGAAGCAAGTAGTCTCAGTAACCATGGATGGTGCACCTGCCATGGTTGGTAGAGAGAAGGGGGCTGTGGCACGGATGAAACAAGACAACCCTGATCTCATAGCCTACCACTGTATCATCCATCAGACTGTTCTCTGTGCCATTCTGTCTGAAGAGTTTGCTGAAGTAATGAATACCATGATGAGACTCATCAACTTCCTCAGGGCATCCTCATCCCATCAGCATCGACTGCTGAGAGAATTTCTGAAAGAAATGGAGGCAGATGCAAATGAACCACTACTCCACAACAACGTGAGATGGCTAAGCAAAGGGAATGCACTGGGATGCTTCTGGTCCATCCGAAAGGAAATAGCTGCTTTCTTACAGCAGCTCAAGAGACAAAAAGCAACACAGTTTGCAAACTTTTTGCAAGCTAACAACAGAACACTACTATGCGTTTTCAAACACAATCAAAACATTACTTACACTGAAATGACCCAACACGTCCTCGGCTCTGGAGTGACCCATGAACTCTGACCCATTGTAGCGGGAGATGACATGGTGTGTTCCCGTCTCATCATCAGTAGTCCAGAACCGCAAATGAATGTCAATTTGTTTGCTCTTTGTCGTTTTATTCATGCTTTCGTCAAACATGATTACATATGGCTTCTCACTAACGCTGTGTGATAACTCCTTCTTGATGAATGAAGCTATGCCATATTTGGCGAGATACGCCGTTTTATTTTCACCACAGGTGAATGACTTTGCAAGCTGGGAATCGGGGAACATGGTAGCAAAGACGCCACTTATTTCCTCATTAGATTTAAATGATTTATGCCTCATCACAGTATGGAGAACCCACAGTACCTCTGCCTTTTGGGTCTCTGGTGGTAAAATGAAGCTTTTCAAAGCCGACTGAGAGGTGGCATCTGAATTTGTATCTTTAGCTCGTGCTCCGAACAATGCAGGGATTAGCCTGGCCCCGCTGTGGCTAGCTGCCGCTGCATACCGCTGGTGCTCAACTCCTCTCATATGCGCCTCCACTGCTTTGACACCCATGGTCCCTAAGGAAAAAGTCTTTTTACAAAATTTGCACGTTGCCTTATTGTTATTTTCAGCGGGGGCCAACCACTTCCTAAATGAATCCTCCTCCATCCATTTGTAATTAGTGCCACGGGTGCTCAGCTCCGAGGCGCTTCTCTACAGCTAGAATAGCTGAGAGGAGTGCCTCTAATATTCCTTCGGGCTTATTATTATTCTTTCACCAAATTTTGGCGCGTAACTCGTCCCGCAGCTTTGAGAAAACCCCGGTAATATATATATCAAAACGTGCGTCTTGATCCCGAAAGAGGTGCTATGACTTTTGGTGTTAAAATTCCAATTTTTCCCAAAGTTATTCCCAAAATACTGGGAATAAATAATGCATTAGGAATGCATTGGAATTTTCTTTAAAAACCCACAAAATTTCACCTTTTTTCTACAAAATTTCACCTTTTTTCTGAGTCACCCAGCTCTCTCATACCTGCACGTAGAAATGTGATTCAAACTATAAAACGGAGGAAAACTTCTGCTCTCTCCAAAACACGGCAACTGTTTTTACATAACATGTAAACTTTTCAAACTATGAGCACTCAAAGGAGGAGTGGAAATCACTTTTTCTTCAAAGTTAGAGTGACAGCGTCAGTTGGCTAGAGTGCGTGAAGCAGTAAAAAATAACCTTTATTTTTATTTTTATTTTTATTTTTAACTCGAGCTCACGGCCAAACCGTAAAAAGGAGACAAATAATTCTTTCTGAAAATGTAGATATAGTTGTTGGGATTCATAAAATGTAACTTTGACAGGCAGGGTCTGCACAAAATTTAAACGGGGGTGCCGAGTCCGGCAGCAATACCTGTCTCACTCTCATTGACACCTAATGTAATCGTCTTTTTTTTTTTCAAAAGAATCTCACTCTGTCTTCGCACTGAGCTTACTCACTCATTTTAAGGAATATCTGAATAAAATAGAGACTGTAAGAAACTTCTGGCTTCAGTGTCTGTCACGGTGTTTTCGGTTTTTGAAAAGAAGTAACGGTTTTCTCATAATTTGCAATTGTTTTAAGCCATGTAGAAGCCAAATTCTGGGCAGATTTTCACATTGCCATGGCAACGGCAGCTCCTGACCTGTGTGCGTGTGTGCGTGCCTAGCAACCAGATAACCAACTCTCCAAGCTCCGCTAGCTTTACATTAGCCGCATGTTAGGTCTTAAATTACATTTAGTTAGGTCTTAAATATGTAAGTCCATTTACTGCTTCCTTTGTTGCTTTTCTTTTTGTTTTGTTAAATGAGTGAATGAAGTTGTGACGGTCTCCGCTGAGACAGAGGAGAGGAGAAGCTACTAGCCCTCTCTCGCTGTCACTTCTAGTCGCGTTGCTCTCCTCCCCAGTAATGTTAAATTTAGCACCGAAAAAAACATAATAGTGGTAATTTAAATAGCGGTTCATGGGATTTATTAACCCTCAGGGGTCCCTCTGTCCTTTTTTGGACATTTTCTTCACTTTTCTTTTTTGATTTGCTGATCATTTTGGCTGTGTTACAGCTGAAGGTATGGATTTCTGCAAGAAAGTGTCTTTTTTGACATATTTTTAAAATCTAATGTCAGTTACTGTTACAGGTCTATTATACACTGGTAACACATTTTGTACCCTCTGGGGTTCCTCGCGTCCAAAAAAGGACACACAAAGAAAATGCTATAAAATCATCATATATCAATATTTTTTCTGCTTTTTTTGCATACATCTCTTAAACCACTTCAGTTCTGCTCAAACCTACCAAATGTTTATTAGTTTTCAGGATTTTAACCCTTTAAATGCCAGTTTGAAGACATGTTGCCTCTTGTTTTATTAAAAAAAACAACACAGAATATGAGATATTTCCCACATAATACATGATGGAGGGATGTGACATTGTTTTATATCAGAGTCTTTTATATCAAGACATTTCTCAAAACCAGAATATGATCAGGGTGACTTTTGAACACTGGAAAAAAATCATGTACTCATCCCGGCAGTAGCCCCCGTGGCACTCAAAATTTCCCTGGAATTTTCTAGTATTAATTACATTTGCAGAAAATTACGTATTACGTTTGTATTAGGCAACTGCTATTACGTTTGTGGGATTATTACATTCAAAGATGCAGATTTGTGTTACGTTTGTGCTTAATTATGTTTGTGGGCGGTTATTACGTTAGCGGGTGTTACAGTACCACAAGATGAAATGCTCGTTGTCTGTCATCCTGGAGAGAGTTAATCTTAGCTGATGAAGACATTTCAATATAAGAGCCTCAAAAGCATTAAGGGTCACTTCCCGTTTAGTCGTTAGCCTGAAATCTGATTTATGGATTAAAGCTACACCCCCATCTTGCTTAGTGGCTCGAGCAGCATGTGCATTAGTATAATCAGGTGGGGAAGCCTCAAAAAGAGGAAGGATTACATTTTAAGTTTAAGCCATGTTTCACAGCTTTTGCTCAAGAATCAAGTCATTTATTAGTAATGCTTTGCTGGACAGTGATCTAATATTCAGGAAACCAAATCTGAATTTGACTAGTTAATGTAACAATTAATGCACAGACATAGAGTAATATATTTAAACATATTTATTTAAATATGGTTATGTGGGAAGAAACCAGAGCACCTGGAGGAAACCCACGCCCCTTAATTATATCAATCCATGGATAGCCTTGAAAACCGCAATGATTTTCAAGGCCATCCCTAGATTGCTTTTATTCCCCTTATTTTGGACATTTCTTGTGATGTAATAAAGTCAGGGGGGTCTTTTTTACATCATCCTTTAACAAACTCATTCGTTTATTTCAGTCAGGAAGGTTTTTGTCTGACCTACTTTTGTCTTCTCGGACAGGAACTGAGATTTGCTAGAGGTGGGTGGGAGAAGTATTTTGCGCTTAATGCGCCGGGTGGTTTTGGGAGTTTGGTCTGATTTCTCCTCAGACTGAAGCGCAACGTTTTTGGTCAAGGTGGGAGTATTGGTGGGCACGGCTTGAGTGGCAGACTCCAGTCTGGAAGTTTTTATCTGACCTGTCTCTGTCATTTCAGACTCCTCCTGAGACTTGCTGGAGATGGGTGGGAGAAGTACTTTGTGCTTAATGCGCTGGGTGGTTTTGGGAGTTTGGTCTGATTTCTTCTCAGACTGAAGCGCAACCTTTTTGGTCACGGTGGGAGTCTTGGTGGGCACGGCTTTAGTGGCAGACTCCAGTCTGAAAGTTTTTGTCTGACCTGTCTCTGTCATTTCAGACTGCTCCTGAGACTTGCTGGAGATGGCTGGGAGAAGTACTTTGCGCTTAATGCGCTGGGTGGTTGTGGGAGTTTGGTCTGATTTCTCCTCAGACTGAAGCGCAACCTTTTTGGTCACGGTGGGAGTCTTGGTGGGCACGGCTCTAGTGGCAGACTCAAGTCTGAAAGTTTTTATCTGACCTGTCTTTGTCTTTTCAGACTCCTCCTGACACTTGCTGAAGATGGGTGGGAGAAGTGATTTGCGGTTAATAATGCAATGGCCGGTTTTGGGAGTTTGGTCTGATTTCTCATCAGACTGAAGCGCAAACCTTCTGGTCAAGGTGGGAGTCTTGGTGGGCATGGCTCTAGTGGCAGACTCAAGTCTGAAAGTTTTTATCTGACCTGTCTTTGTCTTTTCAGACTCCTCCTGACACTTGCTGAAGATGGGTGGGAGAAGTGATTTGCGCTTCATTATACAATGGGTGGTTTTTGGAGTTTGGTCTGATTTCTCATCAGACTGAAGCGCAAACCTTCTGGTCAAGGTGGGAGTCTTGGTGTGCACGGCTCTAGTGGCAGACTCCAGTCTGAAAGTTTTTGTCTGACCTGTCTTTGTCTTTTCAGACTGCATCTGAGACTTGCTGGAGATGGGTGGGAGAGGTGATTTGCGCTTCATAATGCAATTGGTGGTTTGGGGAGTTTGGTCAGATTTCTCCTCAGATTGAAACGCAACCATTTCGGTCAAGGTGGGAGTCTTGGTGCGCACAGCTTTAGCATCAGACTCCAGTTTGAAAGTTTCTGTCTGACCTGTCTTTGTCTTGTCAGACTGCATCTGAGAGTTGCTGGAGATGGATGGGAGATGGGTATGACTTGATTTGCCTTTGACATAAGAACGGAGCTCTGTGGTTGTGGGAGTTAGGATTGTTTTCTGTTCAGGCGTCAGCATAACCATTTTTCCGAAGATGGAAACCTCAGTTTGGGCAGATTCAGCTTCAGATATGGAAGCTAAGTCTGTTGAGTCTTGTTGGAGTTCACAGGAGGTGACTGAGAGGCAGATATTTGATTTGGTGCTTTGCACCTGGGTCTGGTCGTGTTTCTTCTGAGTGCTTGGCTGCTTTTGTACCACTTTGGGCTTGACTTGGAGCTGGGTGTCAGCAGATTTGTCCACTCCAGTCTTCGTCAAGGCCTCCATGTTCTTCATTTTGTTTTTCAGGTACAACTTTTTGGTGTCTGCCACCTTGCCAACCAATACCTCATTCTCTTTCTTGTACTCTTCATATTTTATTTGGAGCATGTTTACCTGGGCTATTAAAGCCTTGATTTTATTACTTTGCTCTCTGATTATCCACTTATACCTCGGGATCTCGTCTGATCTGTCTGGAAGCACCTGCTGTGACATACTTTTCTTCAGCTCCTCATACTGCTTCTCCTTTTCAGCTATTATGCGATCCTTACTCCTCAACAGTCTGTCCTTTTGGTTCAGCTTTTTGGTTTTGGTCTCCAGACTATCTCTGAGGTCTGGATCCTCCATGCACCCCTTGACTACATTTTGCTTCTTGTCGACGATGATATTTAAAACTATAGGCTTATCTTTTGAAAGACAGTCTTCTTTGGCTTTGATTGCCTGTTCCAGTTGTCCCTCAAGCTCAGAACATCGTCTCTTTTCTGAAAGCAATGCTTTATTGCTTTGGGCAAGTTCTACTCTCTGGTATTTTGCAGTGAGTTCGTTGTTTTCCAGAATGCTTTTATCGCTCTGAAGTTTCTCCACCTCCATCTCAAGGACATGGATTTTCTGCTGTAAGTTACCCTCTCGTTGACTCAGTGTCGCTTCCAGGTCCTTGCTCATCTCTCTCAACTGTGCGCATTTTTCTTTGTAGTACGGCAGCTGTATACTCAGGATGTCTTTCTGTTTCGTCACCAGCTGCAGTTGCTCCTCCCGTTCAAAGAAACATTCTTGGTCAGCCTTCCAGGTTTCACTAAATGCTGTTACTATCTGGTGCTGCTTTCTCAGTTTACGTAGTTCCTTCGTGAGGACCTTATTTTCTTCCTCATTGGACTTGTATATAGTTATTTGTGCATTAAGCTTAGTATTCTCTTTTTCAACCTTTTCCATGTAATCTAGTTGCGAGTTGAGATATTTAATCAAATGTTCTTGCCGTTCTAGCCGAGGATACTCTCTTAGGGCTGCAAATGTAGCTTCATTCAGTTTGTTAAGCTTTTCTTCATTCGTTTTATCCATCTTGACCTTTTCAGACGATTGATTCTTCTGTGTGTCCATCTGAGTGCTTGGATTTTTAAGTTTAAGCTGTGTGCTGCTAACAACTGAGAAGATATTCAAATCACTCATCACAGTGTAGTGTTCATTCAAAAAAGTGTTGGAAGCCAGATGGGTTCTATATACTAACAAAGCAACATTCACTGATGACATCATGATGGCTTTGAACCTGCCTTTGATCTATGTTCATTTTGTGATGTCACTGATGGAATCACATCATTAATTATGGCTTTGATCTGGATTATCAATGTATGTCAGGGTTCAGGGTTGGGAAGTAATGAAGTACATTTACTTGAGTGTACTTTTTTTTTGCTTTTTGGTAATTTGTCAAATATATAATATTTGGAATGTTAAATAAATAAATAAAAAAATGTAAATTGCAATGGCTGTATTTTTGTTGATTTTTTGTTGTATTTTATGACCATTTCTATAGCAACAGCTGGGCATTGTAGTTTTTAGTGAGTATTACATAAACAGTAAACTGTGTATTTGTAGCTGCAGATTTGCTGCTCCAGTGAGAATTTCCGGCAGCAGGACTGTGTATGAGGGATTGATTCAAAATAAACCACAGTGTGTGTGTGTGTGTGTGTATGTGTGTGTGTGTGTGTGTGTGTGTGTGTGTGTGTGTGTGTGTGTTTGTGTGTTCATGAAGAAGCATGCAGTATTGTGGTTTAATAATGTGCTTTTGGACAACAATGGAGCTCTGTGGCACAGAGGAATGAGCTAAATCAGATTTTGACTAATGACTGTCAGTAAGAAAAATCATATATCAAATAATAATAATTATTATTATTATTATTATTGAATGGGGCCTATTGATAATAAGAGAAATGTCACCAGATTTATCCTTTGGCTACACTGCATTGTAGCTGTTTGTATGTGTGTGCATAGTGTTTCATTGTCATGTATTTACTAGAGGTAACCCAGACATAAATATGAGTCCCACTGGCTCTTGTCTCTAAGCTCACATAGAAGCAGCCCATCGATTAAAGCCTGCTGTTTACTCCTCCCAGATCTCTGCAACTCACCTGATGCAGGGCAAGACTGTAATACACCACCTTCTCTCCAGATGATAATTTGACTTCCTGCCTTCTTTGTCAACGTCACTTTAATAAGCTCAAAGCTCAAAGCAGCAACAACATTAGTACCTCATTATATTCTGATAAATGCATGTCCTCTTCTTTGAGTCTCTGTTGGCTTCTTGCAAATTGTGTGACTCTTAATTCCTTCAGAGGGAATTGATCATTAAACTGGATGGGACACAAGGTGAATTCACGTTTCATGCAAGCTCTGCTTCTAATTACGCAGTTAATTGAGCTTGCTTCCATCGACTTACTGGACATGACAGGGCTTCCATTTAATTAACCCAGCCTGGCTGTTAACATAGTATTGCAGTTAATTAACGGTGAACCTTCGATGGGACACTCGCAGTCATTTTACATGCAGCTAGGGGATCTGTCTCTGCTCCTATCTGAGAGTGGATTAGTCTTAAAATTAAAAAACAGAACAGGAGAGAAGTGCAAAAAAAATGTTGCTCTACCAGACAGGAAGTAATAGAAATTCAGTTTTCCATCCAATTATCACTTAACTATTCTATATCTGTGTTGCTTTACAGACCTCTCTTTTTCTATAGTGAATAAGATGTTACTGCATGCACCTGAGGGAGACTTTTAGGTCTGAAAATATAGGCTACACACGCACAACGGAAATGTAATGGCTGTAGTCAACATCTCACCAGATCACATGGAAACGGAGATGCTACTGTAGCACATTGTTCAGTGAAATTGCCAGAGTGCTCCTCTAAAAATAGGGCACACAGCTGAGAGCTCTGGGGGATGAAGCCGAGGACAGGAAAAAAAATATAGGCTTTCACTGAAAAGCAAGGAAAAAAAGAGAGATTCTTCTAAAGCTCCAGGAGAGGGATGATGTAAACAGTAGGTTACACAGAGAAACAAATTTTCAAAATGGGGGAGGGGGGGGGCTGTAAAGAAAGCTGCTCTATAAACCCCTACTTGCCCTGCATATATGCTGAGTTTAAAAGGATGGAGGCTTCCCACTGAGTTGCCTGCAGACTACAGGTTTGATGCAATTTGAGTTTTCAATTTCCAGCCAAAAATGAGATTTTACAAAGCCACGGGAGAGCACGAGCACAGAGCAGGGATGATCTTTTTCTCTCGCTGAGTCAATGTGAATCAAAGGAATGCATAATGACGACTTCAAGAGCGGAGCTAGGCTCCGCACTGCAGCTAATTTAATAATCACTGTTAGTTTCTGAAGGGGAAGGAAGTGAACTATCTAAGAAAGAGAATTTTTTTAGAGTGGTGTAAATTGTCCTGGGATGTCACGTAGCCTATAAAATACACATAGAATAAGGAAACACCAAAAACTTTTCTCCTGAGGGACAAGCTTAGGTCAAAATGACAGTAGTCTAGTAGAGCTCAACAGACAGCATAGCATAGAATGGTATAGTGTAGTGTAGCATGGCATAGCACAGTATAACAGTACAGCATAATACAGTAGTGCCGCATAATGTAACATAGTGAGTGGAATTTTGTTACTATATGTTTTGACCATTTATGTTTTATATTATTTTGTTATTTTTGCATTCATGCAACAGCTTGTGTTTGCAGTTTGTTGTAAGAATATACAGTCTGTATATATTAATATAAATAATCAATAATCACTCAAAAAACATGACAACCTGACTGAGAGTTGCTGTGAGCCTAGTGTTTGTTTTCCACATCAGAACTTGGGCATGTCCTGTTTTGCGGAACAAACCTAGTGAAATGATCAATGCTGTATGAATGTGTCCTCACTGAGTTACATGACAACATACATTTCTATTAGATAGTCTACACCTATGTATTAATCTTTCCTCCGTTGATGTCCAACACCTCTGGTGCTTCTCTGTTATTCTCTTCATCTTCACTGTGACTGATAGTGTCTTGCACAGCTTCTTTGTTCTCTGTCTGTTGTTTGGAGAATTGTTCATTTGTCGTTTCTTTTAGTGATTTATTCATGGACGGCGCTTGCTTGTAAAATAGACTCAGTCTCAGAGGAATCTCTGTGAAAAAAAAGATGAATAAACAAAAACACGTCTTCGATGTGATGCAACGTTGTGACACAGCACAGCAGATTTACTTCTCTTATTTAAATAGGTACAGCTTACCTTTCAGTGGTGGAATGTTGTTTTTTCTGATTTACAAACCTCTAAAGAAGTGTTGTCATTCTGGCAAAAGACGACAAACCGAAAGAAAATGTCAAACTTTGTGTGAACTGAGGGGATGGAAGTGGAATTGTTCCAGCCTAATACCTCATTGATTTATTGATCAAGTGTCATTATTTCTGTCAAACACTGTGGGAACTGTGTTTCTTTATATACAGTATCTTTGTGAGTATGAATACCTCTTTATTGGATCAACCTCCTCCTGCTCTTGTCTTCGGTGTGTGATTTTGTTGTTCTTGGCTGATTCCCTTCACTGGGACTGTGAAATAGTGTATGTACAAAGAAATGACCAGAAGGCAATGACATATAATCCCTTGCACAGCACTTCGTCTGGTGTTGTGCCAGCAACTGGGTCATTTTAATATCCAGTGTCATGGCTGGACATTTCACTGCAAGAGGAGAAAATGAGATAGTATAGAGAAATATTTCAACAACTGCTGGACAGACTGAGATAAAATTTTTGGTTGACTAGACTTCTCTAGTGCCAGAATGCGGTTGATGTGTAGTTTTGAGTGAAATGTCTCTACAAAACTTGGATGGATGGTTGTGTAATTTGCTACAGATATTCGTGGTTCCCAAAGGATGAATTGATTTCCAAAAGTTAGGTTTATGACTAAGTACCTGCAAATCTAGTGCTAATTAGCAAATGTCCGCATGCTAACAGGCTACACTTAAGATAGTGAGCGTTACCCCTGCTAAACATCAACATTGTAATTTTGTCATTATAGGGAAGTTATGTTACACATAACTGAGGGCGTGTTGCTATAAGTGACAGGTGAGTGAACGTATGCTTGCCACAAAGCGGCATGCACCGGCATGTCTCAGCTCCACACATATCCCACCTCTTTACACATTTTTGTATTAGCTGGGAGTTTGATGGAGTAAGGCTCTGCCAAGATAGCAACAGTGGGGCAGCTCACTCTGAGCTTCAAATCCAATCCTCAGAACATCCATCTTTATTCACGGTGCACAGATTTTCGAAAAGGGGTAACGAAAGTCGAAATTCCTCAACTCAGAATGGAGGATTGTATAGAGCTACTGTGACTCACTGCTCAAAATTCAGGCCATCCTAGATTTCCCTGTGCCTCAAACCAGACGTGAGCGTCGCTGTTTCTTGCTCAGGGAACTCATTGCCTGCGTTGCATGAGCGTGGCTGCTGTCGTCGCTGAACTGCTGCGGAGAAGCACGCGTGTGCACAACAGCTGCATCTCTGTTATGTCACTGCTGTAGCAGCTCTATCTCCCTACATAGTTTGCAGGTTACTGGAGTGTTGGCTTTCTCTTCATTATCAATTAATATCTGGTTAATTTTCTACAGAAAATTCAAAAAATATCACTGTCTCCACGCAGCAGCAACAGGCCAGCTGAGTGAATCAGAAAGTGGTGTAATACAGTGCACTCCATAGGTGTGCTTGTGCTTAGCAATACGGTAGTTTAGCAAAATGTGTTGTCAAAGGAAATGCTGTTTTCATGGGAAGATAAACTGCTGAAAATATTCTACATGACGTGTACATTTAAACGGACAATGGATTGTTTCGGTGGGTGCCAAACACGTGATTTCTGGTAGCCCCGTGCACAGCAACACATAACTCTGCCACTCTGCCAGGTTCCCCCCGTCAACTTTCCCAACTGGGCGCTCACTGATTAAAATCTACTGCAGCAAATGTACCGACTAAATATGACTACCTCACACAAACCCACATGAAAAAAACGGAACTATCCCTTTAAGATATGCACCTGAATGAAAACCAAGACGTTTCACAGCCACCATGCACACGTGACGCATGCAGTGCATTAGCTGGTTATTATCAGGGTTTCTGCTCCTCCTGCTTCTGTTTCTTGCTCCTCTCACCAATTTGATTAGCGTCTATAAACCATTTGTCTGGTCACCTGAAGGATGCCTTTCAATCCACCAAAAGGTCTCCTCTGCAGCACACCTGTCCTTGCGCTGGAGGTGGAGGCTGGTGCCATCGGTGCCGGTGCTGTGTTGCTGCAGGATGAGCAAGGTATCAATCACCCAAATTTGTTATGTCTCTAAGAAATTCAGTAAGCAGTACAGCACCATTGAAAAAGAGGTACTCTCTCTGTTTGCACTGCAGCATTCTGAAGTTTATGTTGGTGCAAGCTCATTGCCCATTGCTGTGTACACTGATCAAAACCCTGTTATCTTTTTTGGTTCAAATGTGAAACTCCTACTTTAATTTGTGGATTCACCACAAAAAAAGGAACAGAAAAAGTGTTCTTCCTGTTTCTTCCTGTTCCTAATTGGGAACCTCTAGGTCCCTTCTAACTGGCAAGATGCATGTCAGCTAACATAGACCAGCCAAACCTGTCAGATTATTTATATACTGTATATAACATTAGCCTCACGTTACATAATTTGCTAGCTAGCTACCAGGCCTTTAAACTGGCAAAGTAATGTTAAGTTATATTTTTCATGTGTTGCAAATTTTTTAAACATGACTTTTCATAGTACTGTGCCTCAGAAATAATGTTACCTAGAAAGATAATGGGAAGTGTATGAGCATGCACGCCTTGCATTTAAACTAAAAGTGATGCTGGATGAGGAGGACACTGACAGGGAGAGACTGACAGTATCACAACATAAGCTTCTGTACCTGAAAATGAAAACATGTTATTATACAAAATAAATTCTGTCAATTCTTGTAAATTAAAATTAAATGAAATTCACTTATGTTTATCAGTTTGCAGAAGCACACCTATCATACAATGGTTTTAAGCATCTGTACTGAAATTTTTCACATTCACTCTATATTATAACATATCCCAGTGTGGTGTGACTGATACTTTAGAAAAAACATGGTCAAAGTTGAGGGCAATGTATGTAAAAAATATTTTTAAAAAAGCTCCCTGCAAGTCAAAAACCAGGGCTTCAGCCTCTGTTGAACTGATGTCACATTATTCACACATGCTCAGAAACAGCTGACTATTCCTAAATGTAAATATGTCCTTTATAGTTCTTCTTGAGAATATATGAATATATGTATTGTTTTCTTCATTGCCAATTCACACATTTGACAACTTGGTGATATGTTGGTGAGGAGGGAAATGATTGTGTGCAAAGCGAAGTCATGTGGAAGCATGTGAACAAAGCATTACACTATTGGGGTGCTCAAAATATTTTCCTATGGTTGCTAGGTCATCTCGGTTCTTGCTCCTCAAAACCAATTGTGCTTTTGTTAGTTCTGTGTGATAACTATGAGTTTTTGTCCTGTGTGAATAATGTTGTAAATAGATTTTTCTGGCATTTTCCTTTAAACTGTTAAATCTTCTCTTTTTGCTCCACCTTAGGGAGCCAGGTTTAGTCAATGTCTTCTGTTTAATTTATTTTCACCTTGGGTTAGTCAGCACTTTCTGGAGAGATATTTTTCTTTTGTTTATGGTTTTGGCTTTGGTTCACCCTGGAGTTGTTGCTTCTAATAATAGCTTTCCTCTTTGGTAATAGGTTGCCTCCCTTTATTGATAAATCAGTGATTCTACTTTGGTTTTGAGGACCGAGGCGGAAGCGTCCTTTTATGTTGTGCTTCTATTCCCCTGGATGGGAGCGTAACATCAGTTTAGCTGAGTCATCTGATTATTTTTTTGTGGTTTGTCCTAGTATTTGGTACTGAATGCTCATTATGGAGGTGTTTTTGCATGACATTTTGCAGAGATAACCTGTTTGACCGGTTCTGACTACTCTCATTTTTCTGGGATACTTTACTGCTGATGATGGTTCAATAAGGCACCACTCTTTTACTAAATCATGACAGCTATTGCTGTTCTTGCAAATGACAAGTTCTTCAATTTTTGCTATTCTCATAATGCGCACAGATTTTTCTCTAAAACTCTTACTAGATAGCATGTTTTCAGGATAACAGCTATAAAATGTTTTCTAAAGTGGCTAAAGGTTGAATTGCTTCTGTTTCAGTGGTAGATTAAAGCAGTAAAACTGATTTCCCAGAGTCTTACTTTGACTTCATGCTCAGGGGCTACAGATGAAAACCATCCTGTCTTATTCTGACATATTTGAATTTATAGGCTTTTATTGTAATAAAGTATGCATCTAATACAACATTTCCAAATACTCTCCTACTTCATGTACTTGACCTTGATAAAAAAAAAAAGAAGAAAAAAAGTCAAGATCAAGGGGATTTGAGAGCCTTTGCGTTGCAGCGACGCACACAGAACAGTGTCAAGATTTCTCAAGGACTCCCTCACTTAACTAGGAGAGAAAGCGAGGGGAGAGCAGTCACACAAGCAGGCCTCGTTCTCCCCTCTCACTCCATCTACATACACACCCCGAATGCACCTTCGTGTGGGCGATGAGCCGAAGCTGTGAATCACTCAAAATAGTCCACTGGCTTCCCAGGATCCTGTGCTGCTTCATCTCGTCTGCCTCTAAGGTATCTTCGGGGAGGCGTTGGCGTCAACACGGCTAATTGAGCGGAGGATGTATCGTCACAGAGCCCTACTGGCAAACCTCCATGTAACACAGCCACAAATGAACCCTGTCCAAACTCCAGGGGCCGAGGGAACATAGGACTCGAGGTGTTGCTGCTATCAATCAAAAAACAACGCAAGTGAAAACCTTATTTAGAGGTTTTTTTTTTGTTGTTGTTTTTTTTTAAACTTCCTGTTTGGAAGTGAGAATTATTTAAAGGTGAACTTTAAATTAATACCTGGATGTGCAGAGTGGATGTGAGGTGCCACTATAAAACAGGAGCTAGTACAAGGTGACTTATCAGCCATCACAGACATGTCTAGTGGCAAGTCAGAACTCAAGCAAAACTCAAGAAGATCTACTGATGTTGAGAAGGTCAAAAAAGCTTCACTGATGCATATTTGGATTAAATGTATTGGTATGTGTATTCAAGATTTGAGAAAAAACTAGAGGTGAACTAGCTGTAATGAAGCACCTATTCATTGAACTTTTATGCATATTTTCTGTAACTATTATGTCCCTACATGATCTTCTAAATGCTCCTGATAAGTTAAAGGAATTTTAGATCCAAAACAAACAAGTGAAAAAAACCTACATAAACCTGACATTGCAATGCACTGAAAACAATGGATAAAGACCCAAAAGCACAACTGAGACTCAGACGAGGGTGTAGCAAAAATCAAGGTCTTTACTAGAAACAGTTCGGTCCACAGGTAGTCAATGAAAACAAAGCAGACATATCCAAAAAGGGAGTAGGCTAAGGCGAATCAATTTAGCCATTTTGTGTATAATCTGGTCCCACGCAGGTGAAGTCTTATTTCTGGTCTCAGTTACTCCTGTGAATACCTCTTCAGCCTAAAAAATTGTGCCATTCTGTACATCACTTCACAGTTTATAGTATATCCAATGCCATTGTTTAGTACCAACGCAGGAAGGACTCCACCCACACACTAAACAGCAAGGCGCAGAGTAAGGGCGTGGAGGTCGAGGGGATGGATGATCATGTAGTACAGCTGACTGTTATGCCTGAGACTGGAGTTTGTTTCCTGTGACAAACCTGTAAATGTTTTCCTCACTATGTGTTTTTGTTGCCCGATCCACACCTCAACCTTAACCTATAACTGGCAACTACAGCTGCCACATGAAGATTTTGAAATCACTGATACTGGATGTAAAAAAAAAACCTGAATCTGACATTCTTTGGCAACAGGGTCTTTAAAGCCTCGACAATGGGGAATACATTTTTTTTATAGCGAACTAAATACGTCATTATTGATATATTTTTTCTGAAAAGAGCCACAGCAGTGGTTCTTGTGGGACCTTGTGGTGCCTCAGGGACTAGTCAGGGTTGTTGCAAGTCTTGTTTGAATTTATTTATTAATTTTACAGTTTTATTGACGTTTTACCTAAAAAAAAAAAAACACAAGGAAAGATTAACTTTGTATTAACTACATTTTATTGGTATGATTTCAAATGTATTAATGGAAGAAATAAACGATAAGCATTGACATCACTGCATTAGAACCCTTATGTGGCAGCTGTGACACACTAGAGTTTTCCAGTGATTAGAAATAGAGATTGTCTGAGCAAACTGTGGACAGATCTGTCATCGTTAATCAACAAAGATACACATCAGACCTTAACATAGTCTGAGATGACAGAAGTGGCTGATGGAGAGTTGCTATGGTTGAAAAAAGTTTGTGAGCCACTGGTTAAGAGAATATCAGAATTAACCTTATAAAACCAATGATTTGTTTCTCCGTCTAATTGTAATCTCCTCCTCAGTGTTTTCCAGCCCTGATCAATAATGTTGCGGTGAGAAATTTGCCAGATAACAGGAACTTGTACCTGAGATCTGACATTATGTCTGAATGCTTCCCGTCTGTCACAGTGGGGTTGAGGGGAGGGAGATAAAGAGGTTTCACTGTGGCTGCCACACACACCTGCCTCCCATCCTCCCAGCCCAGGACATGATGGGAGGACAGGAAACTGAAGAGCCTCTTAAACATTCATCACAAAGTGACACTCCAGCACTCACTTTCTCTGTGAAATTTCATCTGACATTACCCTCTACCACTGATCCTCAAGCAACCTCCACCACACTAGCCTTTACTAGAGAGTGTAGCTGGCTGCCTGGCACCGTCACTGCCAGCCAGGATTAAATGTTTGATATGCTGCCACGCTAAAAATTCCTACTCTCACAGAACTGCAAGGCACTTTGAATAAAAGCAACCAGCAAATGGCAGCGTGTGACATTACATCCACATCGAAGACAGCAGCCGGTGTATTGCATATTTACTCCCTGAAAATTTCATGTTTCCTTAATTGACTTGGTTTCACAGCTTGCCTCACAGCTCCAGCTGACGCCTTCAACCGCTTACAACTGACAAAGACTGCCACCACCTCCATATGCTGCATTGCTGCATCTTGGCAATCGCACGAGTTAACATGCATGAGATGAGCACATATGTGGCGGCTGTTTATACTTGTGTGTGTGCATGTGTGTGTGAGTGTGTGCGCACATTTCAATGCTGGTGGTGGTGCACGCTTGGACAGAGTCGATATTATCTCTGAGCCAGTCAGAAAGGCAGAAAGCAGGGACGAGCAGAGAGAGAGAGAGAATATGATGAATTTGACTTGAGGCAACAGATGCCCAATTAACATATCCCCATAATTAGGATGATGTGGAAGGATGAAGATGAAGATGTAAGGGCACAGCTGTTGTTGTCCATCTCAGGCAGCGTGGAGCCGCCTGAATATTCATGTGACATTTTTATGACTTTTCGGTTTCTTGCTGCACACGACCGTGACTCTGCGTTCCCCAATTACACACAACCTCGGTGCTTATATTCATTAACGATGAGGGGGTCTTATTAGAACAAAATGAAAGGGGGCCACCCATGCTGAGCTGCTGTGACATGGTTGTATTGTGCAGTGATAAAAACACAAGAGAAGTCAGCTCACCCAGAAACAGATGTAGAGTACCCTGTCCGTAGTTGCATGTTTGCATTTTCTCCAGTGTAAACTGACTCATTGAGAATTGTTCCTGCAGCAATTTAATATGTGCAAATGTCTGCAAATTTATACCAATGTGCCAGAGTTCAAACATTTGTAATAATGTAGTTAAATGAAATTACGCTGGAGAACGGTGACCGTGATCTTTAGCACACATACAGGAGAATAATGAAGAATGAAAGGAGCCAACCACAAGCTCCAAATAGCTGTCAGCTCAGCAGCGGAGAGCCAAGCAGAGTGCTGCACTCACTCTTCCGTCTTTGTCAGAAACTTCTGCTCCAGTAACTCCATCCGGCACAGCTATCAGGCTTTTCTTTGTGCCCCGGTGACGCAGCGGCCAGCTACTTTGACTTCCAGATCAATTATTTAGATGGCTCTCCTATAAATATCAGTCCTTTAAAAGGAGGAGATACCCATTGGAGGGACTGGAGAGTGCTAGGTGCACTAAACTCAGATCCACTTTTTCATGTTAGAGCAAAAAATAAAAATACAGTATTCAATCTCTTGCATGGCGTGGATTTTTGAGAGCCCACATTTAAAATTCAGTACATTTAAGTTATGAAATCAAAGGCCTAATATGGTTATTTTAGGAAAGCAGTAGTGTGTTAATGGTGTGTTCTTAGTGTGGTGATGTATTGCAAAGACTTTAAGTTAATGAAGGCACGCAGTATCGAACCATGCCTCAGAGCACACAGCATGCTAGCGGCTCTGTGAGGCTAATTAGGCAGGTGCTTTGAGCTAATTGTTATTTAACGTGGTAGCGCTCAAGGAAAAAGTCAAATCAAATATAGAGTGAGTTTGAACAGTTCTACACTAAGTTCTACAATAATTTAACAGAATTTTTACTGTTTATTTTACAGGTTCCTGTATTTTTAAAATACATGAAAATATTAATAAAATTACTACATCAGACTGTGATTTTACATGTCAAATGTAAAATAACATGAAAACACCGTAACTGAATAACCATAAAATTTCAATTTTATTGTTAAAGAACATTATATTTTTTTTCACATAAAAATACTGTTTAAACACATTTGCAAATGTATTGTAATTTCACAATTATTTCTTTGTTATTTAAGAGATTAAACTGTTAAATTCAAGTTTAATACCATAAAAAAAATTATAAAATGAGATAAAATTACTGACAATTAACAGTAAAATAAGTATTTGTTCTGTAATTCTGTAAACAGTTTTTTATCATTGAAAAAGTCAATATTTGGAAAACGGTTGGTAATGAATATATGTATTTCAAATTTGAGTACAGACCCTGGGCAGAAAGGCGCCTTATTCAAATATTAACGTTTGCATCTTTGCCGTCCAATCAGCGCATTGCAATGGGCCGCGCCTCCTCGATCTCCGGGACAGTTGTGTGTGTGTGAACTACGCTACACTCTGTTCTCCTCCAAAAGTCCGTCGGCTAATTTGCACATTTTTTATGAGTGGAATTATTTAGATTATGTTGTTTATGTGAAATTATGTAGATTATGTGTTTTCAATTGCTACTAGCTAACTGCCAGTGAAGGGTAAATTGATAATCATTTTAGCTGCGTCCAAATATGTTACCATTAGGCTAACGTTAGCTCTAAGGTAATTTATAGCTTGTTCTGTTGTTGGTTGTTTGGTTCATAGACTGTAACGTTATCGGCCGGTCGGTGGACAATCTTTTTTTTCTCCAATATTGGCGGCCACAGTTGCTGCAGAAGTTGAAATTTGCCATGGGAGTCAATGTTATGGTTGCAGCTATTACAGACTCCCGCTTTTTTCCTCCTCTTTGAAGTGACATCGCCTGTGTAGTGGCTGTTGAGTTAAACGCGCTGCCTGATTTTGCATGCCAGGACATACTGTATTTCAGGCCAAAGTGTCATATTTACCTTAGTTAAGTTATACTGTTCGTTTGTTGATGATTATAATGTTATGGCTGTTTGACCAGTGTTAAAAGATGTACTCCTGTTGCATCTGGAAAATCTGTTCAGTCAGTAAATGCATATGTTGTGCTGTCCAGCAGGCTGAGCCAAATATGTCCAGTGGTCCTGAAGTCCCGAAGTTGAGTGGTCCTCAACTGAATCCTTCTTGACATTATTACTTTTCTAGGTAAGATATAGAACTCTAGAAAAAGTAAATGATTACACTGTGAATAAATATATTATTTTGAGTATTTCGGTGCTGTGAAATACTGTATACAGTTATGGTCAAAAAATATTGTGATATAAATTTTTTAAAATATTTCTCACCCCAACTTCAGTGTCAATGAAAGAACTTTTGATCATATAATAATTGTTATCTCTGCTCATTCCCTGATGCTGGTGTTAGGTCTATTGCTGCAACTCCATCCATCCAACCTGTCGAAACCCTTGATGTCTACATACAGTAACATTTGCTGCTCCCTTGCATCAACAGTTACAGGACGGGACAGGAGGAGGCAGCACCTTGGAAACATCTTGACTAATTAAGGACACTTTTGTGCCAATGGACTTTTCAAAACCTTGGACTTCTATCTGCCTATGGACTGTAATAGTAAGCCAGGGTATACCGCCTGTTCAACATCAGTAATCTTAACCATCAAGATGATGTGTAAGTATCATATTGAGCACTCATGTATTTATTTATTTATGTATTTTAAACTTGTTTAATGTTCACAATCTTTTTGGTCATTAAAATATTACATCCAACTTTTGCATTGTATGTATTTTTCATTGATGTTTTTAGTAATGTAAAATAGTGTTATATAACCAAAGGTCTTTGGGTTTTTACCAAAACAGGCTAAGATACTGTTAATAAAATACTTTATTAACATTAAAGGTCTATTAAATATACAAGAAATCTATGTAAAATTACATGTTAAAACTCAATTTATATTTGATATGACCGAAAATTAACAGTAGATTGTTGCCATTTTAAACCCCCTACTGAGTTTTTCGACAGTTATTTGAATTTTTTTGAAAGATAAATCAAATGTTTTTATGTGTGGTATATCATTTTATTACATCAAATATGGATACAAGTTTTTTATGTAAAATTATGTCATAAAAACCAACTAGTAACATTACCTTTCTGCAATTTTAAGTCTTATTATTTGTATCATAACAATGTTAAACCTTATTTATAGGTAATTTCATTGTTTTTACACATGTAAATATTCTTTATTAAACATTAAAAAGCCAAAAAATATGGGAAATCTCATGTAAAATTAAAGCTCTGAGGATGAAGCGCTGCTCAGAGGATGTATTATAACCTAATGGCTGAAGCTTTTGTCAAGTAACAATCACCACCGCCCACCGTCTTCAAAGGACCACGTTCGGCAGCAGAGAAAACTTACAAATAGCCCCTTTAAAGCTGTTGTGGTGGCTAAATAAGAAACTTGGTGTTGATTTTTCCACTGTTTTATCTCTAAATCTGAAAATTGCAAGAGAATAAAGGTGCAAAATAAAGTTAAAACAAAACTGACGGATTCATTTAAAGGAATCTTTTCCAATTTTCCTACGTGGAGGCATCTATTATGTTTTGCAGCATCACTCCAAGCTTATTTTCTACATTTGGGCTTGTTCACATTCACTCAGCTGTAGTTGTGATATTTCCAGTAGCAGGAGACAGACAGACAGGGTGAAATGGCACTTCCTCTACTGGTGACAAAAGGAAAGGCAGTATGACAGGAGTCTCCCACAGACAGAAGCCTGCACTTCCTGATGCACACACTCCTCTGAGATGACCTCTAATAACTCGAGACAGACTCTGCGATCATTTTTTTTTTTATATCCAACGACTCTCTAAGAGTATTGTTTTTTCTGGAGATGCTCAAACAATCACAGCCTGTTTGATATTAAGGTTTGATCATGAGGCCTGGATCTAATCAACCAGTTTGGGAAGCCTCAAAGATGGTGCTGAAAAAAACTCACACACCATCTGACTGACAGCAGCTCCAGTTTAGAGCCAGAGTGCTGTCAACTGACTCATAAGTGGCACATAATGATAATTAACACGCCAATTAGACATCTGCTGTGTTTCCAAGGCTGTCTTGAGAATAATGTGTTTACAATTAAGAGGAGAGCTCAAATGAGCAAAGAGGTCTACATCATCCCCCTTAATGGCCAACGTTCAACAGGACGCTGGGCGCTGGTGCAACCCAGCCAGTCGCCTGTGATTGTTTTGTAAGTGGGGGCCCGGGGAGCTTGTCATATCTGATTAAGTGGAGGGAGACGCAGGGGCCAAATGAGCTGGATGGAGCAGCAAGCACCAGGAGCGACACATTACCACTGGGTGTCACCACTGATCACATCATATCATTGCTCCCCTCCACCCCTGACAACTCAATCAATGGCCTAATTGCCTGGGACCAGGGCCACTGTCACAACAGGTTCCAGCACTGAAGGAGTAGCCAGGCTGCACCACTGATTTATGCAGGAAGTATAAATGGTTTATAGCTCAGACACAGGGCTGGAGTTCGGGAGAAAACTTTTTCTCTTTTTTTTTATTTTTTACTATTACTTTAACCACAAGATGGCAGAGTTGCACTATAAAAAGTAAGAGGCTCCTCACTCTTTCCTTGATGTCTGTTTTTTCTCCCTTTATTTTATTTAACTTCATACAGTTTCTACTCTTCTTCGTCAATCTTTGTGGGATGGGAAAGATGTTTTTGAAATACTTCCAAAGAAGTGGTTTTAGTTTAAAAAATATCTGCTGTGTGTGAAACCTGTAGACTTTAACATTGTGACTAAAGACCCACAGCCATCTCTATTATTATAGAACAGAGCATAGTGTGTTGTTAAAATTCAGTAAGTTCAGATGAATGCTGGCGTCTTAGTTCTCATGGAATTCAAATGCATTTTGACCTAAAGTGTACTCTGTATGAAATCTGTGGCTTTCTTGAGAAGTGCACATGCAAAAACCTTTGATCTGCAGTTCATTCATTGAACAAGGAAACATAAATGAATGAACTTTTGATCTTAGATTTTAAGCCAATGTGGATGAGATGTCTTTAAAGTGCTAAGAAAAAATGTAAAATTGAACGTCCACATTTCCATGACAACAATGCAAACCCTGTTTGCTGAGAACAGTTGTGTGATGTGATCAGAAAGCTTCAGAACAGCTACTAGGTGAACGCCCACTTAAAGATTAGATGAAATTTCACACATTTTCACATCGACTAACACAATTTTCTAGCTGCTAATGTTCATTGTTTTAGATCCTGGTTTTCACCTGACATGAGTGATGTGGTTCAGGATGATATGACAGTGCAGGGATATTGAAATTGCTCTCTAAGAGTACACACTGCTGGAGACTGGAAAAGTGCAAATACACACACAGACACACACATAAAGGACAACATTATTGTACCACAGCTGGTTTAGTTGTACTCTGTGGATCGGTTTTTGTCTGACCCAGTGGGAGTCCTGCAGCGTCATTAAATTGTTACAGTTAATTACTTTATTAAAATATGTTTCTAAAGATGCTCATCAATAAGGGGGCTTTATTTCAAAAGTTTTGCCTGTAAATCATTCTGTTTATTCTGGCTCGCTTCGTTGCTGCTAGTGCACAGACGATCTGGCTCTGTCCGCAGACTGAGCCCAAGTGAACGTGTTTCTCACTCTCCTGCTGTGCAGGCAAGAAGGAGCCTGGATTTCCACCGGTTGGCAGTGAAACAGATACACGGTATTTGACTGATTGAGCCGTTCCTGCATTTGTCAGCCTCCTTCTTGGAAGCCTGAAAGGCACAGATCTGCCAACGAAGTCACGTTCAAGGACATCTGCCAGGTATTCTGTCCTGGTATGCATACGTTCATCTGTTTAGCAATGGCCAAAAACCAAAACACAGACACAAAGACACACTCACAGCTGAATGTCAAGAAATCCATTTGCCAAATTTCTACTTTTAGGTTGATAAAATGTGGTTGTACAGAAAACACACAAAACAAATTCATCATGTCTTTTTGTTTCCTCTACAATGGTGGCCCAACAGCAGTGGACAGCGTGCGTTTTCAGGGATTGTCTTTTTTTAATCAGGTTGTTTCAGGGCCAAACTGCTCAGCCTACGTCTCCGCCACAAAGCTGGGACTGAGACCGGTATTTGAGCCTCACAGTCCGTAACGACACAGATCTTGTCCTGAAGTGAGAGAAAAGTCAACCAGTTTTTCACCCACTCAGATAATATAGGAATCTCAAGAGTTGTTGCTGCAAAGCATTCAATCTGTCTTCTGCATGTTAGAGCTGTGTTGGTTTTTCTGACTGTAAATTAAGTAAATTTAAGATAAGTATTGGAGTGTGACAAGAGTGTGCTTGGTCCCCTCTGTAAGCTGTGATATTAATGCAGACCTGACTGTGATTTCCAGTGCACATTAGAATAGTTTGCATTGGTCACTGTGAAGATCAGCAGGTCAAGCCTGTTCCATACGGGTAGGAGGGGAGCAGCTGGCTAAAGGGTATCAATTAAAGTCTTATTAACATGTAATGGTAAAAGGGATTGTTAGGTGTAGTGACTTCACTAATACTGGCTTTGTTCCAGGCTGTAATGGATAAAGAAAAGCCATTAAACAAAGCTCTTGATTTACCTTTGACCTGCTTTCAACCTTGACATACTTAATGTTCACAAGCTCGTGGTGTTGTCTGTCTGAAAGAATGAGAGCGAAGAAGCTAATGATGCTCAGAGATACATGAGGATCTCTGTGTCTAGCTGACAACCCCCTGGTGCCTGGTAAGGATATGCCCAAGGCTGCTTCCTTTGAAGGTACTCCAGGCAAAAACCACTGGTGGGAGGAGACCCCAGAGCAGAATTACTGAAGGGACTACATCTCCCAGCAGGACCTCTTAACCTGACCCTTATAATCAGTGAAATAATGCATGGTTGGATAATCCCTGCAGCTACTTTTGAATGCTGGGTCGAACAAAGAAGCGATTCTAACTGAGGAAAATAAAATAAATACTTGAAACACAGTGATGATAGCTTATTTTGTCAGATTGTAAGTGTAATTTAAGATCTATCTATTGTAATTCTACAATTTATCTATAATACAGTAGTTGAGTAAAATAATATTTATACATATATATATTATATAGAATATATAGAATATAAATCACATTGCTACACTAAACTGCTACTCTGATTATATTACTGTGTAATATTGTACCAGAGGCTGGACAGGTGATGCACACCCACCACTGCAGAGGGGGCATTGAGGCTTTCAGGATATATTGTGTTTGTTTAATTCGTACAGAGGATAAAGTGTTAAAACTATGAGTAGCAGTTTTATGTAGAGTTACGTGCTTTATATTTTATTTCATATTTTATTAATTTATATTTTATTTTTTTTACGAGCTATCTATTGGTCTGGTGCTGTGTCTGCCTGGAGTCTGTGCTGGTTTCCTAGCAACCTTCACAGAGATTTCTGTTTCTGTGGTGTTTCTGTTTGTAAAGGGATAAAACAAATGAGATACAACTTGTAAATCAGTGAGCTTTGATGGTGTTGGAGCCTTTTTATTTAAAAATCCGTCATTGTTGGTTAGCTGTTTCCCGCCTCTTCCAGTCCTTACCCCGCAGGCACTCAGCTGGCCACTTGCTGCGTTGATATTTGGTTGTATGTAGGTTATGACGTCAGGTGACCAAAATTCAATGTTAGGAGAAGTTCTAATGCCAAAGTCGCTGATGGCAGCTGACCTTAATGTTTTGTCGGTTTTAAGTTGTGTTGTTAAATAACTAAAATCCAACATCATGCTGAACACGAAAACTGATCTACTCACCAGTCCACTTTTACAGCCTCATTGTGTTGAATACTCATACTCTTGCAAACTATCAATACCTTTGTAACAGCAAAGGCTTTTGTTGAAGAGGTAAGAGCTAAATCAAACTACAAGTGAGAAGTTTAGTGGCGGTGACATTAGCTTTTTACTTCTGGCAATTGTTTTATTTTATTTTTTGAAGTTTTTTTGGGGCATTTTTGCCTTTATTGTGATAGACACAGTGTGAGAGAGACTGGAAAGTTGTGGAGAGAGAGAGGGAGGATGACATGCAGCAAAGGGCTGGGAGTCGGAAACAAACCCATGGCCGCTGAGGTTAGGACTAAGACTATGTGTTACGCGCTCGATCAGGTGAGCCACCTGGCAATTGTATTTTGGCTTCAAAAATCATACAGTGGTGTTAATTTGTGAAGATTATCCTACTGAACAAAACATGTCAGTATCATAAACTGTTGTTTGTCACAGAGCTTATTTTCTGCAGTATTCCAGAAGCCCATGTAAAAATACTGTTGGCTTTTTGTTGAGGGAACCACGGTGACGCTAACATCTGGATTGACCTATTAACATACATCACCCATGCAGCACTCTGTTTAACTCCAAACACAAGAGTGCTATTGATCTTCTTATTTTAACTCACAGCTAGAAAGCAAAAGTGTTTTTCGAAAAATAATTGACAGTGACACCAAGGAAAATTCTGAGGAAAGGGGGGAAACCAACCAGGGGCTCCACTGACTGATGATGGCAACCTGTTGATAAGTCAACAGCCATCAAGTGTCTAATACAATGAACCACTGGTGTGTTTAACAGTATCTTTTTTATGAGTAGAGCATGGAGATAAACTAGACAGACTTAAAGCCTCTGCTGAATATTGGAGAGATGTTAAAGCAAGTGTAAATGTAAAAACATAAAGCATTACACAGTAACTCTAGACTGACTAAACGCACTAAGACGGCAGCAGGATGTTAATGATTGTTGGTTACAGGCCTATCTGCTGTATCTGACTGCCTCCCTGTTTCCAAGGCAGCACGAAGCAGCAGAGGTGCATAACAGCGCAGCAGCCTGCTTTCACATTCATAGAAATCCTTGCCATTAATTCCCAAGAATGGAGGTGAGTTCCAATGCTGATGAAATATATGAGAGGGGCAGAGGCAATTTCTATCTTTAAGCCAACAGACACCCCCTTCACTTCATTCTGTCTTGGCTTGGTTGGAGTGGTGTGGTGAGGTGTAGCGAGGCAATGTGGAGAGAGTGGGACGATCGCATTTTTTTGTTTGTTTGTTTGTTTTCTCGCTTATAAATCCCCTGCATCTCAATCAGACTGTGAAAACATCAGTCTGACTGAGGCTGAGACGGAAAAGAGAGAGGGTGGCTGTTTGGCTGCGGATGTGAACGAACCTGCAATTCATGACTGCTGCAAACAAAGCCGAGCTGCAACGTTTCCATTCCGCAGATATATTTGTCTTACCTCGAAATCTCCTTACAGTACATCGCAAAAAGTGTGTCATACAAGCGTTGGCAAGTTGGAGCGAGAACATAAATGATTCACTGGCTCGCTGACTCTGAGGGGCCCACGATGCTTTGTGGGCGCTACAGGAGAGACACTCAATATGCAGCGCCGGTCGTGCCAGTTGGCAGCAGGGCGCCGTCGGTTGGCACTGCTCACAGCCCTTGTAGGTACTGACATCTTCAACAGGATTGTAACATCCCATATGCCCCCAGTCTTCCACCCCCGCTCCTGATTCCAGACAACCATCCTCACCAGAGCCTGAAATAAGGCTGGGGCTCATACATACTGCGCTCTATCTCCTCTCAATATCTCATTATGCTCCCTGCTGCAGAGAAGAGGGGTTTTCACTGCTGCACATAAGCCTCGCAAAATAATCAGCCAGCAGCTAAGGCACTTTTCAATCACACTAGTGCATAACAACTACTCACTTGTGAATTAAATGTCACAGCAGAAGCACCTTTATTTTGCCTCCCCTCAGATTTCTAATCCCCCTCCTCCTCCTCTTCTTCTTCTTCTTGTGCATCGTCTTCATTATCAGTCACTGTTAGGAGTGCTGCAGCTGCAGCAGTGCAGGCAGCAGCTGCTGCGCGTGAAGATCAGAAGCCTCCAAATCACTATCTCGAACCTGTGCACAGATAAACATCAGGGTGTTATGAGCAACTCCACGGCCGCTGACAGGTGAAATCCCTGTAAACCCCTGCCAAAACCGCCAATTATGTTATCTGTGAGCTGATAATGTTGCACACTTCTCCTGACATGAGGTGCTTTATGAAATGGTCTCCTTGTGTGTCGATCCGTGAACACTGCTCCTTCAAACTGTCTTAGCAGTTGGTGTGTAAGCTGTACAGTCTCCTGGATTGTTGACTGAAGAAGTCACCAAATATTGGCCAGCAAGACCAAACTGACTCCTGGAAAACCTGGCGTATTGCTGTAGTGACACTTTGTAAGGAGGAAGAAATAAACTTTGTATTTGATTTGTAGGTGATGTAAGAGTTTAATTTGACAGCTGTAGCCGCAGCCGCAGCAGCAGAGGTGTTGCAAATGCACATTGGCAGCACAGGTTCCCCTGTTGGAAAAAGAGGTGAGAGTCATGCTTTCAGCACTTCATTATCTCATCTCTACCTCAAACACCGAACAGCAGAGCTGTCAAACTGTGTTCTTTAGGGCTAAGTAATCTTGTTGATGTGACGGAAAACATTTCAGAGCAACAGTTTGACCTCGGAGTGGATTTCTTTTCCTCCGCTGTGATATTCGAATTCCAGGGGAAGAAATTCTCCCGAAGCCCAGGAGCGTCCAAGTGAATGAGTTCACGTTAGCCTACCTCCAGTTCCCTGGATCGCTCATTAGGAGCTTGGCTGAGCGCTCAGAGTTTTGTTTGGATGGCTCCCAAATGGAAACACACGTTTGGAGACGTGCCAAGCTGTCAGCCTTGTGCATGATTTGCAGCGTGAATGATGGCCGGCTGCTTGGATAGAGCAGTCCTCCGGGGCTGTCAGTGGAACAAACTTTGTGTCCAAATGAGTAAAGCACTAATCACTCAGAGCAGCTTGTTCTGACTCAAGTAATCATTCAAATTTGACACAAAAACAACATGTGAACATAAGGGTTTTCAGATATTTTGTTCACTCTGTAGAGATGGGTATGAGGATGGGATGATTATACAGGCACATTTTCACTATTTAGAGATAAAGCAACTTAATGAAAAACTGTCAAATTACTGTTTAGTGGCAAATTTGTATGAATAACCCATCCTCCTATTGTTGGAACTTTCCTACCTCTCTCCTTTTTACACTTTCATAGAGATCTGTGAGCTCAAGCTAGCTAACATGAACTCCAGTGAGAAATGGCAGATAGTAGCAGTAATGATGCTCACAGAGACTAAAGGAACAGTAGTTCTTGCAAGTGGTGAGAATTTAATTGTGTGTGTAAGTAACATTAGCAGAACAAAAGTAGAGTAAATGAAAATGGTTCTGTTTGCCATAAAAATATAAAACTAGATAAATATCAGATATACGGTGGCCCTGATTTAGAAAACCCGATAAATTTGACAACACATGTTCTACGAATACTCAAAACACAACCAAACACACTAACGTGCTGCACGTAGCACAGAAGACAAAGTGTTTCCAGTGGACACTAAAAATTGATGAACCTGGCTGGGACACACTTGGGCCCAATCCCAATGTCCCCCCTAAGGCCTAAGCCCTGGACCCTCACAGACTTAATTGATGTCACCTAGTAAGTGATTGAGTGCGAGAGGCTGCGAGGGCGTAATATGGTGTAAAGAGGAATGGGACAGCACTTTGTGACATCGTGTTACCATGTGTACAACAGAGGATTTGGGAGTTTTGATTTTGCAGTTTTTTATTTCCTCCCTTCGTTCCCTGACTGTAAACAACAACAAAAAAATGTTGGATAAGATCTGATGAAAGAAGACTCGGAATTCATCATCATGCCATCACAGGACAACTAACAAATAACAATACACACAGCTCAACCAGTGAGCTGTGTGTTTATAGATTAGAAAACCAAATTATACTCACATGTTTTTTTTATTCATTTCTTTCATGCTTGTTTGTTCACCGTTCAGGGAGATCGTTAATCATTTGATCCGTTTTATGACGGTTGTTTGCCAATATTTAATGCTTCCAGGCGTCCCCTGGTAACCATGGTAACCCCATGTTTGACATCAGAACGCTATATGAACTGTGGTTAATTCCCTCAGGCACAGTATGCAGAAAAGCGGACTTACGGAAAGTGTGCATAAAGGATTCAAAATGTCTGCTGGAGAGCCCTCATGGACTTACTGGGAACACGCCTCAGAGCCTGTGAGTCCATGACAATGGACATTGGGGTTGGGCCTAGTCGTTCAGTGCTTTGTGACTTTTTGAAGTTAAAAGCGTTTAACAACAAGTGCGCATGACATGTGATGTATTATAATAAATCCATACGAGCGCATCCCATTTGGCTTCATCACTTTTTTGTGTCCTCTGGAAACACTTCCATTGTGTTGCGAGTACATGCATCACGTATTGTCAAATTGATGAGGGTGTTTTCTGAATCTGCTTGTGTTCTGTCTATTTGCATGTGCATTGAGCTCTCAAGGCCACCGTACAGATACATATTAGACACCTGCTGTTTATACGGGCAAAACTTGACTCATAAGATACAAAGTCAGTACAGGATTTAACAAGCATTCGTGATTCACCACACAGGATCATGAAACGAGACTGCCCACCTTGTTACAGTCTAAAGCCGTCAGTCTGCCACCTCTACCACTTATCATTAAATCCTGTACTGATGATCACACTGATCGTAGCGCCTGATGATACACACTTTCACCTTCATCAAACAGACGTTTTAAACAGGCGTTTTTGCATCACAAGGCTCCATCACCTTATTAAAATTCAGGGCTCTGACCAGATTACACGCTAGAAGGTAATTCTGCACTCTCTAACAGGAGGGGGTGGGGAGTGGGGGTGCTCTTCTTTGAATACAGAGCATTTTCCAGCTCATCACATAAGATCATATTTAAAATGGTTCGTCTCTGTGTGACCCTTCTGTTAGGAATAAAAATTTGTAGTTTACATACATTAATACTTTACATGTGGAAAAGGTAAAAAATTATCTTCTTCTTTTTCCATAATCTCACTTGTAATTTTTATTTTTCTCTAGACAACGTGTTGCTGTCTGTCACATTTTATCAGAGGTCCACTTGAATCAGCCCGAGCTCTCAATCCTTCATCCTGGCTCCTCTCCCTCTCCGCTGACTTCACTGAGCTGTGAAACCGCAGTTATTAGGAGCGCCGATTAAATGGATGGCGCATCCCACGCAGTTTGGTCCTATTAATAATTAAGCAGGGCGAATATTATACAGTTCACATACTTAAAACATGGAGTTCAGTGAGTAGGTCAAGAATGATTACACACTGCGGGCTGACAGGCAGCAAGAAACCATTTGTTCAGCAGTAATTAGCCTAAATGATAAAGTAATGCACCCCCATTAAGGGAGAGAAGACGGAGCATTCAGGAGGAGACTGAAACTGCCGATGAGCCACAACAACACAAGCAGCGGCGCAGATCAAGGACGACATAATCTACTCAATACTGTGTTTACTCTTGAGGCTGGAAAACAACACTGATCCTGATCTCAAAAAGAAAAAAAAAAACGTAAAACTAAATAAAAACCTGCAGCAGTCATGTTTAATGTATTTATCATCGAAGCAGGATGTCTAAATGGTGTCAGAAGGCGGTGAAAGGGCCCTGAGGGCGAGCTGTGACACATATCACAGGCTGGGTTTCTGACCTCCAGGTGAAGCTGCTTTACAAGGCTCTCAAGGCTCCAAGGTTCATCAATAATTTACTGCACCGCCGGTCATGTTAACACTATCCTTAAGTGTGCTCATTATGTACATCTGAAGCACACACACACACACACATTCAACATGCATTCACCCACTTTGGTATGTGATAGTTCACACACACGCACACATACACACACACACACACACACACACACACACACACACACACACACACATACAGATAGTGGGTTGCGGTTATAAAATGATCCTCATTATCTTTTATGATCTTGACGAGCTGCAGATAATAAAGAGGCCAATAGCGCTTGCAATGTGGTCGATTCTCAGTGAAGGGGACAGTCAAATAATCCAAAACGCACAGGATTGTCCAAAATGAGTGTTTCGTTTTCTGCTTAGCTCTTGGCACAAAATAGGAAGAAAATATGCAGCAGCTGTGAAAGAAAAAAAAAAAGTCCTCCCACAGACAGGCTGAAAAAAAAGAGGTAAAGTTCTTCAACAGAGATTTACTGTTCCACTTTATGAGCGCCGAGGCTGCTGCTCAATAAATCCTTTATCATTGTGCTTTTATTGGGAGATTTGATCTCAGCAGACAGATTGGAGGGGGGGGGCAACGTTAAAAATCTATCTTACTTCACTCCGGTTTTGTGTTGTTTGAGCACACAGGCACAGTGAGTGCACGCCAGAGCGAGTTATCTGGAAACCTACACCCATCACGTCGGTGTGATGACGCTCGTGGCTGAGAAACGCTCACTCATGTGGTGAGTAATCATGACTGAAGCTGGAGCCTCCCCACAGACCTGTGAGTCCCCACAGCTCGTGCCTCTCCGTGAGCTCCAGTGGGTTGTGGTCTGATAATTGAGACATCTTTATTATGATCACGTCAATAGAAATACAGCACAGAGCTCTTTAGTCAGAAGTCTCAGAGATGAGATGGCCAAAAATTACACAGCACTGTTCGCACAGAGACTTTCATTCCCTCAGAGTGGAGGTTGATGTCATAATGATTGATAGACACCAAATCTCCATTGTTTAAAGCTGTAAAGGTTAAATAAGGACTGCTGAGGTTTATGCATCACTGTATGCTTTTTATAGGCTCCTGCTCCTGGTAACAGAGTTCATAACATCAAGTTCAGTATAATAAAAAAAAACTTGCAGGTATGATTTCAGAACAATTGAAGCAGAATGCCTCCCATGATTTAATGTCAAATAGAAATTTTACCGTCTGAAGCAGCCTCATTGGTGTTAATACTGAATGATGGGTCTATTGAGAAAAATATCAGTTTATCTTTGGGACTCTTGCGAAGCTTCTTGAAAGCAGGCTTGTTACTGTAGATCACGACTCTGACAGCTGATGTCTATTGATGGTGATGATGTACAGAAGCTCAGAAACAAAACGCAGGTTGGATTTTCATGACGCAAACAACCACACAGGATACAAGAACATATAAAGCTTCTCTAACAAGGTGCAGACTTCATCATTTGAAATGATGCAATTCTTACCTAATATATTGAGCCCACTGCATTTTTGAGTAGAAAACCAGCAAATAGTTTGAGCCACTTCATCAGTCAAAATAACAACAAAACAGCAGATTTCCAACAGGCAGGTCAACCTGTAGGGGAGAGGAAAGTCTGCTCCGAAACGTCAACAGAAAAAAACATTATCCTCTACACCACATTTGTAAAAGTGAGGTTTTTCTTTTCAAGTTCTAACTAAGCCGAGTTTTAATGTAACTGGGTGGAGTTTCAGTCACAGCCACACAAACAAGTTCAATTGTAAATGCTAAATTGTAACTAAATATTTAAGCCTAGTAGCTGCCAGATGCTAAGCTAACAGAGCTACTGACAAAACCTGCCTCAGCTTGCTATTAAATGCCTCTTTTGGAGTAGAGAGTAAACGAAACATGGACGACGGTCGACACATCTGACTTGACAATTCATGGAATACTGTTAAATAACGACGTAAACTGTTAAGAGTTTAAATGACATGTCACAAAAATAACACAAAATACCCCAGATTACAAAACTAGCCCGTAACGTTAGCCTGCATGACCTAATAACTACAGTTAGGTGAACATAACCGAACACTCACTCTTACCTGGACGAACACTGTTGATGACATAGTCTGGCCTGTTTCATGTGGAGTAATTTTCCTTGTGTGTCCACTGTTGTGTTCCAGCATTGAGTACCTGTTCAGTTTGACTCTTAGTGCTTCTGTTTTGTTTCTCTCATGATTCCTTGTGGGTCTGTTATTTTCCCCTTTTTATGTTCCTGAGTCTTTGCCTTAGTTTTTGGTCATTGGTTCCCTTGCTGCTCCAGATCAGATTTTTGTTTCACCTGCAAAGGAAGAATCTTGTGTTTTCTTTATCAAATAAATCTTTGAACAGCACCAGCATCTGCTCTGTTGTCTGCATTTATGTCCAGAAGTCCTCAACCGTGACAGGTGACTCAGAAACACATTTCCCCTTGTATGCAGATATAAAACCCAATGATGCATTTACACATGATAAGCTGAATTTTTCATAAATAAAGCATTGTCATCTACAACAATAACACTGTGTTGCTGACATGTATGTTGCTCCAACTGGTGAAGAAGCTGGTTACACACACACACACACATACAACTCTTAACATGTTTGAATATCAGGCACAGCAGCAGTGATACTTGACAAACAGACTGGCAACACCCAATCAGGAGTTGTCCTCCCCCACAGAGGCAGAACTGTCTCGTCCACTCGACTATGTCATTATACAAATGTCACTATTTTTGCTCTTTGGAACATGGAGGACTGCAGTGTTGAACGGGCTGATTCTGATTGGCTGAGCATGTGTGTAGATCCATAATGATGTGCTCTCAGAGCTGTGTGACTGTGTGAAATAAATCATTCTTACCATCACTTGTTGCTAAGGTTTCCATAACTTCCATCTATAAATGTCACATCTAGCCATCAGACCCACACTGTTTGAAGATGGTGTGATGCAGTCTAAAGCTCTGGAATAAATAAGTGGACCTTTAGTTGTGATTGTTCTGTCAACTTCTGTTTTTCAGGGTCAAGAATAAACTAAAAACACAAATATAAACTTGTAAAACATGAGTCTTTTTTTCTACCAGAACAGTTTGACAGTGAACAGATGGAGGAGTGTAGTGAATACACACTGGATGAAATGACTCACTTGAATTTGCCTCTTGATGACTACAGCTCAAAGGTAAAAATAAACACCAGTGAGCTGAAGCTGCGGATGATGATACACAGCTATTTAAACCGTCTATCTTCCCCAGCTCTTCCGGATCGCGAGCGCAGGCACGACTGTAAACATCACAGAGCTTTGTGGTTCAAGAGGAAATGTGGCTCACTTCACCTCCTGTCTCGCACATTGCCAGTGCTCTGCATCGAGCCTATTGATTTCCTTTTCACATAAAAGTGGCGGTTTCTTATCTGCAGATGTTCAGCCCTTCCTCGGCATATGGATCTGGTCATGGCATGTGCTGTTTGGGCTGGCAGAGGGGTCGACTCTAGCGGAAGACGCCCATCTGGTTGGACCTTGACCTGAATGAAAATGGTCCTGGAGAAGTTTATGTCTACAGCTCTCAGAGGAATAAAAGAAACGGGGTTTCATTTCACTGACTGATGGAGACCTAAATTTCACCCTCATCCACAGAATACACTGAAGGATCACTGATAGGGCTTTGAGAGACCTTATGAACAAACACCATAATGGCGCCTTCAAAGAAAATTCCAACTTGTTCCATTTTTTCTCCCATCACATCAAATGGCAATTTTATTTCGAGCTGAAAGCCACCTGATGTGTTTGGTTTTTGCCCTTGCTACTTGAGAAGTGACCTGAAAGCAATTTTCTTTTTATGGTATACTTCTTTTATCCCTCGAGGGGGAGATTCTCTGCCCTCCCTCCTCGAGGGCCCTGGAGCAGGTACAGGTTAAGTATCAGGGCTCAAGGATACCTGGGGAAATGTATCCAGAGGCGAGAGGAATTCCAAAATATCCTGCGTGGACTGAAGAGCTGCTGCTCTGATGATTCTTTACTCAAGTAAATTTACTTAAATGACATTTTAACAACAAGTAGCTTACTAATGTACAGAAAGAAAAAATAATTATATTTGAGACATTTCTATACATGAGCTTTACATTGCAATGCAAGGACACAGCTGCGCATTATAGAGTGCATAAATAGTAAAAACACGTCACTTTCTTGTTCGGTAGCAGTGATTCTGTAACTGTTGAATATGCTTTTCACAGGCTGTCTTACTGAAACACACGCTGAATGGTCAAAGTGAAAATAGATATCCTGACTTTTAGTCTCCAATACAATTTCCCATTAACCTTTCCCTGTCTGGTAAATGCTCATGTCTGTCAAACTCCCTGCAACAAGTTTGCACTGCAGGATATTTGGTTTGAGCCCAGGACCAGGTCATATACTGTGAATGTCAAGATGTAAACATGTATTACAAAATGAAGTCTCAACCACTGGACTTATTTTGAAATATTCATTCATGAAATTAAACGACACAAAAAAAAAAAAAAGAGAATAAGTTTTGCGCTGTCACTCTTTAAAGCTGTATTTAATAGCAGAGGATGTTTGGAGCAACCATTAATTTACAAACCACAGAGAAATGGAATAAGCCACACTCCCTTGGTGGAAAACCTCATCACAAAATGAATCTGCACTTAAAACAAATAAGAACATCAGCTATTCCCTCCTGCTGACTTTCATATCTGCGCAGATTATCAGTGGCAATAGAGGAATGCAGTCATCGGTCAGAGCTTTTAGATGGAGCATTAGTGGGCTGCTAAGCAGCCTCTGGAGGGAGACATGATTGAAAGCTGTTGTCAATATGAGGGCTCCCTCATGTCATGTGTCGCTGCACTGTGGAGGCTTCCTCTGCTACAAACACACACTCCCTGGAACATCTCAATCAATAGTCTGCCATCTCAGATTCATACTCACTTCCTGTTTGTAAAGCAGCTGAACTCGCCTGTGTCTGTAAACACGTGTGAGTGTGGATGAGCAGAATCAATGATGGACACAGAGCAGCCAGAAAATAGATAACTTTAACAATTTTATTTGTGAAAAACTACAAGCAAAATTCATAAATAGACATTTCTATTTGAAGCAGAGGAAAATGATCAGGTTAGCCTATAAGCGCAAAGTCGTGCACATGCCAGAAACATGTATTATTTTAACATTATAAGCTAGACAAGGAGCTGTGATCTGCTGAAAATGCTGCGTACATTTCCACACCAGGAACATAATGTGACCATTTCACAAGGGGAAACAATGACACATCAGCTATAAGTTAAAAAGAAAAGAAAAGAAAAGAAAAGAAAAACTAAAATTGGATTAAACAAAGAATGGATTATTGTACTGTCCCTACATTTTTTTTTCCATTTTTTTTTTAAACCGAGCAATAACTTTAAAAGCATTGTACAAGACATTGTTATAGGAAGAAATGAGTTTGTATAATACACTTAATTGGAAATTCACGGTTAAGGTTATACAGTCAGTAAAACAAGCATTCTATATTTGGGTCTCTGACAAACAAAGCTAAAAAATGTAACCATCTTTACACAGTAAATTAAGGTTACTGGTCGCACACAAGAACAGAACTGCTTGCGCGGAAAGGAAACAGGAAACAAAAGACTTCAGCTCCGATGCCATTATTCATAGTGTTTGCTTTTGCACCTTTTTAAAATTCTATTTACAAGCAATAATTCATATACTCAGCAAATGGCCATTTGTCAATAATTTAACAATGAATCCTTTCTGTTGGAGTACTCATTCAAGTGAATGTGGTAGCAGATAAGGCAGGTGAAAAGATGGCTTTTTAGGCCCATTTCTAATAGATTGCATTACAAAGCAGGGTTTTTATTCTCAGTAAAAATTGGACAAAACATTTCTCCGTTGACCCAGCAGTCTCACTTTTTAAGTTCTATTCACATTGCTTTTCCTCACTTTGAACACTGATTCCATATTTGTATGCAATAAAGTACATAATTACATATTAACCATAGCTTAAGAGCAGAAAAAAGTCATGAACACGTTTCTCCTGGATTTCAAACATTGCTTACGACACACGTGATTATCATCCCTACGTGTGAACCTGCGGGGTTTCTAGTCAACACGGAGCAAATCGTGCTCCTCAGATCCTAGAATGAGTTTTCTGGGACGTGTTAACCTCACCTAACCTGGTTTCAGTTGCTCTGGGAGGCTCAACTGATGAGCTGGGGCCTCTGTTAGGGCAGCTACATGTACTGTGGTGGTCCCGCAGAATGAAGAGGGGGATTTACTAAGGCCAAAAGTCTTCAACCCAGCAGACCCCAGAGCTCTTCTCATCTACCCCACACCACACCCAAGTCTGCTTCTGATCACCTGCACAGTGAGGCAACATCCACCACTGAGAGTCAGAGCCAGGAGTTTTCTTCAACTCGGCTCACGCTTCTGACAGTTCTCTGCCCCGATTTAGCCGTGCACAGAGACAAGTGGACAATAAGAACACCATTTACATGGATTATATTAGTCTTTATTTAAACTGTTATTCATCTCACACATTAGATAATTGCATTTCAAATTGTTATTCATCTGTCTATGTATCATGTCATTATGAAATTCCTTTGGTCCTTCAATAAATAAAACTAAGATATCATATACACATTTATTCTTTATACAATTTCATACAGTTAAAAGGAAATTATGTTGGTCTAGTATCAGCTAAGGTGAAAGTGAATTAAAACCCTTAAATAAGCCTTGCTGTTCTAAAAATTGAAAGAGCAATTGTGTTCTATTAACTACTGCAATATTTTTTTGCCTTCAATGACAGGAGTCTTAAATTAATAAAAAATAAAAACAAGTCAATTGAATTGTCAATCTCTGTAAATTGTTCATGTCTTTGCACTTGTTTTCTGGGATATCAGGTTGAGAGAATGAAGATTCAAAATTGTCTTCAGGACCACAACAAAAAAAAAAAAAAATGAAATCAATTCACAACAGCTTGACACAACAGGTCTATTTTTACAGTTCAATTTTGGTTTTACCAAGTGGAACTGCGTGTGACCATCCTTCAGTGACAACAGAAAAAAAAAAAAAAAAACTCTGGCTCAAGAGATGAGAGGACAGCTCTATCTTCAGCCATAAACTCAATATTTAAGTATGGAATGCAGAAAATATCAACAGCTTTTAGTGTTTTACACAACAGCCTACACTGTACAGTTAAGGACATAAGATACTGTATAAGAGATCTGCTATAGCATACTAAATCATAGACAATCTCGTTGAAAAAGTCAGGTGTCTGAACTTCAGGTGATGATCTTCTGATGCACATTGACCTGTATAGAACGAGCAGATGGACCTGATGGAGGTCCAGACAGTGTTCAGAGTGAGACAGTGTTGTTGAGAAAAGTGAATGAGAATTTGATTCATCAGCACTTTGTCACATTGAGTGAATGGGCAATCCCAGATCTGCAAAACCGCTTCACAGTGTATCTAGCACCAGTGTGTGTTTGTGTGTTTTTGTGTGTGTGTGTGTGTGTGTGTGTGTGTGTGAGAGATGTGTTATGTGTGTCTGTCTGTGACTCGAGTCTTGTCCTATCATTTTCAAACTGTAATAAAAACACTGAAGGAACGATCGATCGGCAGAGCTACACAGCAAAGCTTCAACATAAAAAGGAGAATATCAAAGTATACAGGTGCAACAGGTAATAAATAAGGGTAATAATAGTTTAAAGTTATTAAAATGATGGTGGTTATTGTGCCCAGCGAAGAATTCTTCTTTACAAAAACAAAAAAAAAATGTCGACTTGGCCTCACATCCACATACAAATATAAAACAATACATACAAGTGTCTGGATGCTACCGCAGGGGGGTTTGGGATGGGGGCGTTATTCTTTGTAGCCCAGCTCTCCTTGCCTGTGCCACGGGTGTAACCACAAGGGAAGTTCTCCAAACAGGGCGTTTGTTTCCCCGACAGGCGCACCGCACTGTTCCTCTCAGCCAGCCAGATCCTCTCAGCATCCAGGGGTGGTCATGGAATGGAGGCAGGGCAGCAATGGGAACGGTGAAATCTCTCCCCCTATGGGATCCATAGTGTCCAGAAACGTGGGGGGAAAAGGGGGCGTGGAGCAGGGTGAGGACGGGGAGGAAAAAGGGGCAGGGCCTCAGAACGACTCATCGTGCCCCACAGAGAGATCCCCTTTAGGTGTGGAGGCGCGTGACGAGCCCTTGTCCATGCTCTCGGAGCCAGAGCTCTGGTGCTGCTGTTCGGAGCCCGCGCTGGACGTGATGGTGGATGAGGACGTGGAGGACGAGCGGGTCTTCTCCTTAAAGTCTGTTATAATAACCGTCACGTTCCCTACGGTGATGGCCAACTGCTGGGCGGTGCTCCGGTCAATGTTCTTCAGTTTGGGTCTGAGGGACAGAGATGGAGAGAAAAAAAACACAGAAAACCTTAATAACCAGAAATACAAACCACAATATGTGTGTCTCAACAACAAGGGGGAGGCTGCCAGCACTGTGGGGGCGGTTACACTAAATTGCTCAATTCATCGGGTGACACATGAACAGTCAGAACAAGTGTATATAAAGTGAGAGTGGGTGTTTAGTGTAAAAGATCATTGGTGAATCACTTGAGGTTTCCCACTAGCTTAGTGCAGCATGAGCTTCTCTAAGAAGAGGAGTTGTGTAGTCGGAGATGTGAAACCATGTGTTCTGCCACAGACATGCAGAGCAGCAGAGGCTGTACACACCTGGAAATGTGAGAGTTCTTGTTGGTCTTGGTTGCTGATTTGCCAGACTGTATGCTGTGTTTGTCACTAGGTGGGCTCTGATGGTTGTCTGATTTGGGTCTGGAAGAAAACAGATACACAGCAGTGAGGAAAACACCAGCACAGGAGACACCCAGAGACACAAGTGAAGCGTTGTCGTTTACACTGACCTGGTCTTTTTGCTGCTGGGCTTCTTTGTGACGGCTGGGCTGATGTCCTTCTCTCTGTCGGGTTTGTCTTTGATTGGCTGTTCCTTGTCGCTCTTGTCCTTCTCAGGGGTGTCTCCTTCTGGCCTAACTCTCTCTGGACGTTCACCCTCTGGGCGTCCCTCACCATTGGCGCGTTCTCCCTCTCCATCCGGGCGCTCCTTGTCTGTGCGCTCACTCCTCTCCCTCCGCTCCTTCTTGGGCGGGGGAGGCATCGGGTACTGCTGAGCCACCTGCTGGGCAACCAGCTGGGAGTTGATCCTGGGTTTCCTGTGGAGGGGATCCAAGGCACAAACATGGATTAGCCTCATAGTGGAGCTGCGAGCCGACTCTGGCCACGCACCAGCACAGTTACACTACGGCTGACAAAAGAGAGGTGACTGAACCTAGAGGCCGGTGAGGGGAAAGAGCTGCTGCTCCCAGCTGCTCCTGTTGAGGTAGGTTTACGCAGCCGCTTCCTGGTGGAGCAGCTCTGTTTAGAGGGCTAATCTCATTAGCTCACTGCTGTAATAAAATGAATGCACAGGATCACAAGGTGGGACATTTGCAGCACGTCACTTAGGTCTTCTAATCTGATTACAGCGGGGTTGGCCCCATTTGTCACAGACTGAGATTCAGTTGAACACGGTGTAGCTGCTCCACTCACTCACCAGCACAGAGCTACTCTGTCCCCTTTCTGACTCAATTTCAAATGCATACACATATTAACACAAACCAATACCTCTTTAAGGTTGATCATTCTTATTCATCAAAGACAATGAAAGTATGAAAGATAAATGTCACAAGCAAGAATCCCACTGAAATTTTCCCCTTCTGGAAACATCTTTTCTGAGGTGTATCACTAACAAACATGCATGCAGAAAGAGCAGCATCTTGCTCCATCAGCTGTGCATATGCACCCAAAGTCCAACTGCCTGAGCTGGCACACACACACACACACACCTGCAGCATAATGGACACCAGCTGGCAGCATCTGGGGGTGGGGGGACACCTCGGGGGAGAGGGATGAATGACTGCAGCTTTCCAGAGACTCCAACTCAAGCCGAGACCAAACCTTAGCCAGCAACATGGCTAATCACATGCCAGCGCTGGGCAAGCATGGTGAGGAGCAAACCACAAGTACGCTCACACTCTCTCACACACACACACAGACACAACACACACAACACAACACACACACACACACACACACACACACACACACACACACACACACACACACACACACACACACACACACACACACAGCGCACTTGAAAAGCTTAGCGTGCAAACAAACAGCTTGGCATGGCTCGATGGCTGCTCGGGAGGCCTTTCAACAGGAACACAACACGTTATACTAGCTAGCTGTGTATACTCAACCCTTCCAAACCCAATTCTAGTCTTGGCAGGAATGTTTTGTGATATCCCACCAGTGGAGAAAAGGGCCCATGATCCTGAGGACTGCTTTATGAGACCTGTGCTCAAGTAGGGAGTCTTGAAAGTTGTAGAAAGTGTCTGTCAAAACTTCAGGTCAGATAAAGAAAGGGTTACTGCTGGAAAATGAAGCTCTCCCAGTGAAATTAAATGTTTTTGTCTATGCCATGGGAGTAGGCTACAGTGAACCCAGTCTAAGAGCAAATGAATGTGGTAAAAAGACTGATGATGCTGATTTTAGTGGCTTTTGGTGAAGAGTGGTTTTCAGACAGCTGCTTATGTGGTTAGCCTCAGTGTTTCAATTTGACATCATCATATGGTCAGTTCAGTTGCTCTCATTTTTGCACCTCCATCCTCTCAGGTCTTTCAGAATTGACTCTCCACTCCCTCACTCTCTGTATCTTTTAGTAGCATTGCACTTTTGAAATTTTGTTCATCTTTCCTATCAATTTTCAGCCCAACTTTTTTCCCTGACTTTTTTCTCCACTGCTCCATCAAACTCATCAAGCATCCTCCTGCTGCTGCTCCCCACAGACTGAGAGAGGCTTTGAGGAGGGGCTGGGGGGCATGCAGCCGATCAGAAGGCAATCTATCGGGGCATAATAGAGCATCATGTCGTATTGCTTGCACTACACTCCAATCAATACACCAGCTGTGGCGAATGCTGATGAGCCCCCGGCTGTTGATCCAGTATCCATTACTTGCTGTGGCTCTTCAGAGCCTCAGGGTCTCTCTACCTGCTGCCCTTGTGTGAGGTACCCTCTGGGACACTGAAGAAGGTGAGAATTAAGAGTGGTGATGTGGGAGTGAAATTTTCCTCCCATCCCATTCTAGCTTCGTAACTGCCAACCCTATCCTGTCCCGTCAAATTGATGCCAATTCCATTTCAATCTAGAGTAGAGCTCCTCCTTGTAGGGCTTGGATAAATCCAACTACACTCTAAATACTTTGAAATGTGTAAATGTAAGTAAAAGAAATTATATTGCTATTATTTTTGACAGATTTTGTAATTGCAATCAGTCACAATTTTAGTGGGAATGGACATTTCTGCACTTAATTTTCACTGAAAAAATATAAAAATGGTTATGATGTGATTTTATGCTGTACCAAACAAGCACGTTCCCTTACAGCTGGAGAAAATGATTTGTAGGCCATCTCACACCACAGTGCTTCATTTATAAGGGTATGTTGTGACACATTTTACTTTTATCAAAAAAGTGCAGCTCCTGTGATTTGGATATTACACGAACAAGTTGTTGAGCCTTATACTAGCACAGTCTAAATCACAGACACACAGAGAGGGCTGGTAAAACCTTTATGGATTTTCTGACCAATGAGGCATCCCACTGGGATGTCCTGATATGCCTGATGGCCATTCTGACTTGGTTGTTCTTGTTGTAACGACGTTACCGGGGAACGGGGGTCGCTAGTGAGCTTTCCAACCATTATATCTAAGTTTCCAACCGAGCTGCTGCAAATTCCCTGATGCTTAGGCCCAGTGGGAGGTCAACTTAAGGCCAGTGAGCCGCCGGGCTTGAAATACACTGGCAAAAACCCTGGATTAATTGTTCAGCCGTAGTAGGTGATTAATTTGATGATTAATCATGAAGTGATGATATAAAGTTTACAATACTGGACCTGTCACAAGTACTGACACAACACCAATTTTTCAAAGCAGGCTCATACTGTGTATGACTTATTTTCTAAATGTATACTGGGCAATTAATACATGCCATAACCCCATGCTGAACAAGCTGTGACATTTAAAACAAATGTCACATGATGTTAATGTAGATTCCTTCAGATTTCCCCGTCCTGTCCACATTCTGATGACAGTCCAGTGCAGTACACCCCATGCAGATCCAGTAGGTCTCTGGAATACCACAGGATTCCTGATCCAATGTCAGCAGCTGTTGGGAAATTGTCAACATGCCACTGAAACAGTGCGACAAAGAATATAAGTGTTGGGTGGGCAGATTGAGCGACATGAGAAACCAGCAGTGATCAAAGATGCAATAATGACGTGCTCGCCCACATTCAACCATCATGAAAAAATATTTGTGTCTCTAACCCACAGCCATGAGTAAACAGATTTTGTACACAGACGGCGTTCAAGGAGACCAGAAATCATTTAGTCTGGCAGTGAGAGCTGCTCGCCAAGGAGGTGGTGAATAAGTGATTGACTGATTGACAAGATCCACGCCTCCTCTGCCTGTTGCAGAGCTGAGGCCCTGGTCAGAGACTGAGATTTGTGTCAGCGGCGGCAGAAGCAGCCGCAGTAGTTAAGCAGTGATTCAGTGCCAGTTGTAAGTCAGCCATGAGATGCTGCTGGCATGATACAGCCACTGCTCTCTTTGCCCCATTATTTATTTACTGACCAGATATGATGGTTTTGCACGGCACTGCTCTGTGGCTCATTAACATAGCTGGAGATTCTGCATGACACCACGTGTGTGCCACTTGCCTTTATTAAATAATGGTGGTCCTAAACAACTGGAAAAAGAACTCTCCCCCTGTCCTTCTGCCTAAAATTATGCCTCATATTTAAAATTAATTACAGTTTATATTTAAATAAGCCGTCCATGTCGCTGGGCAGAGTACTAATTACTACAACATTGCTAAAAAAAAAAAAAAAAAAAAAGTACCATACAACTGTAATATAATTATTATGCAAACATCCAAATTAAACAGACACGATCCACTGTATGACAAGAGGTACTGGAAATGATACCAGGACCTGGACCAGGAACCCCAGGGTCCAACTGCAGAGACTGCTCCAACCTCCCACTGCTGCCAACATATTCCTGTGGAATCAGTACGAGTGTGAGTGTGTGTGTGTGTGTGTGTGTGTCTGTGCCTGCCTATGTGTATAGTGTATAAATCCTGCTGTCGAATCATTTCCCACTGTGAGGGCTTACAGCATATTACCTCCCCTGCGCACAACAATAAGTCGTGATTGACAGCTCCTCCTACGCTTGCCCCTAAATTCCACCTTCTAGGGGAGGGAGGAGCGGGGAGACTCCCTCCACGGGATGCCCTGAAATAACTATCATCATGCTTAAAAGCTCCTAATTCAGTCAGACTGACACCCATAGTTAGACTGCTCCACTCAGCCTGAACCATCCCAGAAACAGACACACCTCTGCTCAGCTGGGGCTCTCGCTGGCCAGAAGCAGCTGATGCTGCGAGCCAAGAGCAAAAGCTGAAGCTGCCGTTTCAGAGGTAACTCTTTCTACAGAAATCAAAAACAATGAGCCTGTGCTCTTCATGGAGAGACAGAGTAATGAAGAGAGTGAGTGAGCGATGGAGAGTGTGATAGAGAGAGAGGCACAGGAAAGCCCTCATTAACACAGCTCTTTTATTTGAAGTGCTGTGTGGAGGACAAGCAATTATTTCCTGCCAGGCTGAGTGAATGCAGTGGCAGACAGCTGAGTGAAGAGGAGAGGGAGAGGGAGACAGCCAACAGACAACAGTCTTCCTCAACCACGGACAGCCCACTGAAGAGCTCAGACTATTTAACATCACCCACTCTCTCATTCAGACTACACAGTATGAATGTGGGCTCCTTGTCCTGTGTGACGTACAAAGTTGTTGAGAAACATAAATCCTCCATTCACATACATTCACCAGTGACCTGGTTTCCCCCCACACATGACTGAGAGACCATCACAGCCTCAGCCTTGAGCACATTTCTCAGATTGGACAAATGCCAGGGGGCTTTAGTTTGATCACAGCACCTCCCTATGACATGCTGGAAAACAGGGAACCAATGATCTACACTGCGTCCACATTTGTTGTACACCTTGATTATTATGCAGAAACACGTGATACCCGCCCTTCCCCCCAACCACTATGAGGGTGATGAAGCAGAGCCCAGAGCTGCCTGACTATGCTGCTTCGAATTTGTTGACCAGTCAGCAGGTTTTTATATATGTATGCTCTATTGTTGTATTGTTGATTGTTGAGCAATCTTTCCAGAATGACTTGAAGTGTGTCTGGGAATAGCTCTGCATGGCCCCTGCATGACCCGATTCATGAGACGGCCAAAATTTTCTCTTAACGGTGCAACAGTGCACAAAATTGTCCTCTATGTGTCATTTCACAGTAAATTAAATACTAAATGCAACATTTTAATAGTAGCACTTCATGTTTAAGAGTAACTCGAGCTGAACTGGCAGCCATTTTGATAATTGATAAATCTTTTAAGTCACTGTTTAAACAAAAATGCCAAATGTTCACCACTTCCTGTTACCTGAATGTGAGTATCTGCTGAACTTCAGTCACCTATGATATTAAACAAATTTTGGGGGGTTTTGGACTGTTAACAGAACAACTTGGCATTGGCATTATCAATGAATCCATCAGTTATTTTCTTGGTTATTTGACTGATTGTTTGGTCAAAGTTTTAAGATGCGCCTCCATCAGTGAGCATGAAAAAACCTATTAATTAATTTTTTTGGGGTCAGTAAATTGACAAATACAAATACTACATAGACTGCAGGACTTACACTCAGTTGTCAATTTACTGTAAGAGGAACACCTAGCTAAAACTAATGCTGTGGTCTGTGGTGCTGTTGAGCTACATGGTGTTATGTTGACAGGTGATGCTATTATTTTGTCCAAACCATTCAAATCAATGAGGGTAAACTAAGCAACAGACGCCTCTTTGTATAATGCAATACAGTTCAACAGCACCATAAACTGCAACCACAAAAAAAATCACAGTGGAATCAACAACTCTCTAACACAGTTTGAACAAAAACTGAACATTATAACCTTCATGAAGGAGGATTTATTACAGGACTGTTGTATCAGACTGCGTCAGTTTTAGCTCTTTCTTTATAAACTGACAAGTGAGTGTATGTTCCCTATGTGAAATTTTTGATCAGTCTGAGCCTGAGGTGACTTAGGTAGCGTTGTCACCTCTGGCCATGGATGGGTAAAGAAATCTGTGTGAGTGGGTGTGTCGGGAGGTTGAATGAGGATAACACGTGAAGAGCAGCCTGGGGCTATAGTGCTTCTCAATTCATTCCCACTGCCCACCAGAGGCATTAAGCATTCATCCTCTTATCCATCCCTTCCAGTCAGGATTTTGAGGGCTTACTGATACTGTCACTTTTTCCCCTCTAACCCCTTCACCTTACCCTCCTTGTGGGGGTCTGTAGATCCCCCACAAAGTTTCTATCATATTTCTCTGTCTGTATGCACAGCAGGCTCCAGAAAGCATCTACATTCCACAACTTGTCCTCAAACAGCAAAAGAGCACAACAGTCAGGTATGGCATTTAGTTCCCGCAGTACTGAGTACTGACAAGGGGTTGACTGATTATTGGCCTGGCCCATTAATGGATCCGATTTTATACAATTATTGGAATAATTTTTTTAAACTGATTGCTGATAAAAAAAATCATTTAAAAATGCACCAGGAATGCCCCAGTGGCTTACCTGACAGTGTGTACCACATAGGCTTAGTCCTAACTGTAGCGGCCTGGGTTCAAATCCAAACCATGGCCCTTTGCTGTATGTCATCCCCTCTCTCTATCCCACTGACTTTCAGGGAAAAAGTGCCTTCTTTGGCTCTGATGCAGCCGCCTCTCCCTGTCTGTAGTAACTAGCCTGTGATCTCGAACAATGTCATGCCCACAGCACCATCTGATTGGCTAAATGTCACAAGTAATTGCCTATCAACACTGAAGGCTACTGTGTACACAGACTGGAGCAGCTCCAGTGAGCGAGGCACCAGATATTTCTGACTTTATCTACGCTGAAGTTGCAAAAACACCACAACCTTATGAACAAGTTAATTTGTTGATCCAAGACACACAAAGCAAGAGAGAGCAGGATTAGCAAGACAGTTGTTAAAAGAAGCAGAGAGCTTTGAGTGCCTGAGCAAAACTAGTGTAAATTTAAATGTATAGCAGGTAACTAGCCGCTGTGATGAAGAAAATAGCAACATTAACTTTGTTGAGATAGAGCAGCAAAAAACACTACCAGTAACAGAATCTCCAATATGCTTACTGCAGCACGTCAGCACATGAACAGCCACTCACTACTGTTACTGAAAAGAAATTTTACGTAGAAGTAAAATTATTTGTGTAAAAGTCAGTTGAAGATTTCAGTTAAAATGTTTCACACTTTTAAAAAGGGAGAGCAGAAAGGGGTAAAGCATGTTCTATTATGATAACTATTAACGGCATCTTTAGGCTACCATGGTATTTCAACGCATATACACTGTTCCCAGTTGACAACAGCACAGAAAACAACCACTAACTTCTAGTCAGGCTCTTTGCAGCCTGTGCATGAAAACTGATAATTACAAATCATTTGGCATTTTATTAGGAACACCTAGCTAAAACTAATGCAGTCTAATACAACAGTCCTGTGATAAATCCTCCTTCATCAAGGTTATAATTCAAATTGTTGATATTGATTTAAATGTATGCTCATTTTGGAGGATGTAGTGTGTGGTGCTGTTGAACCGTATTGCATTATAAAGTTTCTGTTATTTAGCCTACCTTCACAGCTTTAAATGTTAATAAGATTGCTAATAAGCTGTATCACACTCAGTCCTGAAAAAACCTTATCACTTATCACTGATAATATCGGACAAGGCAAAGAAATTCAGGGAAATCTCTCAAAGACATCTCAACTTTTCGGTAACAAACTTCAAGCACCACATTGGCTGCCATGAGTGTGCTTCTCTGCTCCTCCTAACAGGCAACAGGAGTCTGGCTATCTTGACTTTCTGTACATCTGAGTGAGACATGGGCAAGAAGAAAAGGAGGTCTATGACAGAGGAATTAAAAGAGGAAGTGTCTAAGTTTGAGTCTGCTCATGTGTAAAAGACAGTTCATCTTCACACTGACAAGTTTTTCCTTTCCATGACTGACCTTTCAGGCAGACTGACAGCGAGTCATTGCAAAGGCACTAAGCACATATGAGCTACTTCCATCAGCAGCACTGTGTCATGTTGCCCAGTATCACTCATTTGTTTTCCTTCTCTCTCCATTGCCTCTCCATCATTGTCCCTGTCTTCTTCCCTGCTCTCTCTCTTCACTTTCTCCCCACGCATTAGCCCCCCCCCCGCCACCCTCCCTAAATCCCACTGGCTTTAAGTAGGTCTCTTGTTCACCTCTTTTCACCCTCTCTCCTGCTGCTTGCCCCTGGTGTGCGTGAGCTATCTGTCAAGTAGACCTGGTCACCCTGTCTCGCTGTTGTCCAGTCATCTTCTTGCCAGTTTGCTTTAGTATAAATACAGCCTGGTTTGAATTTACTCAACAAATCATCAAGCAGCAGTGCACCTTCACAGCAGGCACTCATGTTCCACACAAGGAGAACAACATCAAGCAAGCAAACAAAAACAACAAGTGGGGAAACCTGACACCAAGAGGTCAAATCCAAAGCCTCTACTGATCACAACAGCCAAGATTCAAATCTACAAGACTGATTAGAGTTTTTCTGAACTATAGCTTCACGATAATGCTCAGACTAACGATGGCTAACTAGCTTTGAAACTGGATTAAGGATCAATAAGAGTAAAACACTTGAAATTACTACAAACATTTTCTATTCTGGTTTTTCTCTCGATCTCATGTGTAGCAAATGACACTCAAATGCTACTGTTCTTTTTCCATGCATGGATGGTGGTGCCGGTAGAAACAGAAGAGGCTGTCCAGTCTCCCCCTCCCTGGGTAATGATGTGCCTCGCTCTGCTGTGCCCCTGGAGACTCTTGGCTGAGTGAGCACATCCCCCTTGCAGCCATCCATACCCCCCCTTCCTTCAACACACACACATAAATGTCCAGACGCTACGCTCCTCTCTGTCTCTTCACCGCTCTGTTTCTCTCCTTGTCCTCTTTTGCCCTCTTCTTCTTCTTACTCCGCAGCTCTCTCTGACTCCATACTTAACAACTCCCTTGCTCCCGTTCTACTTGTCCTCATATGCTTTTGTCTGTAGTTTCCCGAGACACCTCACTCCCTCACTGTCACACTCATTTGCTTGCCTCGTCTTTTTCCTGAATGGGAGGAGCTGTGATTCAACAGCTCTCTCAACATTTCTCTGTTTTGTCAGATTGCCAAATTGGCTATTGTATTTAATCACTCACACTCTGCCAAATCCCATGAAGTAATTAAGAACTTTTAAATCCGGCAATTAACGTAAAGATTAGGGCTACCCGCTCGTGCTTAGGGTTTTAGTGCAGATGCTGATAATGCTGGATAAGCAAAAGCAGCTTCCTCTGAGCGGGGGCTGCTGTGGGGGCATGGGGTGGGCGAGGAAGTGCAGATATAAATTGAGCACCAGCATGTCCCTCTTATGTAATTCCATTATCCTAGACAATTTGCCTTAATGTGACAGTGGGAGAATCCACGGATTATAATGACTCTATTCCATCATTGTAAAAGACAGAAAGGCACACACACGCCGAGACACACACACAAACACACACTGCAATCATTTTCCAATAATTGTGCAGCTTCAACACTTACACACAGACACAGAGAGAGAGTGAGAGGGAGAGAGATAGAGAAAGAGAGAGATGCACTTTTACTTTTTTTGGCCCAACAACTAACCCTAGCTTTAGGGCTGGGTATCATTTAGATTTTATCCTTTCTGTTTATCAATCCTGCTTCTAACATTCATAATCTGTGGATTTATGGGTTTCCCATATGGTCTTACTATAAAGCCACAGGCTAAATGCAAAACACATTTGGTTAAGCACGTTTGCATCTTTAAATATCTACAGAGTCGTGGACAAATTACAGCAACTGCATTTGGTTGACTGGTTTGGTTTGTCACAATGATCAAAACGACAGAACATCACACAAGCTACAGGTGACTGAAATAAAAAAAACTGACTTTTGTGGTGAGGCTGTGCTGTGATTTTTCTCTCACAGCACAGCTTCACCTTTTAACCGACTTCAATAAAAGCTGGCTATTATGAACCTACAGAGATAGCTTGGTGACACAGACAGAGATAGAAGACAAAGTATGTGCAAAAAAATTTCATGTGTTTTCATCTGATTGAGCTCAAAACATCAAGTTGTTAAGAGTGACACCTTTACAGCATATTTCACACTGCCAATCACGATTTCTTCAACAGGTTAGGTTTGTTTTACTGAGTCAGCTGGACTCCACCCATTGAGAACATCTGACAAAAATGTATATTAGATCTGTATCCAGCTTGTCTTTTAATCTTTCTATCTACATTCACTGGCTGTTAAATATATCACTATAACACTGTATCAACAAGTATCAAGTTGCTTTGATTTCTGTTCAAATTATGTTTAAATATTTATGGAAAGAACACTCATTGAACTTTTTAAAGAACATTTTCTATCGACCTTATGTCTGACACCTATTTGAATAATCCCCGTATCTCATACCTAGTGTATCAGTTCTAATATTTTCAGTTGTGTGTCCATGCAGCAGTCCGAGTTTCAAATATATTTAAGTTTATTTAATCGAGTCAAAGCACTGCATTTTACTAACAAGTGAGAAACATGCATTTGTTCTGTTTTATATAAAGCACATATGGTAGTTACTTGAAAATGGTTGACAACACAGCATCAGTGCGCAGATAACAGCACAGCAGTCAAAGACTGAGGTACCTCAAGACTTCCTGTGATCCCAACCATCAATCAACTTTAGAGGCTCCTAATGGTTTCTCCCTGGGCCCCGGGGCTGCCAGAGGTGCATACCAAACACCACCACAAAGCAAACTGATGTACAGCAACACGGTGTCACGTTCACACAGCGATCAGGTTCAGATGCCAGAAACATTTAAATATGATAGCATGCACCACACAGGGAATGCTAATGCAAGCCCTCCTCCAATTACCAAAGAACCAGGGACTGAATGCAGCTTGGGCTACTTGGACTTGTAGATTAGCAGCGAGGTCAGGTGCAAAAAGCAGAGTGCTTTCTTGTTTAAGAGTCAGAATGGCAGAGGCTAGATTTAGCCTACTTGGGTATCATGTTACATCACTGAGCTGGACTGGGTCAACAGGTTCATTAGGCTGCGCTCGGATGGGGAGAAGGGGGCCTCTCCCCGCATGCTGATGCCACAGCTCTCGTTAACACACATTCTTGCCTCCATTAGCACAAATCAGAGCTGCATGACCCACAGTTACCTAGCTTACCTACCGCTGGCAGGGGACAAAGTGCGATTCAAGTCTTGCTGAGTGCAAGCCACTATCTGTCAATCACCATGGATCATGTTAATTGTGTATTCTCCATCAACACCTGTGGAAACAGCTGGTGTCTCAATGACCCAGTGCAGACTTTGAGAGATGAATGTATCAAGTTTAAGGGGACGGAAATATTAATCTGATGTGATCTGATTATTTCACTTAAGACAGGAATGACTCAAAAGTGCAGCTAGAAATCATATCCTTGCACAAATATCTGCTGACTGCAACCTGTTGTACCAAGCCCTTTTCCAGAATACATGTGAGGTGTGAATGACTGTACCTAAAACTTAATCTGCACCTTTTTCTCCTTACTACAGTCAACTACAACCAGCACTGGCTGACCTTTGTCCCAGGACACAGGAAAAAAAAAAACAGACACATTTGGACACTGTGGAAGGAGTGTGTTGAAAGAGCTGGCTTCAACACATTTACATCATGCAAAACAAGCAATTTCAAACATATCTTAAATATAATCAAGTCACTCTGACTGCACAAATCAATACCTAACCTGATCTATCCTGAAGAAAACACAAAAGTGTGACTTCAGCATAAGAGAAAACAAGTGTTTTGACTCCGACCAGCTGTGAGGAACTCTAATTAGTGAACACACATGTCCTCATGCATAAAAGCACATTCAAAGCGAAGCCTTAGATAAAAGCAGCAAGACAAACATCCACACATAGCCTTAAGTATGAATCATTTAGCTAAGAGCGTGTCGCTTTGTCCCATGCTTTGCTGAAACACATCACACAGTGAAGAAAAGACAGCTAATTAGTACTCATTAGAATAAGAGGCAGCCCCACCACTATACAATTGCATTAATCAAAGGTTAACTATTCAGATCAAACAGCAATGTGTGACAAACACTCCAGTGATGTCATGTGCTAGCATTTACCAAATAGAGGCAACTGGGCTGTTGCCAAAGAACAGTGGCAGGATGGCTACGACATGCTTGTCTCCGCTTCCTGCTTTCGCGCAGTGTGCTCAGCCTGCATCATCAGCTGTGGTCTTAAGCTACACGCTGCTGGGAAAAACTCATAGGGGGAAGGGAGCCAGACAATTAAGATTAAAGCCCAATCTTTAGGATTCTCAGTAAACCAGCGTCAAATGTGTTCTCCCCGTTTGTGGTGCGCCAGGGGTGTCAGTCGAGCCACTCATTGTAAAACCACAGCTGGAAAGGTTAGAGTGCAGGGACTTGTCAACAAACCCGCAAATGACTCATCTATCTCTCCACCTCATCATGCAACTGATGACATGAGCAAACAAACTCACACTGTGGCACACGCAACTTATCATCAAAAACATTCCCCAAAACAGAAGGAGGAGGCGTGAGTATACACAAAACCGAAAGGGAATCCTGTCATGATGTTCATGTTATACAGTGATTTCATCTCAGTTTCCCATAAGACGCAATCTTCAGCTGACATGACATTTATTCTGAGTTGAACTGATGGGAAATGTTGGGGACATACAAGCCTGTTACTATAAATGCTGATATGATTAATCTGAAGATCAAACAAGAGTGATTTCACTTGTAAACAGCTTTGAGAACAAAGCAAGTTTGTGGCAGACTGAGTTTTGAAAATGATTAAATTACAGCCAAATGTGTGGATTGACATTTAAAAAAAAAAAAAAAAAGGGATTTTTGGAACATTGGAAGAAGCTGGTGAACCTCCTCTAAGCACTGTGTCACAGCAGACTGGGCATGAAATGACTGCAACTACGCGGCATAAGGGAAAAAAGTCTGACGTACAAAGAAATATCAAAAACACATATCTGGAGTTGGTGTGTCTAATCGTCCTTACAACTACTTTTCTTAACCTAAGATATACAACCATGCCCTTACTGTATATCAGCTTCATGCACCTATAAATCTTACTTGTCAGAGCAATAAAAGAACCTCCGCAATCCTACAGGTAGGTGAAATGTGCATACATGCATTCACCTTGTTTCACTCCATGAAAAAAAGCAGCCCTCTCGCTGTTGCTCTGTTGATGCACTGTAGCTTTACAGCCATCATGAAGTATGGTCCCTCTTCCCCCCCCCCCCCCCCCCCTCCTTCTGGCTAGTGAAGCAGCCAGCCTACCTAGACGAATGCATAAAAGCAATGCAATGTTAGTCGCATAAAATGAGAAACTACGGATAATCCAGAAAACGGCAGAAGATGTTTGCAAGACTGTCCATCAACAAGTCCCCATTCTCTCACAGACAAATAGGCTGTCGATCAAAGTTGTCATTCCCATAAATTGCGATGCAATGCTGCTGCAGCCAGCCAAGCTGGGGAAAAACGAGACGCTCAGACGAGAGGGAGAGAGAGAGAGAGAGAGGCAGCGCTACGTTACCTTGTGGATGTGCCCTTCCTCACATCGCAGATGCTGCATTTGAAAGCCTCGGCGGTGTTCCTGAAGGTGCAGACACTACAGTCCCAGTAGCCGTCGTCAGCGGTCTGTTTGGCTTGTCTTTTTGGCCTTACAAATGAGACAAATGTTAAGGTCAAGTTAGTTGAAGAAATACCTCCAACATATTTCATGAATTAACAAGAGGGGAGATTGTGACAAACATAACCTGTTGTGTAATTTACAAGCTACTTAGCGCAATACAAAGCATGGAGGTGTTGTCATTAATATTGGGTTCGAGTCCCGGCAAGTACAGCTCCTTGGTTAATAAATCCCCTCAGTGGCGAAGCGGACGACTATCCACACCGTCCGATTGTATCGCCAGCTAGGCTAGCAGGCAGGCAAGCATTGCTAAAATTTTCGGCATCGAAGCTTAGCATGTCGGCTAACGAAACCCATATCAAACAATGTCAATTTCGACATTGACCCTCCAAAAGGCTTCATCGAGACGGAAGAGCGTTTCAGGGAATGCCAGGCGTATCCTCTGAAAAATTTCCCTTTGTCTGTTAAGTGACTGGGTTGTAGGGAGCGAGAAGCCGCCATAGTGACTGCACTATTCTAGCTAGCTGTGGCATACCAACTGAAAAAGGGAGAAACGATCTCTGTGAGAGAGAAACGCGTCCGAAAATCGAGCCCAAAACGCACAAAACAAGTGTAAATCGACAGTGGGCGGTCGCATTACCTGGTAGGGCTCTTTTTGTCGCCCATGGTGAAGAGTAGTCCTCGGAAATAAGAAGAAAAAGGGGCCTCCTTTAATTGTCAGTGAGTGTAGTAGGATCCAGATAGAGCCGCTGCTGAAGCTGTTGGCAGACAGGCTCCACTCAGCGCTGGCTCGAGGCACGGCACAGCGACTGACTGCACTACACCACGTGACGGCCGCCGCGCCAATCAGAGAGCGAGTCGGTTTAAAAGTCTGGATTGATATTTAGTGGCTATTTTAATAACGACTAGAGATTTTTGATAGACCTCACCTCAACTCACTCATAGACATAGTTAATAAGGTGGTAATGTTGATGTTATTTGTAACATAAAGTGACACCAGCAGGCTCTTTAGACTGGTGGAGTTCTGTTAACATCGTTCTCTAATGTTTTTAATTGTGGTCAGTGGAAAAACCACAGGGCAGCACCTACTCCAGCACATTTATGGCTATAAATAATAACATTTTTAATAATTATGGTGTAACAGAGATATGATGATGGACTTACTGTTCTTGACTACTAAAGCCAATAGTTACATTTGTGCACCATCATCTCAGGATGTATCATACTTTACTTGTTGAACCTCTCCCAGCATGCAAAGGATGAAAGAGAGGGACACTCTCTGGTGAATGCTTCACGCTCATTGTTGCGCTTTTGTACTGTGAGGATGCCATTATACCTGGAGTAAACCCTGTGAGCATGAAGGCTCAACATAAAACATTCAGGTTGTGATTTAAATACTTTCATTGTAAAATAATATTGCAGATCATTTAGGCAATGCCTCCCACCCCTTAACTCCATAAAAGAAAGGTTTTCATGTACAGTATGGTCAGAAACAGTTTTTAATTTGTCTCATTTCAAGTTGAAAGTAATTTTCTTGCATGGAGGATTAGGCTTATCTGCACAGATTATCAGTTGTATTTCTTTACCGATTAAACCACAAACAATTTTTCTCGAGGGTTCTCTGAAACATCAGGTCGAATGGGGAAGATACAGACTTGGTGGACACATTGTCCTCTGTTTACTGAAATAAACATGTCCACAGTGTCCCGAGTGATTCAAGACTCTAATAAGACAAAAAAAAAACTTTCATTCACCCAGCATTTGCAAGAGAAACTTTTAATCGCCCCTTTTACCCTCCTGTTTCTGACGGCTGTGTCATGGAATGTGTTGGAGCAAAAACTGCACCTCTTGTGCGCCTCCGCTCTGCCCAGGACAAGGCTCTCTGTGGGAGAGACCAAGCGTGAATCATGTAGGCTCATTAGCTGCTCTCCACGGCTCCAGGTCCTATTGTGAATCCCTCGCTTTTTCTGTTCAGAGTGAATATCCGTGCCTCCACATAAGTCTGCCCTCCGCCCAGTGATTACCTCTGCTTAGCTCATAGCATGCTGCTCTAATTGAGCTTCATCACGGTGGCCTACTGATAACTACAATTCAGTCAAAACAACATTAAGCCCTGCCTCGCTGGTTCTGTAATGAGTTCTTGGGAAAGCTGTGCTCTTTTGTTTTAACTTGCAAGTTATAGTGTGGAGTTCATTTATATTCATAGGTGGGATGACTCCGTGCTGCAACATATGTTCTTTTTTTTTTTTTTTTTTTAAGACAGACCACAATATCAGTGCAGACTGGTTAATTTATTGATACAACGGGGATGAAGAACGTATTAAAGGAGGCATTTACTGAGAACAGCTGGCCCAAAGGCAGGAGAAGTGCACTTGTGGAGCAGATTCTTCCCTCCCTCATCAACTGCACCCTTGAGCAAGACGCTTACATTACTCGCAGACGATTTCACAAGACAAACAGTTAGCCCTCATTCATTATTTATGAGAGGTGAGTAGCTGAGTTTGAACAGCATGACATTAAGGTGGAGAAACAAATCAGGGGTGAGATACGCTGAAAGAATTTCTGTGATGCAAAGGAGGGTGACAGTTATGCCAATCATGTTTGTGCAAAAAGTGTAAAAAAAAAAAAAATCATTGCAGCAGACTCAAAGAAAGTGGGAGTACTTGTCAGATTGTTGTTTACCTACAACATAAAACTGTTCAGACTCCATCTGACTGCACCCGTCGTCTCAAACAGCGTTTTGTGTGAAGCACGTAGCAGCCTTAAATTCCAATAACTCCAGAGGGCTGCTCAATGTCTGACAGTAGAAGATTGAGGTTGTACTGCTTCAAGGCATGAATGTGTAAAACCTGAGTAATGTCTAGTGTTTGGAAAGATCACATATTTAACCTCAGCATCAGCCAATATGCCCATCAAACATCATCATCACAGTGCGACAGGATATACACAGTCCAGTGTCCTAGGAATTAAGTCCATATTGGACGATTTCTCACCTCCCAATTTACATCTAGTGCCACTGAAAGCTTAATGGTAAGACATGTTGTCCGGCTATGTCAAAAATCAAAAGCGTTTATAGTCGTTCCAAATGGCTACACTCAAAGGTGGAGTGGAAAGCCAACTGGCATGAAGTGGGAGGGCGGTTGGCTGGCGCATTAACGTTAAAAAAATGTGTATAACAGTGCACATTATCTGACAGCCACTCCTGACAAACATTCATAGTGTTGTACTTGTTTGTTTAAATGAAAAGTGGCAGAAATAGATGTGTAAAGAATGAAAAAGAGAGAGAGAGAGAGAGATTGGTGGGGGGGTTCAAACCCGCCTTCCTTTCTCACCTCTGTACAGCTGTCCAATCACGGCGTGAAGTGGGTGTGAACGTCAAAATTTCAGTTTCAGAAAGTGACATAAATAGTTGGACACAAAGGTGTGTGTGTGTGTGGGGGGGGGATTTAATGTAAAAATGTGTTAATTTAGACACTGATTGGGATCCCGGGCTTTGCAGAATGTGTAAGGTGTAGGGTCAGGGTCCAGGTAAATGTGTCCCATGATGTGACCTCTGGTTGGTGGGTGTGGTGGCTGTATGCTGATCAGAAAATGAAGCTGTAAGGTAATGACTGGTCTGAATTATCATGACAAACTTGAGAGTTTTCCAAAGAATGAAACCAAGAAGACCCCAAAAGACTTTTACTTATAAAATATACGTTAATCAGAAATCGAGACAAACTCATAGTTTGTCTCCTAGTACTTTCTGTGCTGTGATCATAGTGTATTTAAACTGACAGATTAAACTGGTCATGACTCTGTTGCAGACTTAATTGGCAGCACAAAAATAAATGAAATTTCCACAAAGATCCTATTCAAAGCGTGGGCAGTAAATGACAAGTATGTGGCAATTAAACTTATAATAAATCTGTTCAGCATCTTAAAAACAAGTCCTCTTGCTTCAAGTACTTTAGTTTGTATTGAGCATCCAACATTTGACCTGAATCTCAAAACTCCTCTGCAGTTTCACCAGAAGAGCCCACTGTGTAATTTCAATATGCCACTGAATCATTTATGTGGGCACACAAAAAGATGCTGTGCCACGTACGCGCCTGGTGAGCACAACCACCCTGGAAAGGGAGGAAAGAAATCAGCTTCTCCGAATCTCCGTCTGGGCCATTTCTCTCTGTTTACTTGTTCCTCGAAAACATTCAGAAACTGAGGAGTGGAGATAAGATGGAGAGAGTGAGGAAGAAGTGGCAGAATTGGCTGCTAAAAAGGCAGTGGGACAGCAGATTCAGGACATATCCTCCCTCTCTCTCTCTCGCTCTCTCTCTCTCTCACTGTTTCTGGCACTGATCCATACGCACAGAGGAGAAAAGTGACTTATGATTAATCATCTCTCACAGAATCCTCCAATAACATTCCCCAATCGATACGCCTCGCATGCCAGGGGAGAAAACACAGAGCTTATAAATAAGATTTTAAATGATTTAAAGCCTACTTTTGTGCTTCGATAGCTCGCTTGAATCCCAATTTTTGTTTGACTTTTGTGCAGAATCGCTCCCTTGTGGTCGCTTGCCTCCATGCCTACTAATTACACAGTTTATTTTTTCTTCACAGTGAAGCTGCCTTTGTCATCAAGACTCATCTCTCAGCGTCGTCGTGACGACACCCAGACTGCTGTTGCGTCTGTTCTGGTTCCACTGCGTTACCGCGATTAGACCTACTTGACCTTTCACATGCAGATGATGCCCATGTGAGTCTGCCTATTGTTCTTTTGTTTCTCTGTATCTCATTGCATTTATCAAACATAACAGAGCATTGCCTTTTTTTAGATGTAATTGCTTTTGCCCAGACCTGCTGTCTGCTTTCAAAGAGCGCTTCTGCAATGTTAAACAAATTTGCTCTTCTAACAGGCACATAACAGCCCTCCAACTGCTCTCTCCATACTCTTCACAGTGATGTTTGCTTTTCAACTAAAGCCTTCATAGATTTCCAATAAAAAAAAAAAAAAAGAAACATAAAGTAGAAGCACCTTTCAAACAACTTATGGATAAGTGTGGTGGGTAAGCACATCAAAGAGAAGCTTCTCATTTCACAGTCAAGACTGCCATTCCTAAACCAAAATTTTGACATGACGGCACATGATGATAAATGATGTGGATACATGTCTTTATGAAACTAAATTTGTCCTTTGTGTTGACTCAGACACCCTCTCTCTCTCCTACAGTAAATACCCATGCACACATTCGCTCTGTCTCTCTCATACATAGTCATGCACGCACTCTTTCTCCCACTATTTCTGTTCATCTCTGTCACACACACTCACAGCCTCCCAGCCATCTTCATTTCCATGTGCATGGCTGTGCTGAATGGCTGTAGTCTGTGCCCGGTCTTGTCTGTCTGTCATGTTTGTGTGTGTTTGTATGCGCTGATTGTCCAGTGGTCAAGCCCCAGTGGAGCTGTGTGGGATGTGTGGAAGCGTCTAGGGGGGGATTGGAAAAGAGGGGAGGGCGGTTGAGGACACTGTTTCCTTCAGCAGTGGAATGTCTTCATGCGTGTTCCTGTTTGGAGAGGCTGCTCATGGCTCCCAGAAATTGGCAGGAAACCACATGCTTATAACACTGGGGCCGATAAGGAGGAGGAGGAGGAGGAGGAGGAGGAGGCAAGAGGAGAGGAGAGAGGGGAGAGGAGGGAGGAGGAGAAGAAGTGGGGTTGTGTGGTGGGAAGGGAGGAAGGGAAGGGTGCTTTAGCAAACCTTCAGGAAGGTAGATTATCCCACGAAATGCTGGCAGAGCTTCAGCCTTTGTGCATGTCTGTGTGTGTATGTGCATGTATCTGTGTGTGTGTGTGTGTGTGTGTGTGTGTGTGTGTGGGTGTGTGTGTGTGTGTGTGTGTGTGTGTGTGTGTGTGTGTGTGGGGGGGAGAGAATAAGGTGGCTGGACAAAAAAAGCAGCTCCTTCAGCTCACTCAGCAGTGGAGAGTTTCAATGAATCCGGGGCAGGCTCCACAAAGGGCTGCAGAACAAAAGGCCTGCAAGCTGAGAATGTGCAGCGTAGAGGCACGGCCCAATCTCACGCTTTGTTAACCCTCAAACATAACACTGAATAAAGACTAAGACAATCACGCCTCACTTGTCAATTACCTGCCTGTTGATTACAAATCTGACAGCGCAACACCTCAGACTGTGGGATTTGTGTGTGACTCCTGCTGTATATAGCCTCATGCAGGATTACTGCGCGCTGTATCCTCTCGAAGCTGAACGGTGTGGCGTTATGCATGTGTCTCGTTTCCGAGCACACCGCAGGGCATTTTAAGTGAAGAAACTATTTGTTTTTCAGGTGCAAACGTTATATTTTGAAGAGAAATTATGATCAAGTAAAGAATAAATCGTTTGGAGCAAACAAGCCAGTTCTGTGCGCAATCATCTCTTTCAGCATCTCTGCTGGGTGCGCTCTCAGGTTTTCAAAACAAAGGCAGCAACACCATGCTATAAAAACACTCCATTATAAGTAAAAGCCCTGCATTTAAAACTTATCTTAAGTATAGTATTAGAAACAACATGTACTGGGACTAAAAATACTCACCATGAATAATCCCTATCTGTCATATTATCATCATTGGATCACTGTTATTGGTTTTTAGAACTATTTTTAGATTCTCCGTATAGTGTTAATGTAAATATGTACATAGTATATTATTATTATCTATTAATTATCTCTTTTTTTTTTAATTTTTGTATTTGATATTGACATTTTGCATTTCTTTTCTACTGTTCACTTTGCTCCTGTAACACTGCAGATTTCCCACTGTGGGACTAAGAAAGGACTATGTTACCTTATCTTATATGTTAATGTTAGATAAACTGATCATATGTGTGTTTTATGTGTAAAGTCTTAATCTGAAGAGTAACTAGGCTGTACAAAGTATTTCCCTCTGAAATGTAGTAAAGTATAAAGTATCATAAAAATGAAAGTACCTCAGGTTTGCACGTTAAAAGAGCACTTGAGTAAATGTTAGCCAATCAGAGAACAGAAGTAGTAGAGAAGTGGTTAAATCTGTTCTGTGCTAGTGAGTGAGCAGAGAACAGATCTGTTTGCTTAAATGAAATGATTCTTTACAGCACTATGTCTCATTGCACGCTCACTAAGATGCAAATATAATTCCTTAGAGGTTTTAAGTTGATTCCTTAACTCATTATGATGTTATACTTTATTACAAAGTTTATTACAGTCGATCAAATGAGATAATGAACCTAATCATCATAATAGTCATGCCTAAAGAGACGTAACAAATGAGATTGGATAAAAGGGTCGTCATGGATCGCCAATTTCGTCTTCACAACGCTGCTTTTAAGAAGGTGGAGGGACCAAGAAAAATAGCTAAGAAACACAGTTTAGCCCATTCTTGGATCATGCTTCTCTCAGTGTATGAGCCCTTTGAATACAACTGCATGGGCTGAGCCCTGCATGTCCATCCACAGTCTTCTATAGTAATTCCAAGTGTGCACGCACACACACACACACACACACACACACACACACACACACAATCCAAGGGATTATAAATCACAGGCACTTGGGAAAGGGTTCAGATGACTACGGCTGGTGTTTATGGTTTTCTATGACTGAATCCAGCTGTTTGGAGCCGCACAATGCTCCAAGAGGCGCAGTCAATTTGGCAGATTAGCGTATTGACAGATGGTGCGCCATCCATCCAACAATCAATATGTTTTATTTTAATCCCGTCAAATGTTTACTCAAGAATCTGGACACAGAGCCCCCCTCCTGTCTTCCCAGGCTCCGGCGGCTGTTATACAGTATCTCCGCCCTCCTATTACACATCCTCCTCCATCTTTTCTCTCCTGCTTGGAATGACTTTCTGGCCATCCACGCAAAAGCAACACTCCCTTGCTCAGAAAGTGCAATGGGATATGCTCCCCCTCCTCAAGTAGGGCAGCCAAATTGAGCAATCAGACAAGACATCCATCACTATCCTGTGGGGTGGAGTAAATGACCTTGATGCAGTCTTCACACTCAATTTCAGATACCCTTGGGCTCCATTATGGGAAGATTTAAGCAGCGAGAGCATGGCCGGCCTTCACATTTGATTCTTACGATACTAGATGTGATAAGTGTGTGATGCTGCTCAGAGAAAGAGAGTAATATGGGAGGTACAGAGGGAGGGGGGGAGATAGAG